>NC_083797.1:5698492-6298492 GCF_015708825.2 Lethenteron reissneri | reverse complement strand
AAAACTAAAAAAAATATCTTGGGACATACCGTTGACAGTAAAATCCACGATAGTACAATTAGTATTATACGTCAGTCGTATTATACCGCGTGTTTCCACTCATAAGCTTAAGATCAAGTACAAGCTGTACTGTGCATTGGAGAACTGGAGGGCCAGACAGTGGAGGGCAGCGGGGGGAGTTTGCCTTGAGATGCTGCAATTGATCGAGAGAGTGGAAGGCAAACTGCGTGGGAGTACATTTAGTTCCTAGAAATGAATTAAACGGTGAAGTTAAATTAATAATATTGTACAGCCTTCTTCTTCTTCCCGTCTGCGGACTGACAAAACGTACCCGCAGTGTTATGTTTAATGGTGTTATTGCCAGGAGTAAAAAATAAATAAATATGCACGTTAGGTAATTACTCCATCGGAATATACTTGTGTAACATTCCAAGCTGACGTGTCTAAGAGCAATCGAAAACATAAACACAGCCCACAATCTTACGCGAAATGTAGAACAAATTATTAAAAAACACTTTAAATGTTCTGAAACAAGACCAGGCTTCTTGACCCATCTGGCTCATGTTTTTTAGAACATCCGGCTCCCTTCCCTCCCCTCTCTTACAAAAGTCTGTGATGACTAAACTACGCTGCACTGTGTTAAGTGCATTCCCAAGATGAATCAAAGCGCCACAATTTTACGAGACTGAATCTCGATTTGAAGCTTTCGTGACTGCAAGGAATCCATACTCTTTGGTTCTTTCGGTAAAGGCACGTAGGTAGAAAAAATAATAGATCACGACGTTTCGATCGCAACAACAAACGATCGCCTTCATGTGAGAAGACGGGTGAAGGCGGTCGCTTGTTGTTGAGATCGAAACGTCGCGATCTGTTTTTTTTTTCTACCTACGTGACTTTACGAGGCTGCTCTTCATTTAAAAAAGGTTCTGTGCATTTGTGTCCGCAGTTTTCCTGGAGAAATGGCGACTATGGGGCTTCCGATTTGGCAATCCGTACTCTTCAAAAATAATAATATCATTTGTATACGTAAAGGTGCAACAAACAATACAAAAACACGATTGTTGTGCAAAGTACAGGAAAGGCAAAGAAATCACCCAAAACATACAAATTAAACGAAACAATCCCACCAGGCAAAGCCTAATGAGGTATTCACTTATTTTTCAGAAGCGACCTGGCCACAAATGATAGCTCAACAAAGTGACTTACGTGGAAATTTCTAGCAACAAAATAATCTAAATACTGTAATCTCAATGCTGGCTGAAGAACCTCCACTAGAGGGAAGTCTATAAAGCCCCTCTAAAGGTTATTTTGGCCTAAATTCCCACCCTAGCCAAACATCTTGAAGTATGTGGGTATACCCACACTTTACCCCACCACACGCAACTTTTGATTGACTAACCGTGATGGAGACCATTTATACTGCAGGGTGTACAGGGGTGGGGAGGGATTTAAGAAACACGGCCACTGTTTCAACTGGCACGCCAGGAGATCGAACTTGTGAACTTTGGATTGCAATTCCGCTGTGCTCACTAGTGCACAAAGGCAGCATTCATACACAAAATTAAATACAATCCCTATTTAAATAACCGCAGTTATCATTGACGTTGCCTTCGAACAGCACATTATATATAGCAGTAGGCTAACATTGTAAGGCAATGACTTTTCTGTAGAGCAGCGAGTGAAAAGGCAGGGAGGGGCATTGCCTGAACTGTATAGTTGGAGACCCTTACATGACACAACGGGTCCCTGAGCAAACTGGAACATTTTTAGAAAGTTGACAACTGCACTTGATTTTTTTATACGGAGAAGTTCCCTCATATTTGTTGACCTTAAAAAAAAAACTTTAGATAATCCATCATTTATGCACACAATGATTTTGATAATTATCCGATGTGAACGTATAACTGCATAATGGGTGGAACAATTGTATCGCTTTACATAATGTGTACTGCAGTAATTGCGATGGACTGTAACGAGGTCCTTAAGTTGTGAATTCCCCCGTATTGTGCATATTTAATGACACAAATTACATCTGAATTGGTACCCATTTTATTTGTCCAAATTCGAATGAAAGTGAAGTTTCAGTCTACATTATAGACTGCCAGTACACTCACCGAGGTTAAGAACCAGGCTACAGTCTACATTATAGACTGCCAGTACACTCAGCGAGGCTAAGAACCAGGCTACAGTCTACATTATAGACTGCCAGTACACTCACCGAGGTTAAGAACCAGGCTACAGTCTACATTATAGACTGCCAGTACACTCACCGATGTTAAGAACCAGGCTACAGTCTACATTATAGACTGCCAGTACACTCACCGATGTTAAGAACCAGGCTACAGTCTACATTATAGACTGCCAGTACGCTCACTCCGATTAAGAACCAGGCTACAGTATTATTTTTATTATTTATTATTTTTATTCGCGTTATTTGTATTATTATTTTTCTATCTACGTGACTTAACCGAAAGAGCCAAAGAATATTTCATGAACCTGTTTTGTTCCCCCCCTTCTCCCTTGTCATAGGGATGTTGAACGTACAAACAGCAGGTGCTGGTGAATGTCAGAGTGTGGTGTGGGGTGGGAGTCGCCAGCTTGTGTCTCGCCTGCGGTTAGCCACATGCAGCAGAATGGCAGGAAAGGTAGCGGGAAAGATTTCCTAGGTTCTGCCTCCCTCGCCCTTATAGTGTTCCCGTATTGATTGGACCTCCCTAATAAAGGCTTTTCTGGGTCAGCTCGCATGAACATAAATGCGTCGTTAAACCCGCCGCAGCCAATTATTTTTTAATATGTCACTTAAACAAAACGTGCCAATTCGTTACTACTTCAACACGCCGGTGTGTTGGGAAGTAAACCCCACGACATTTACAATCCGAGTACGACGTTTCGCTGGTGATTGCAACAAGCTTCGAGAAGCGATAGCCAGAATTGTGAAGAAAGTCCTCCTGTTTCGGTCTTTAATAGAGGGGACAAAGGTGATGTCACCACTTTGGGCCTATCAGGTACGAAGACAAGAGGGGGGTTAATGTTGTCATCAAGGCTACATGTCGCCCATCTCCATGCTCTGCCTACAGGGCCTTACTGGAACCGTAATACTGGTAGGAACCTCCTGGTCCCACCAGCCCACAGGGGATTATTGTGTCCGTCCGTCGGTCGTGCATCCAAAAATGGGAGGGGTGGGGCTGGGTGGAGAGAGGAGGGTGGGGAGGGGCTGGGTGTGGAGGGAGGGGCTGGGTGGGGAGGGTGGGGCTGGGTGGGGAGGGTGGGGAGGGGCTGGATGTGGAGGGAGGGGCTGGGTGGGGAGGGTGGGGCTGGGTGAGGAGGGGAGGGGAGGGGCTGGTCAGTTCGTGGTGCCCTTATAAAACTCAACGTTTAACCTACTCACGCCGGCTTGTACCCGCCCTCACAGTCGGCCATATTTGCGGAATACACCACGCCGCCGTTGACCCTGGCCATTGACCGAGCAACCCAACGTTCCTACCAGCTCCCTCCGCAGGAAAGTGTTCTCAAACCAGTCTCAGATTCCCTGAGACTGATTTTAGTTGTATTCTTGCGAACGTTTATACCAATGCGTAGGTTGTCGCCGTTACGCTGTATATAAGCTCTGAACACATCGCAAAATAATAAAAAAATCGTGACAGCTCTTCCATGTGTTTTCGGATTGTACCACGTGTTGTTCGCCGTGATGAGGAATATTTTCTGTTTCTTTTTTTGTTATTTTGCATGACAACGTTTGGTCAGTAAGCATTTTTTTTGCACTAACGATGAAGACTGCCCGTTGGGCCAACAACTTCCTTAAGTGCAATGTGTGGTTATCTCTATCGTTTTTTTAATTGTTTGTTGTAGCTTTCTGACCTGCCCCGACTGGACATCGGATTCCTCCAGTCTAAATAAAGATTCTGATTAATAAAATAACATGCGAGATCTAGGTTGGCTTTATTAGTGCCATGTGAAAATGTGCAGTTCACATGTGTGACACATTCCCAGAGGCGCAAACATTTCCTATGATGTCACGGTCAGCTGCTAGACGGCCGGGGCTAAAGTTATCATCAACACATTGGACCATCCAACCCCTGCCTCTGCTGCTGCAGAGCCTCACCAAACATGAAGCTTTACTAATCCAGGGAGACATTCTGCTCATTCCTAAACTCTGAGCTGCACTGATCACGAAGGTTATTAATATATATAACATATGCAGCGGCATGAAAAGGATTGTACAATAAAGGCTGGCGATGCATGAGGGTGATTGCATTAAATGTGCCAAGATTCACAATTTGCAGAGGTTGGCGTGAGGCAGGATGGAAATGTGATCTGTTTACTCAAGAGCAGGTCTGAAACGATGCATTGCATCGATTCATCAATTAAAATCAATTTAATATGCTCAAGGTACATGCATAAATTCCTGTGTGGGGAGCGGTGGTGTAGTGGTTAGCACGCTGCGCTACGAACCTAGGGCCCGGGTTCGATTCCTGCTCACGGCCAACATCAGTGACGATTATCTGAACCGGTCCTGGGCCTCCCCTAGGTCGACTCAGCCTCAAATGAGTACCTGGTGCGGTGTGTAAATATCGCCATTAGGGAGACAAAGGCGACCGGGCGTGGTGTTGGCCACCCACCCCCTCGTGTGCTGTGCCGACCTCCATAGGTGCTCGCTAACAGCACTTGCCCCTATAGTCTGTTACAGGCTACATGGGGGATCTTTGTCTTTGATCTTTTTGTTTTAGAGGCGAGATGTTAAATACCTCGCCTGGTGTTCAGGAGGTCGTGGGTTCGATTCCTGACGCCTGCTGTATATTTGGAGTGTGTATGTCCTCCCCATGGTCACGTAGATTTTTCTCCAGATCCTCCCGGGTTTTTCCTCTACATTTAGAAACGTGCGTTTGGAAAATTTGTCTGCGATGAATTTACACCTGACAAGCCACTTCGTTGAGCTATCACTTGTGATAGCCAGGTCGCTTCTGAAAAACAGCTACATATTCTTTGGTTTTTTCGGTAAAGTCACGTATAAAGATAAAATAATAAATTATTTTATCTTCATACGTGACTTTACCGACTTTACCGAAAAAAACAAAGAATAATTCCTGCAGTCACGAAAGCTCCAAAATTAACAGCTACATAGCTCAGTGGGTCTTACCTGATTAAAAAAGTCTAACTAATCATGAGGTTATGTAACACCTGCAGCCAATAGAGGTTCTGAAATACACCGCGATGCCATAAAAAAAAGATTCTTAAATTAAATCAAGGCCCTCAAATTAGCACAATTGATTGAATCGCGATGGGAGAGAAATAATCATTAACAGGCCCTCAAGTGTTCCCAACCCATAACGTATAAACAAATACATTGCCGATGCTTCATTACAACTAGCGGCCCTCATGGGTCTGTTACTAAAGTATTTGGGCAGTGGTCAGGGCTTCATTTGAATTGGAGCTGTCCGGGGCTCAGCTCTGGTTAGGGGGAACCTCAGAAAATATTCCATGAGATATGAAGCCCTGGCTGGAGAACATTATGCCTGGCTGTGCTATCCACACAGCGATACGGAATATTTTGCAATAACATTCAGGCCCAAAGGGATTTTGGCTCAAACAATTTGGTCAAACCGAGCTGGCGGTTGACTTTCGTGACATAGGTGACTGCCCTTGAAGCCAAATTTAGAAAGCTGTGCCATGAACAGAGCTACAAACTTAGCTCTGCCTAGGGAGACAACTGATCCGGCACCGGAGCTTAACTCAAGGGAAGCATTTGGTCGGGATTGCCCAACAACGAGCCTAGTTCTTGTTTGTCAAGCATATCAAAGGCGCGGAACTGCCCAGAGGGTTGGAATACGTATAAATCTAACTATAATTATTCAAGGATGGGTCTTGCATCTTGACAAAGGGCCTCATTCAAACGACGCATTTGCACAATCTGACAGATTGGTTGCCCCTGCCCCCAAAGCATTGCCAGACGATGCCTCTTGGACCACGGTTGTTTTGTGAATGTGGAGGAGGAGGAGGCAGCGGCGGTTAGCGGCAGGTGCTTGCAGACCAAATATCGCATGTCAGGGGTAAGGGACACCCCCCTCCTCGGATGAGCTAAAAACAAACACTTACGTAAGACAGCGTGCCCTTCGGGAGCGAAAAGAGTGGACGAACGCGCATTGCGCACGGCAAGCGATCGTCAACATGGGGTGCAGGCAGGGCCGGATTAAGCCGTTGGGGGCTTTAGGGGCTACAGCCCAGGGGCCTCAGCCAGCTGGAGGACCTCCAGAGATGAAGTGAAAAGAATTAAGTGAAGAGTTATTTCGTTTGTGAATGCTGAATTTTATTTGTTGTTAGCCTTGTAAAAATTAATCAAATTTTTTTTATTTAACTTTGTTTTCCTTTTGAAAATATTACTGGGGGCACTCACAGTACCTGTCGCCCAGGGGCCTACACAATCTTAATCCTGCCCTGGGTGCAGGCACAAGGCTGGTTTTTTTTGCGCGCGTACAACTCGGAATACTTTGGGGAGAGAGAGTCGGCGGTTGCGGAAGACATAATGCATTGCACAAATGACCACTTTCAACATTCAGAGTTCGGGCTGTACTGATGTAACTGTTGCAAAATGTAATGATCCTATGTGAAATTCCCCTTGGCGTTGGCACTGCCAAGGCGCACATATGCGTATGTTGCAAGTGAGCACTTAATTTAGTTGCCGCAAAAGCAAAGTCACATGTATTTTTTTTAGGGTAACATTTCAATATTTGCACAAAATAAATATGTACTTATTTGACGAAATCGCGACCTGCAAGTCGCAGAAAGCAAAACTCGACATTGGCACGTATTGGGTGTCTAAAGGACGTGCAAAAAATAACAACAACAAAAACAAAATGCCCTTCAAAGAAAAACAAATAATCAATACTGACATTCATGTGCTCTAATAAAAGTGCGAAAGCATTCACTCTACAAATAAATACTTGTGCTGCAACATGTTTTAATGCACTGAACATGCACGTTTTGTACGTAAATATGGAAATGAAATGAAAGCGTCCTATGTTTTACTTCTTTTTTTTATGACGCACTAGACTCAAGACCAACTTGCAAATTGACTGCCCTCGTCTATTTTCACATTTCTGCTGAAATCTGTGGCTACTTACTGTTGACTGGGCGATCACGGAGACATTTCCGTAGCAACAGACGCATTTCAAAACTCCAGTCACTGCTCTCCACCCATTTGCCAAACGAAAGGCCTTGGGCTGACTTTGTTCCAGGCGCTGAATTAGCATCATCTGTTGGCTCGTAAGTTTTGTTTGCAGTCATTGGCAAGCGTGGCTATGTTTGTGAATGTTTGACGTGGGACCAAATGCTAATCTTGGCCACTCAAGTTGCAAATCAGCTCGGTAACGTGTTGATAATTGTTTAAAGTGTACACCTTATTCTCCAATACATCAAAACAAGACTAGCAAGGTGTCTGAGCGGGCTGAAAAGTGCCTTTGCATGGCAAAGGTGAAAATGTATTGAGCAACATTGTGTGCAATTACATTATTTTTTCATAAAAACCCAAACGTATTAATGCCACACATATCTAAAGTTAGCAATCCATTGCTTCATTTGTGCACCCATAACTACATGCACTGCAGCAGTGCCATTGAAATGGAATGCTCATAGTGAGTTAATTTACCTCTATTTATTAATTTTATATTAAGATGAATGCACACTTGGTGAATCCGAATGTTAAATAATCTGGGAGCCATGCTCGTAAAACAGCCTTGGGTAACTTAAGATTAGAATCTTGAGGTCACCACAAAGACTGGTCAAAGGCCGTCTGAGCAGACTGGTAAACAGGAATGACTGGCTGGGAGACAACTGCCAATTTAAATGGATCAAACTTCTGAAGAACGGCCGGTGGTGTTCATTCAGACGCTGTCTTTCCGACAGCCCTGTTCTTCACCTGAGGACGGCTGCTTGCGTTGTGGCCGAAACGTCGTGAGAATTGTATTTTATTATGTTTTATTTTTATTATTTTATTATTTCCCTTCTACGTGACTTTACCGAAAGAACCAAGAAGATGAATCCCTGCAGTCACGAAAGCTTTAAATCGAAATTTAACGGCCTGCTCCTCAGGAATGAATGATGACGATTTGAGAAGGTTTACCGGGAGGAGGGAATGCAAGATGCATACCAGGGGTAAATACGAGTGTGACGGAGAGAACTCGGGTGTGACCTGGAAGCACCTGGCAAGTTCTGTGGGTGGAGGAAAGGGAACTTGGGTCAGTCCATGTAAAGAGGTAGCCGTAGTGAACACGTGCTGCAGAGGGGTGTGAGAACACTCGCAAGGTGGAGTTGGCCACATGGGATGGAGGCTGTGATGGGAGTGATAGCAGGAGTTTTCTAACATGACAAAGTTGTCCAACATTGCCATTATTATTAAGAAAACCAAACTCTAGTTTCCCCATTGTTATGGACACGACATTGGTGAGCTACAGCAGCACATTGAGAGGATATGTAATTAAATATAAAACGATCCATCGCGTTAAATATTGGTTGCAGATTGTTGGCAAGAGTGATTCATTAGAATGCCCAATTTGCTGCACAATGCATGCTATTTCAGGCCATATTGCTTAGAGCGTCTGTGATCCTTTGATTTCTCAAGGCTGATGTCAGTGACAGTTGAGCTTTTCTATCCTTTTAAGATAGTCAGATGTACATTATTAACACTCTGGGTTATGTCAACCTGTTGTAACATAAACGGCTCCTGTGACTCACACCTGGAGGGGAGGGGGGTCTATGAATAGTGGCACCGTCGTTGATTTCAAAAAGGTGTGTTGCAAACTTGATGGTAATTATTAGCTGATGGCTAGCAATCGTAAGACGGATAATTAAATTGTCTTCACACCGCCAAATTGTGTTGTAACGTGCACGTCCGTCATGATCTCTCGTTAAAATAAAATCGTCATGTGAGGTGTGCACATCAGTGCATTTGGTGATTAGGAGGAGAGCCCTCGTAAAAACGTATGCTTTTTTTTAATACCGCTGCAAAGCATATAGAGTATATGGTTGCGTTCTTTTATTTTCACAGTTCAAAATGTGATGCTTAATCGACAAAATAGCACGAATAATGTAATTAACGCAATACAGCAAGTGCATATAAAGAACAACATCTGTACGTGCATCATAGCACGAACAGTCCCATATCAATCCACTGCTAGATGAGGGCCGTCCCAAGCTCTTTGGTCTTGCGGGTTCATTGACTCTCCTTCACCACGCTGTTTGGTGCAGGTTGGTGAAGGGGGTGGACAGGACCTGTTCACGAAATCACTCGCCACTGATGTTAACCGTGGCTGGAAATAGAGCCCAGGTGGCCGAGTTCAAAGCACACGTGTGCTCACCACTCCACCACCACTCCTGGTGATCCCGTAGGCATTGCAGTAGATGCACACACATCACTTGACAATGAGATGTGACAGCTTGTTAGTCAGATGAACAAAATGTACAGCGTTGTAGTTGGAGTGTGTTGCGAGCGCGAGTGCGTTTTGAAGTCATTAACCGCATTAGCAGTTCCTAACAGCATGTGATGGCTCCTGCTGAGTGTTCAGGCTTCAGCATGCTCGTAAGTGAGCAGAGTCCATGCCTGCTCAGGCACGCCGTGCGCTATGCTGAAAGAGCACGGTGTCATTTCTTTGGGTACACGATACAGTGGACATATTTCATCTCTCCTTTGATAGCAAATTTGTCGATACCAAATTTTGAGTTGACTTTTAGCGTACGCTTTTTTGTTGTTGCGTCTTTGAAATGATCTCTGGAAAAGGAGAAGGGGGGGGCAAACCCTGTGAATCATTGTTTCAACAGGGCGCCATATTTTATACGGAGTATTCATCTAGTAATCTGTCAGCTTTTGTTTTACTCGCCTGACTGCTGATGAGATCCCGGAGGTCATACACGGTGCAGAGTTGTTCTTTCTTAAACGAACTCTGCTTGATGATATTTGTCTGGAAAGCCAGCAGGCTGATGCACTTCAAGATATTTAAATTTATGTGGAGACACAGAACAGAGCTTTGTTTCGTGAACAATAAAGATCTCTTGTTTTTACATTTCTCTGCGCAAATTTAATGTGACTTAAAATGTTATCAAATGAAATTGAAAAATAAAAGCTGGTCAGTCTTATTTAATGCATTTGAGATTTTGCAGCAATACTGCCTGCAGTAACTGCTATGTGCGTTCGTTCATAACGGTCTTACAGCCTCCTTAATACAGCAGGCACAATTTACATGCGTATTTGGTTAATTGTGATCAAGTGGCCAGTTCTATAACATTGATTTTTTGAAATTGTGTGCTTTTTTATTCACACTTTATAAACTGCAGGAGCATTGAATTAGGAATTGATTGGAAACTGATGAAATTGACTCAAGTTGATAAGAGTTCTTCGTAATAGAAGCTTTTTTCTGTTTGATGGCTTATTGTGCATGTGGATTGGTAGCAGAAGGATATTTAATTGCCGATTCAAAGAAAAAAGGACGTCTTGACATGATCGAGAATCGTTCTTGCGTTACACTGAAGGTCCACATTTTTTGTAAGTTTAAATTATTCCAGGGAGGAGAAAGTGGTGCACTGATTAGCACATTGCGCCCTTTGAGCCCGGTGAACTGAGTCTGATTCCTGGCCACGACTAACTGGTCCTGTGTTTTACTGCCCCTCCCCGATTACGTTAATCAAACTGCATTGACCAGCATGGTGAAGCGTGGTCGGACAACCCCCAATGACCGAAAGGCATGCGGGGAACTTCATCCAGCAGTGGATCAACAAAGGGCTGTATAACATAATTATACATATTTCATTATTTAAGTTGTTGCTTTAAACACATTCCCAGCTGAGGCAATGTCTGAGGTCATAAGACTTCGAAAGGATGATTGTTTATTTTGTGTATGTGTAGTGACATAGAATCGGTCACGTAGCAGCATAGCGCTGGCTGCTGGCAGGGAAGGGGATCTGCAGCAACAGAAGCCCTGACTGCCAGCAGATCACGTGGTAGACCAGAGAGGGATGTAGGGGCAAAGGTTACGGAAGGGGCACATCGAGAACCCGCTGGTAGGTTACAGAAGGGGGCGTGGCAAGGGGCGGAGCCAGGCCACGCTGACAGTATAAAAGGAGGCACCGGGAGGGGACCTCGGGGCTGTCGTGTGGAGTGCGGTCCCCGTCGTGCTGCTGCTGGAGTCTTCGTCACCGTCGCTGTCTTCACCATCTTGGCGTCGCCAGTCAGGCAGTCTGCCAGCTGCCCTGACTGGTAACCGTAGTTACCAAATGTTAACAGTCAGGCCGTGTTGATAAACAGAGTGCCTCCTACTCTTAGTGTCTCCGAGTCAGGCACTGTATATGTATGGAGGGCCGTCATGATTCAAATTGCAAACGTATTATTTTGACTGGTGAAATGTTCGAAATGTGGTTTTAATTACAATTAAATGATAGATTGCTTATTTAAACAATGCATTAGGGGATTTAAAAACAATGTTACATGCTTATCCCTGAGTGGCACAGACAGAGAGATAGGGGCTCGCAATCGGGAGGATGCAAAGTTCAAATCCGGGCTGGGAGCTTGACTCCACTCATCATCCCTCCAGAGTCGATAACATAGGTACCATTTTGTAATGAAGTCAACAGTGATCGTCCGATGGGAAGACTCGACTTGCCCTACTATAGGAATAAGGAATTTCCACCACTGGCTCAGTGTTGTAAAACAGGAGATGAGAAACGCCTCAATGCTCATCTATGCAGGAAATCACGTTTGACTTTGACTTTCTCGAATGACTTAGAGAGCAGTCCACGCATAAATTGATTTTTTTATTTACTTTCTGTAATTTTCAATATTTCATCACAATACCACCGAGTTGTATTATTGATGGTGCTGTTGAATGTGTCATTAATTATAGCAATAATTCGGATACACTCTTGATGGGTGCTGTAAAAAGAGGCAGTAAACACAGAGGCAATAACAGTAAAAGGACCAGTGGTGCTTTTTACATGCACCCTACAGAAGGCTTTGACCTCAGGTAATTTCTTAGCCTGGATGCGTATTGAACAGACAGCACAATCACCTCGGTTGTAAATCTATTAATGCTGCCGACTGGACGAGCGTGTTATTTTCGGTCTGTGGCATGCCCAGAGAATTCCAGAGGTGATAGCAACTGTGGTGGCCTCAAGGCTGCCGTATTCTCCCTGTTGGGAGATGCACCAAAAAAAAAAAATAACGCACCATCAACTTTTTTGGTCATTTGAACAAAACAAGAGAGAAACGTTTCTAGAAGTAAATGCAAAGCAGTAAAATCTACAGACACATTACACGAAATATGAAGATTGATGGAATCCTGTAACAAGGTCCAGCAGTATAGTATATTGCATTGCATTAAAATGATGGAAAAAGCCGCTAGTCTCAAAACCTTTACATGTAAATAAATCATACGGAAACAAATATGAGTTTGTATACAACACCGGTCAAATGTTTCTCTCCAGTCACTGGCTAAAACCGTTTGATGGACTAGGTGGCACCAGAGTCAGAGAGTTTGTTTTACCAGGTAAGAACTTGAGCCTATATGAGGTCTTTTACTAGCTTGACCTGGTCAAAATGGCCATGAAAATAAAATGGGGAATTAGAAATGGATTGGATGCTGAGTGCAATTTGCACTCCCAATTCTAGGTGCCAGATTTCTGACCACCTCCCCGATTATTAGATGCACCTTCAAAGTTTGCTTTAAAATACTTCCATTGAAAGTGTAGTAAGTATATGGAGGCTTGACGACAGGATCGGAGGCACACTTATTTATTACACCAACACAGTTATTTACAGGTCACTGGGCTACAGGGATTTCTCGACAGCTAACCCCTCTAACCTATACCAATTCCTCCACTACGGGACTAGGGGAGGCTATCTGTCCCAGCTTGGTTAAGCTGGGATCCCGGCTCCCTGAGTCACCAGACCAGCTTCGTCTGGGCTCTCGGGGCCACGCCACCGGCTTGCCCTGGTCGGCCCTTATAAGGACAGCGAGCCAGGGGAGCTCTGGGGCCTACACTAGCTGGTCTTCCGTCTTCTCTGGTTATAGCTGAGTCCCGACTCCCGAGCCTTTCGGCTCATCACCTTTTATAGGACTTGCCCCCAAGGGGGGGGGCCGTGGGGGATACACATGCGGACGTCGGTGCGAGCGCCACCCTTGTGTACGGCCGTAACCCCGCCCCTTGTGTTTGTTGGCCATCCGTGGCCATGCATAATCACACCTCAACATTCGTAGACATGCGCAATTACACCTCTACAAAAGAAAGGGCCTGTCATAATCTGAGGAATATGCTCATTGTGGGCAGGATACAATCCCTATGTAGGTAAACCAAAGTGACTTCCTGCTCAATTGTGCATTGAGGTGGTGGTATGGCAAACGCCCACTGTTGACTTGCCCGCAAAGTGGCACTGATTTTTATCCACCCAGGAAAGACGATGGACATCAACAGGAAAACTAAAAGTCTTGTTGTTGTTCGGAAAAATGGAAGGAACTGGAAAGAGAGGAAGGCCTCACAGAGAATGGCTTGGCGACATCAGAGATTGGTGCCAGAAAGATACGGCACACAATACAGAGGAAAGTGGAAACACATGACGAAATGTGCATTGGACACCGACAGGCTATCTGCCCATGGATCGTGATGTTGATGATGATGAGAGACCATGGGCTGAATCAACCCCCAACCAGGAACTGAACTCGCAACCTTCGATTGCGAGCCGCTCCCTGTCCCGCTGAACCACCTGGCCGGATGGGTAAACACAGCAGCTAAAGCCTTTAATGGTCGGTCATCAACCTTCACGTTGTTTTCACAGTGCCTCTCCCCCAGCATCTGTCCACTAGGACCGTGGCACCGATGTCTGTGTGTGTGTGTCAAATTTCCAATGCACGGTACAAAGGAACACATTGACCTGCTCCATGAAGGCAGCCTTGAAATGATTACGTTTCGGAGCAAGGCGACAATGAGATTGTAAAAGGAGGGTGTGTTTTCAAAAATAATCTTGTTGAACACATTATGTTGAAGCTTCTATGTTTTTTTTTATCATACGACACATTACAACTTAGGTATTTGTACATTCAGAGGATTCAGGAGCGATTAACCACCAGGCACGTAACGCTACAATTATTGTATCATTGCAAATGCTCTATTTTTGTACGTTATCTTAGTGCTGTACTTCATATGTTTGCGTATTTCATGGAATTAATATTCAGCACGATAACGATGTCTGTACACGATGCCTTGAAGATGATTGAATTACATCCTCTCTGTAGAGATGGATAATATATGTATTCATCACCATCATTATCGCCAGTCATGATCAATCCACTGCTGGACAAAGGCTGCCCAAAAGTCGTTGCTATACGGGTTTCTCCTCCACATTTAGAAACATGCGTTTACATTATTTAGATTATTCGGCTGCTAGAAATGTGAACGTGATAAGCTATTTTGCTGAGATATCATTTGTGGCCAAGTCGCTTCTGAAAAATAAGCTAATAGCTGAGTGGGCTTTACCTGGTAAGATAAAAAATATATATTTAGGGTTTTTTTGTGTGATTTACTTACCTTTCCTATACTTGGCGCTGATTTCATGTGTTCGTATTGTTTGCTGTAACTGTAACACATTCCTGCGGAGGGAGCTGGTAAGAACGTTGGGTTGCTCGGTCAATGGCCAGGGTCAACGGCGGCGTGGTGTATTCTGCAAATATGGCCGACTGTGAGGACGGGCACAAGCCGGCGTGAGTAGGTTAAACGTTGAGTTTTATAAGGGCACCACGGGGTGACCCGCCCCTCCCCACCCAGCCCCACCCCTCCCACCCCCCACCCAGCCCCACCCTCCCCACCCAGCCCCTCCCCACCCTCCCCACCCAGCCCCTCCCCAACCTCCCCACCCTCCCCACCCAGCCCCTCCCTCCCCACCCAGCCCCTCCCCACCCATCCCCTCCTCACCATCCCCTCCCCACCCAGCCCCTCCCTCCTCACCCAGCCCCTCCCTGCACGACGAACGGACAGACACAATAATCCCTCGTGGGCTGGTGTAACCAGGAGGTTCCTACCAGTATAAACAGCCCCTCCCTACTCGACATCTGTTAGGTCTTCCTCTCTTGCCTGGTAGCATGGGGATGATTTTGTTTCATTGTATGTGTTTGGGTGATTTGTTTACCTTTCTTGTACTGTGCACGACGATCATGATTTTTGTACTGTTTGTTGTTGTAACGTTGTGAAAAAGAGCTTTATAGCTCATCGGATTCCTCCAGTTTCATGAAAGAATATGATTCTGATATGGGCTTTAATCCACGTGTTCTTATTCCCGTCTCACAACGTCATTGCAATCATGCATCCCGTCACGGTTATTTGTGTCATTTCAGTTTGTATTCCATTTTTGTTGCTAATTCCCATGTTTCCGAGTTCTATGTCGGAAATTGGTATGCACTCATTAAATGTATTTATTATTTTAACAAAATTGGATCTCTTGGCACCTGCCAGGCACCCGCCAGGAGATCCAAATGTGCACATATGTCATTATATTTTGAAAATAAAGTCAATACTGTAAATACCATATCAGACTTAATCCATATAATTAAATAGCTAAATATGTATTTCAATTAGCACTGTAATGCAATTGCCTATGTAAGTCCACATTTATGAAATATACATTTTGTTCATTATTAGTCGTGCAAATGAATCAGTATTTTCTTTTTAGCCTCTTTTGAAAACCTCAATGTCATGGAAATTACGCGATTGTATTACGTGAACATAATTTACAGTGACTTACCCTGAATTGGATATCTATCTGTTGACACGTTCTATAAATACACGAATGAATAAGCTTTAGCTTGATGGTTCTTTGTTTAATGTTTGTTACCGCCGTGACTATTGAAAGGTGTAATAACCACCTTATCTGTGTGAACGTAAACACCAAGTAAACAGGTCCGTGTTATCTGATACACGCTGTGCGCTCTGTATGTGGCAAGCTTGCGAAATCATTGAAGTTTAATCATAGCATTATTGCATGTTACCAACACAAACCCGTCTGAACTGGATTGAATTGTTTTGGTTGGGATGAATAAAAAGAGCCATTCTCCAGCAAGTTACTGTACATTAACCAAGCATTGACGAATGAGACCATGTTCTTGGTTCTTTCGGTAAAGTCACGTAGAAGGGAAGTAATAAAATAATAAAAATAAAACATAATAAAATAAAATAATATAATAAAAGAATATAATATAATAATATAATAGAATAAAATAATATAATAATATAATAAAATAATATTATAATATAATACTTCCCTTCTACGTGACTTTACCGAAAGAACCAAGAAGATGAATCCCTGCAGTCACGAAAGCTTTAAATCGAATTAGACCATATTCTCCGTCCGTTTTAACTTGATCTTAAGAGTCCTAGCCAGATTAATACAATGGGCGTCCTGGCTTGAGATGATTCTCACCTGTATCTCTACTCTTCTGCGATTATAAATCACGGAGAGCCTAGAGTTGTAAGTCTTCACTGCACTGCTTAGTTTATATTAATGATCAAGCTGCGTATTTGCTCGTTCCCCATTCACGCACCTGGCAGCACATTGCCTAAGCAATATCCCCCAGGATGAGATGGAGTAAAACAAAGACACATGCCTCAATGCGTACATCTTGTTCGTGTCCCAAAATCCTTGAGTGTGCCTCTGAAGGTCCCCGCGCCAGCCGAGACAAAGAAACTTGAAGTCGATTGCGTGGAAAGAGGTCCATGGTATTTGTTCATGGGTAGACTGCTTTCCCGGAGCTACTAGATGCTTTGGGTGATACTTGCGGCTGGTTCGACTCAGTCTTATCAAACCACGATAGGATGAACATGTGCGAGCGTGGTCGTAACGGCACTGGCCCACCCGTATTCATGTTGGGAGTTCACACAGTTGCAAGCATGTGGGCTATCACCTTATGGCATCTCAAAAAAATAAATGCTTGGTTGCAACTGCTACCCTCAATTTGGCGGGATTTTTTTGTTGTTGCTATCGGTGACTTTCTAACCCACCGACTAGGCTACAGACCGACGGCTCGTAGCCACGATAGGGCAATGAATCATCAAACGTCGTCTAGGCTTTGAGCCTATTCTCGTGAAGTTGTTGACTTTCCTTTTATTTATTGTATGACATGGTCACGTCTATAAGATGCCACGTCGCAGAAACTCAATATTTGTTTTACCCATGATTGTAATACTCTACCTTGTTTTCCATGTTTTATTTTTGTTCTAGCAGTAAAGAGGGCATTCTAGAGCGGCAAAAAAACACGACAAGTGGACACATCCCTGGCATAACGTGTTTGAGAGCTGAGCATTATCTGACCTTGGTTTGGCGATTCAAGTCCCGAGGTGCAATGTACAGTCTTGGGAACATGGCTCTTTTGTCAGCCATATGGATTTCGTTGTATGTTTGCCGATGTATTTTTTTTTATAAATTAGATTTTTTTCTGGAGGCCAACAATGGTAGCTCACAATATAAAGAGGCAGCTTATTTGTTGGCGTATGCTGTAGGTACGGTGTAAAGGACCTCTCTCGTTGCATTGTTACGGCACCTCTCACATTTGTGCGTTAGGGTCAACAACAAATAAGTATAACCCGTAAAAACAAAGTTTTTCACTATAAATCCTTTATATGCGTGGCGGCTAGAGTCCTCTCGTCCTCTGGCTTGAGATGGCTGCCACCTATGGGTCAGATGATTGCATGGCACCATTAAGCAATTGGTAATTAAATATTTAATTTGTTTTCCTTAAACAGTGTAAAATTTTGGAAAAGAATTTCCACGAAAATTAATTGTCACGCACAACGAGTCTGTGAGCAAAATGTCAGCTCGATTAGATCACGGGAAGTGGGTTAAAAAACGACCGAAAGATTTGCACGGTCGTAAGCAAGCAAGCAAGCACGCAAGCAAGTGAACTTAATATAAAGGATTTAAAAAAGATGTACAGCCCGGTAATTGCTTTCTGGCCGATTGGCCTCCAGTCGGTGGGAGCTCTAAAGGTTTCCTCTGGACACCAGTCTTTGATACCCTTTCACGCTGTCCGGATCACGTTGGAATACCCACACTGTACCTCACCACACATGGCCTGCCAGTCGACGGACTGCGGTGTAGAAACAGAGGCGGTGGGATTTAAGAAACGAGTCCCATTGTTTCAGTTGCTGGACTGGGAGACCCAAAATCAGCAATCTCCGACATTCAGGGAGTCTGATACGAAAACTCAGTCACCAGTTTCATCTCGGTTACTCCATGCATATGTGCCCTATCATTCAATGTATATTTTTATGATTGCCCAGGTACATTGGTGACTGTACACTTTATTCAGCTGCACTCGGAGAATTAATTTAGTTGTTGGCCACACATGTTTGAAGATGTAATGTGTTCATTGCTGTATCTGTTGCATCACTATTTAAAAAACAATGGGTTAGATTATTTAGTGCAGGAGCGTTTGCTTATTTTTACGTGGAATGGATCGGTAGGAGAGTGATTATTACGATGCGCTATGAACCTGGCGACCTAAGTTTGACTCGTGGCCAGGGCTAACATTCAGCGGCAAGAGATATCAGAACCAGTCCTGTCCTCTCGTCCTTCACAAACCCGTTCTAACGAGCGTGGTGAAGTATGGGTAAAAAATCAAATAACCAACATAAGACCTTCATTGTACGTTTATATGTTGACCTTCTTTCGCACCGTACGCAGCCAAGCTTGCTGTAATCGGAGGTGTGGGGGAAGGACAACATTAGAGGCCTTCATCCATTGTTGGGTGGAGAATGCCTGGGAAATAAGTAATTATATATTTAATATAAGCACGCAATGCTGTATTCATACAAATATAAAAGAAAGCACCATCTTTGAAGGTCCGAAAAAACTTACAAAATGTTGCATTTTCCTACACTTACAATACCTTCATGAGACCTGCCGTGCGACTTGAACGCTCCCAAACCTCGATGGGTAAATGTGCCGTATACCTCAAAAAACCCATCCGCATACTCCCGCAGCTTCCTCATTGAATGCACAGAACACATTCTAAATGCCAATAGGTTTTTTTTTCGCGTTCAACTCTGCGTCCGTAATGCACGCGTCTAACACGCGCAGTTGCCCTTCATCTCCCGAGCAGCGATGTGCACGTGTGTTTCTTCTCTCCTTTGCAGTATGCAACGATCTCAATAATCATCAATAACACTGGTCAACGCAGCCAACCGTGCTAATCGGAGGTGCATGCCCACACACAACTGGTGGATTTTTGTTTGAGAGACGCAATGATAGCTATGCCCTAATTGCAGTGCTGGCATTAGGCAAAAGCAAACAAAAAACAAAACGTTTAGGGCTCCAAACAGCTCAGGATGACCTGGATTCATGGAAAGACACAAAATCAAACTCGGATCCTTTTGATTAATATAAATAAAACTCATTATGATAACACAATTAAAACTACGTTAATTATAACACTGGTCAACACACTTTTTCTGGCATAAGGTATTCCAATGGTTATAAGGTAATTTTGGGGTGCTGATTTTGTCTATCACATCAGGTTTTTGAGATATCAAATATTGCATTTTCAATAAAAACTGCAGAAGAAAAATATTAAATAAATGCGGATATCTACATAAAATCAATATATATATAAAATCGTTCATGTCTGTCTGTCTGTGTGTGTGTGTGTGGACTTTGGCCCATACGCACTTTCATTGGACGGCGGTTGCCCCTGGCAACGGCTAGCCACGCCTTCGCCGCTTTCATTGGACCTGGCAATGGCTAGCCACGCCTTCGCCAAGGGCTGCAGTTTCATTGGACGGCGGTTGCCCCTGCCAACGGCTAGCCACGCCTTCGCCACTTTCATAAGCTCCGTATTTAATTAAATAATAGCCATTACACAGTATTGTTGGAGCGCTAGGGGGGGGGGAAGGAATGCCACCCGTACCCTGCCTTTTCCAAGCCGACAATTTTAGGCGAGGCCGCAGGCTTTGCACGCTACTAGGCCTCGACACCCACCACGCCACTCTGAGGTAAATTCATCAAAGTTTTTCCTACTCTTCACTACACCCCCACCACAATGTGTGCTATTAATATTACTTTTAAACCCAACGCGCCAACAATCGATTACTTTAATGTTCACTGTACAAATACTCATTAAGCTGGGTGAGCGTACTGCCAGTCTATCATGTACACTGTAGCCTGCTTATTAAGCTCGGTGAGCGTACTGCCACTCTATCATGTACACTCTAGCCTGCTTATGAAGCTGAGTGCGTGTACTGGCAGTCTATAATGTGGACTCTTGCCTGGTTATTATAATCGATTCTTTATATGTTCTTTGTACAAACAGTCATTAAGCTGCTTGAGCGACCCCAGTTCGATTCCAACTCACGCCCACCACCGCTGACGATTATTTGAAACGGACCTGGCCCTCCTCTAGGTCCACTCAGCCTCAAAAGCGTAACTGCTGTCGTGTGTGAACATCGTCACTGGGGAGACAAAGGCGGCGGGGCATCGTGGATCCAAGTCCCGGGCGAAGCCGGGTCATGTGTATGTGTGTTTGTGTTTATGTGTATGTCTGTGTGTCTCTATGTATGTGTGTATGTATGTGTATGTATGTGTTTGTGTGTATGTGTGTGTGTATGTATGTGGGTTTTTTTTATGTCTTTATGTGTATGTCTGCGTGTCTCTATGTATGTGTGTATGTACGTGTGTGCATGTGTTTGTGTGTATGTATGTGTGTGTCTATGTATGTGTGTGTATGTGTTTCTGTGTATGTATGTGTGTGTATGTATGTGTGTTACGTGTCTGTCTGTGTGTCTGCATGTATGTGTGTGTGTATTGTGTATGTGTTTGTGTGCATGTATGTGTGTGTTTGTGTGTATGTGTATGTCTGTGTGTTTGTATGTGTGTGTATGTGTGTGTATGTGTTTGTGTGTATGTGTGTGTATGTATGTGTGTGTATGTGTTTGTATGTGTTTGTGTGTTTGTGTGTTTACGCTCGCATTACACAAATGTGTTGCTGGTCTAAGGCGTTCCTCGCACAGCATTGCCGCTTTATTATTTCAGTCGTTTACTGCCTTACGCACCCTGAAAGTCGTGTGTGTCTGCAGCAAGCGCGTGTATGTGTACCTATGGACGCGCGCGCGTGTGTTGTGTAGGGGGAACGGTAGTGTAGTGCTTAGCGTGCTGTCTGTGTCTGTGTGTGTGTCTGTGTGTGTGTCTGTGTGTGTGCGTGTGTGGTGTGTGGGGAGCGGTAGTGTAGTGCTTAGCGTGCTGTCTGTGTGTCTGTGTGTGTGTGTGTGTCTGTCTGTGTCTGTCTGTGTGTGTCTGCGTGTGTCTGTGTGTGTGTCTGTGCGTGTGTGGTGTGTGAGGAGCGGTGGGTGTAGTGCTTAACGCTACGCTGCGCTACCAACCCGGCGAACCGAGTTCGATTCCCGCTCATGGCCACCACCGGTGACGATTATTTGAACCTCCCCTAGGTCGACTCAGCCTCAAACGAGTAACTGGTGTGGCGTATTAACATCGGCACTTGGGAGACAAAGGCGGCCGGGCGTGGTGGATCCAAGTCCCGGGCGAAGCCGGGTAGTACAGCTAGTGATATTATAAACACACTATCCTAAAAATACAGCACCATATTTTAACACTAAAGCAGTCACTCGCAACAACTTGCAATCATAAGTGACAGAGTTAATTTCGGGTAAAATCAATGAAAATGGGGTATGCCGATAGCATACAAATGAGATGTGATAGAGCAAATCTGAGATCAGATTTGGAATCAGCACCCTGAAATTAGTCTTTAACAGCTGCAAAAGTCCAGGCCAGAAAAAACGTTTTTTTGTTGAGCTCAATTGACTGACATTGAGAAGATGGGTACAAACTTAGCAATCATTGGAAGGACGTTATCAACCAGTTTAAGTCATTCACTGGCTGTGATGTTCCCACCCTGCCACCTTCCGATGTAATTAAAAAAAAAAATTCCCCCGTGGTTTCGGCTCCCCAATTTCACATTAGCAGGTTGAATTTCTCGCGCCAACGTGGCCACCTACGGAAGCCGACCTCTGTGTCGCGGTGACTCTGCGATTTTTCATTAACATGCGAATCTCTGACATTAACATCACTATCTCCGCCCACTTCGTTTATGACCCTAGGACGACACCCTATAAACAGTCTGCATTCAGCAGTTTTCCTCCTCTTGCCTCCTCTTGGTGACGATCGCTTGTGTTGTGATCGAGACGTCGTAGTTTTTTGTTTGTTATTTTCTTTGAACCGTCTACGTGACATTAAAGAAAGACCCCAAAGAATATGCATTTCTGCAGTCACGAAAGCTTTAAGTCAAGATTTGCCTGACATTTTTGTCTTTATGTGTTACCCTAGTTGAATTGTGGGGGGGCTATGGGGTGAATGCCAGCCCTACCCCAGCAAGAAGTCATCTGTTCAGCGTTGCATGAAATGCCAGCTGTGTTTTTTTCCCCTCTCTCCTTCAAATCCGTACGGACACATGCTTCGAGAACTACTGCAGGACAAAGCATCTACCCAGAGAGCATGTAGGTGCATATGCATTATTCCCAAAATGATACTTACAAAAATGAATTAATGCAGGGTTAAGCAAGACCTGGGTACAATTTCCAAATTTTCTGATTCATAAGTAGGCATTGTGTACGTATAAAACCTCCTTAAACGCGTGATAAGCAATGCAATTATATAAGGACCATTGGACTGAACAGTAGTTGTTATTTGAATAAGAAGTTGTACCGCTTTATTTAAGCCACCCATTTAATAAAGGACGCTCCATTTTCAACGAACAATTGGCCTTTGTTACACGCGAAGGGACACATTGTTTTGGAAATAACAACATGCAAAAGTGTGCTCACAGGGGGTAAGGAAACGACTCCCGTCAATCCTCGTCGATTTGTTTTCAGCCTGCATGCACTTTCCTGTTCGTGACGAATTTACTCGTCATTTGCAGACGTGTTTGATATTGAAACATTGTTTCGGGTACACGTTGTACTCGTGTTTTTCCCTGTGCTCATGAATAAACCATACGTCCAAATGATAAAGTGTAGATAATGCGGCTGAGGGATTATTCGGGGCATGATTTTCCATCGCAAATACATGCACTGTATCTCATGCTGATGGCACAGCACACTATCTTAAGTAATTTGGAATAATGGTTCATATGTAAAGCGACATTATTTAAAATCTATTACATTCAAATGCCAGCATGTGCAGATAATGTGTACATTTATATGCATAGTTTTTTTATGGTTCATGGCATGTTCCAGACATCATTGCAAATCCTCAATTAAAAAAATGTGTATTTTGGCGATTGGAGTTTATTTTGTCATAAAGCACACTCAACGTTCTATTGATCATAAAATACATTATCTAAAATAAATACTCGAGTATTGTATTTCAAAACAGAATATTGACCAATCAAGTGAGGGCAATTCTGATCACTCTATAAAGCACACACACAATGCATTTATCTCATCATGAAAATGTAGAAATGTATTAATATGCTTACTCGATTGTCTCATTTTCAAATGTGTAATATTGCACATTCAAGAGAAAGCCTCCGTTACATATCCAGCATTTCACAGTTCAACAGGCCAGTCAAAAATAATGTTCTCTCATGTTGCTGAAACCTCCGAAATTATGATACTTTATGTTTAGGGCGTGATAACAAGCTGAATATGTGTGCTAAAACTGGACTACACTGTAATAATCCTTCAATTAATCAGGCTTTAGATCCACACGAAAGACAACCGGACAGAGACTGACTTTACCAGATATATATGAATCGACCTCTCCCATCCCATCTTACTCTACGCCAGTAGTTCTCAACATTTTGGGTAAATCTTCTTGGTTCTTTCGGTAAAGTCACGTAGAATGGAAATAACAAAATAACAAAATAAAACAGAGACGCTGTCTCTCCGACAGACCTGGTCTTCACCCGAGGACGGCTACTTGCGTTGTGGCCGAAACGTCGTGAGAATTATTTTATTATGTTTTATTTTTTTATTTTGTTATTTCCATTCTACGTGACTTTACCGAAAGAACCAAGAAGATGAATCCCTGCAGTCACGAAAGCTTTAAATCGAAATTTTTGGTTAAGTTGCCCCCACCCCCACTCCGCATGACATTTAAACGCTTCTACAACATTGATGTGTTTCTTTGTGTGTACGAGTGTGTCCTGTTACTGGCGTTCTACATTTTTCCTGCACGGTATCTATGCCACAGGCTGCACACCTCCGGAAGAGATGTGGGGGGGGGGGGGGGCTATGACGCACAGGTTGAGAACTTTTCGATTTAAAGCTTTCGTGACTGCAGGGATTCATCTTCTTGGTTCTTTCGGAAAAGTCACGTAGAAGGGAAGTAATAAAATAATAAAAATAAAACATAATAAAATAAAATAATTCTCACGACGTTTCGGCTACAACGCAAGCAGCCGTATTCAGGTGAAGACGGCTGCTTGCGTTGTAGCCGACACGTCGTGAGAATTATTTTATTTTATTATGTTTTATTTGTATTATTTTATTACTTCCCTTCTGCGTGACTTTTCCGAA
Source organism: Lethenteron reissneri (assembly GCF_015708825.2). NCBI lineage: Eukaryota > Metazoa > Chordata > Hyperoartia > Petromyzontiformes > Petromyzontidae > Lethenteron > Lethenteron reissneri. The sequence goes on along the minus strand of NC_083797.1, from coordinate 6,273,943 downwards.
AGAACCAAGAATAGGTTGAGAACTGTTACATTTACCCTCATCTCGTGCTATCCACTGCAGCAACTAAGCCTTAGGCTCAGTGCAAATGTGATCTTTCTCCTTTGCTTGCCCTATTGTCTTGAACTACCTCCCCCTGGCCGTCTCTGTTGAGACTCCCTGCCCTTATTAAAATCCAGACCTAAGACCTTGCTCTTCCCCTCTGCATATGACCGAGCAAATTTGATCTCTCAAAAGCAGTACAGTATTCCCTCGTTATTTACGAACTTGCTACCTAAAAGACTGCATCGAGAGAGAGAAAGTGATGATATAGAGTGATGAGATCAAGTGACGAGAAAGTAATGCGATAAAGAGATGAGAGAAAGAACTTCACGATGCTTTAGAAGCATCTGCAGACGTTGTGTGTACGATATTCGTAGGCTCATTTCATTATCCACGAAATTTGCTATTCACGCATCCCTCGTGAAGAATGAGGGAAACCCTGTATATGGTATACATGCCCATGTTTTGGGCATGCTTCATGAATCCTAATTGTCATTTTTTTGTACTTTGTTTTTGTCAAAGCGATTTCATGTTTCGATGTGTTCCATTACACCTGGACATAACGTGTGCGGCCTCTTAGAAAATAAACAACTAATCTAACATAGAATTGAATTTTTCGTGACTGCAGAAATTACTATACTCATTGTTTTTTTCGGTAAAGTCACGTATGTAGAAATAAAATAAAACTAAATTAAATTTAATTGTGTTGCGTTCGAAACGTCGTGATTTATTTTAATTTAATTTAGTTTTATTTTATTTCTACATAAGTGACTTTACCGAAAAAAAAACAATGAGTAAACTAATCTAACTTTTTGTTATTTTACCGGATAAGGCCCACTGAGCGATATAGCTCTTTTTCAGAAGCGACCTGGCCACAAACGATAGACAGCTCAACGAAGTGGCTTATCATGGGAACATTTATAGCTGCCAAATACTTTAAACGCAAGTTGATTCTAAATGCGGAGGAACTGGAGGAACCAGATAAAAATTACGGGGAGAGAGACATGCAAACTCCAAATATACAGCCGTCAGGGTCGGGATCGAACCCATGCCCTCCTGTACACCAGGCGAGGTAGTTAACATCTCGCAACCACGACGCCCCGTGAGCGATGTGATGAGGTGTTTGGCTTCGTGTTAACTCCAGACAGAGCAGGCACCCTGCAACATTACTCCGCACATTGAGGATTTGAAGCGTGTGCAAAACTATCTCCGTGGCAAGCGCGTTATTCACAATGGTCTCAAGACTCCCGCAAATTTTACTCCCGCATACAATTGCATGAGCATAAAAAAAACCAAAGCGATTTGTAGAGGGCTGTTGCGCCACTCTTGAAAGAGAAATCAAATCGTATTGTAGTCCTGCAGACAGAATAACGAGCTGATATGTCGCGAAAACTTCACCGCAAGAATAAAGCCTTGTAGAAAACAAAACAAGGACGACGCGTGTCGGTGTGTTTTATAACGCCTCAATAACACGAGCTCATACATTGTAAATTCACTCTATGATGAATACGTGTCCGGTATAAATATCTGGAAAATATAGCACGAAATAAAACTATTTCACTTCCCCCCTCCACCACCCCCAAGTATAATTCCTGGACTGAACTGTCACAGTTTCATAAACAACTAGGCCACTGGTATTTTACTCATTGCAACAGCAGAGTGTGGAGGGTGTGTGGGTGAGTGGCTGGGTCGTTGGAGGTCACAAACAAATCTACATTCACCCCATCAACTATCTCGGCTAATTGCTGTGAGATTTCCTGGGTGGCCCATCGCCTGCTTTGCGAGGGTCAGTAGCAATTGCTCCTGGGTGAGGGTAGGTCACTGACGTCGCATCATGAGCGGTGTAAAGGGAATTGCACGGAGGAGATGGAGGGATGAAATCAGCTCATGTCCAGGTGTGGATTTTTCTCTGGTTCCTCTGGGTTATCCCTCCACATTCATAAACGTGCGTTAAGGTTATATGGCTGCTATACATTTCCACATCATAAGCCACTTCGTTGAGCTATTATTTGTGGCGAGGTCGCTTCTGAAAAAGAGCTAATATAGCTCAGTGGGCATTATCTGGTAAAATTAAATACAAAAATAAAAATTATAGTTGAGAAGAAATCCATCAAAACAAGTGTCTGCGAATCAATGTATATCATCATGACTATATGTCGTATGTAAATGGGATCCAGGTAACTTACATTCACCGCAACGTTTAGTACAGAATCACGACCGTAAATGTGTGGCATAACCACTGGGCCATCGTTCCAACCCTCGTGTGCAGCATTCTTTTCTTTTTGAACCCGGTTGTATCGACTTGATGATATATATTTGGCTGAAAATGTTTTGGTGCATGCACATGACATTTGAAAATGTCGAGGATATTTGAAGCAGACATCAAACATTTACATTCACGGAAATGTTACAGGCAATGGGGTTTTTTTTTGTTTATTGTTATACTTAAATCACCACCGCCGCCAATAGATTTTTATTCAAGTCTGTGAAAGCAACAGGAAAGGTGAATGTAGCATTGTGACGAAAAATTCCGGACAATGAATCCCTGGTCTCTAAATCGTCCCCCCCCCCATCTCCCCACAAATTTGTAAACGCGACCTTTTTTGTGCTGACATCACCTCTTCAAACTGAAGTCACCTCTTTGCGAAAGGCTGAGTCTCTCGCTGCTGCACCTGCCACGTCGTGTTAGACGATGCAGCCTGTGTCCGTATCCACACACGCACACCGGGCAACTGTAGGCAAGTGTCGCTCACTATTTGCTTCCTTGTGAGCTTATTTTTTTGTAATACCCATGAGCGCGGTTGAATAGGCATGGCGCGAAAGAAGCTCACCACACGGTGTGTTCTCCTACAACGTGCAAGTTGCGTTCCGGAAGAACGTCGCGTTATGGAAAAATCGCGTTCTTATAAATAATATAGTGGGTAAAGCACAGTGCGCGAGAATGCGTGAGAGATGCGTACGCAGGCTGAACAACGACTGAGGCGCGTGGGTAGCATCTAGAAGCATCCAGCAGTATCCCAGTGCCTTGTGTGACGCTAGGCCGAGGCAGCCGTAAAACCGCGTATTGCTACTCGCACGACGTCGTTCCGTACACTCAATCGCGTTCTATCCAATTCACGTGATGAAACACGCAGACTTTATTTTTTGTCATACAGATTAGCACGGTTGACTATGTACGGAAATATGTTCAACGGCAGAGAAAGGGACATGTACCAGCACCAGCAGTTCCTGAGGTGCAAAAATAAATTATGAGGCATCCCCCCCCCCTTTCTACAATTAGGTGGCATGTATTCATGAATAAGGTCTATTGCCCAAGACATTGGCTGTAATTTCTTTCCATTTTTAGGGCCGTGTTGTTGACAAATGTGTTTTTTTTGTACTACACAAGCCGTTCTGTTCACAAGATAGACGTGTATGCTACGTGCTTATCTTTGCACGTTGCGAGCTGGTGCGACTGGCACACGTCTGATTCCATGGCCGGGCACTCAAGTTCAAGTTCATTTATTAGGTGTAGCCCTGTGAGCCATTCGGCTCTTGAATCGGGTGAAACCGCAACAAACAAAAAACAAAAACATGAACAAAAAAACATCTTAAAGTGAATATGTGACTGAGTGCAAACAGAAAATCCAAGAAAAGACAGCAAAATATTGCAGAAAAAATCACCGTACACCAACGCTGTGTGCAAAAATCCCAGTGGGATGCAAGTCAAACAACCAACAACAACCACAAGACAACTTAGATTAAGGCCATCAGTCTAACTCTGTACTACAACAAACAAACATGGCTAAACCAATACACTTTTTGAAATCACCAAAATAAAGCCACGAAACCAATGAAACAGTGATCATAGGAACTGTGACGGAATTCGAGGCGGAGGGGTGAATGTTTCGTCAATTTACCTTCCCTCCAGCGCCAACAACAGCAGCGGCAGATGCCAATTTTAGGCAGAGTTTGGGGATAGCACATGCCCTTTCATACGACAAAAAATGACAACAACAGAGTAAATAATATAATGCAAGCTATAAGTTATGGGGTTATGATATTGTTCACGAAAGTAAAAGTAAAAAAAAAGCAATAAAACAATAATTACGCTTTTCCTTAATTGTTAGCTTTACATTGAATTTGGAAATGTTCACAATTCCCAGCCTGTGATCGATACATCGATGTGGTTATTTATTTATTTCAGGGTCCCACTGTACTGGGAACACTACTTTGGACAACCAGGACTAACAAGAATACCAACTCAGCTGACTATAGGGACTACCACTGAGACCACTGAACCCACACTACCATCAGGACCATCGGAGTTGCCACTGAGTACAATTGTACTACCACAACTACTATTTGAACAATCGCAGCTGCCCAATAATTAGTAAACAAATAAACAGATCCCTCCTATAGCCTTTAACACATTCCTGCGGAGAGAGCTGGTAGGAATGTTGGGTTGCTCGGTCAATGGCCAGGGTCAACGGCGGAGTGGTGTATTCTGAAAATATGCCCGACTGTGAGGGCGGTCACAAGCCGGCGTGAGTAGGTTAAACGTTGAGTTTTATAAGGGCACCACGGGGTGACCAGCCCCTCTCCACCCAGCCCCACCCCTCCCACCCAGCCCCTCCCCACTCTCCGCACCCAGCGCCTCCCCACCCTCCCCTCCCCACCCAGCCCCACCCAGCCCCTCCCTCCCCACCCAGCCCCTCCCCACCCTCCCCTCTCCACCCAGCCACACCCCTCCCATTTTTGGATGCACGACGGACGGACACAATAATCCCCTGTGGGCTGGTGTAACCAGGAGGTTCCTACCAGTAACAGACTGTTTGGGGTAAGTGCTGTTAATGAAAATCAATGAAGCACAGCACGCCACATGGTGAGGTGGGTAGCCAACACAATGCCCACATGTATCTCACCAGTCCTGATGTTAACACATCACACGAGGTATTCGTACTCTTTGGTTCTTTCGGTAAAGTCACGTAGGTAGAAAAATAAAACAAAGTAAAAATAATAAACCACGACGTTTCGATCGCTACACAAGCGGTCGTCCTCAGGCGGAAAAAAAAAATATTATTTTTATTTTGTTTTATTTTTCTACCTACGTGACTTTACCGAAATAACCAAAGAATGATGGATTCCTGCAGTCACGAAAGCTTCAAATCAAGATTGACTAGGTATTCGTTTAAGGCGGAGGCGACCTAGGGGAGGCCCAGGATAGGTTAAATTATTCCTCACCGATGTTGTCCGTGAAACGAACTCGAGTTGCTGGGTTTATCGCGGAATGCACTAACGACCACACTACTGCTCCCCACACAATATATGCACTCAAGATGAGACACACTCACGTATGCATGCATGCACAATCATGCGTTCATTCATGTGGATATGTATGAATATTTAAACACGGAAATTACCTTGAAGATAATTATGATTTGTGCAGGAATCGCCCAGCTCTAGATCACAGGCATACACCACTTATATTCTTTGGTTCTTTCGGTAAAATCACATATTTAGAAACTAAATAATAAATATAAAGCGAATACTAATAAAAATGATAAAATTAAAATAATAAAAAAAAAAAACATTAATGTAGACTGTAGCCTGGTTCTTAATCGGAGTGAGTGTACTGGCAATCTATAATGTAGATTATTCCTGGTTCCTTCAGCAATAAAAAAGGAATAAAATTAAATAAAAAAATTAAAAATTTATGATAAAAATACAAAAACAAAACCCACCACATTTCGATCACAACACAAGCGATCGTCTTCAGGAGGAAAGAGGGATATGGTCACTCAAGGCAACCGCTGAAAAAGGTTTCAAAAATGGTCGTGGCACAAGAGCAAAAGCTCATGCGGTGCAAAGAAGTGGGCGGGGCATATGTGCCCTGGGGTCAGAGAGCACCAATGTAAAGCACGGGACATGCAGTGCCACAAAACGTCTCGTGTCAGAACGAAGTGGACGGGGCACATGTGCCCTGGGGCAAGGCGACAAGAACAATACACGAATCAAGTCATGGCTTGACCTGTGCTCCCCCGACAAGAAACTGCCAGTACACTCACCAAACTTAATAGCCAGGTTACAGTCTATATTATACACTGCCAGTACACTCACCAAACTTAATAACCAGGCTACAGTCTATATTATAGACTGCCAGTACACTCACCAAACTTAATAGCCAGGTTACAGTCTATATTATACACTGCCAGTACACTCACCAAACTTAATAACCAGGCTACAGTCTATATTATAGACTGCCAGTACACTCACCAAACTTAATAACCAGGCTACAGTCTATATTATACACTGCCAGTACACTCACCAAACTTAATAACCAGGCTACAGTCTATATTATACCCTGCCAGTACACTCACCAAACTTAATAACCAGGCTACAGTCTACATTATAGACTGCCAGTACACTCACCAAACTTAATAGCCAGGCTACAGTCTATATTATAGACTGCCAGTACACTCACCAAACTTAATAGCCAGGTTACAGTCTATATCATACACTGCCAGTACACTCACCAAACTTAATAACCAGGATACAGTCTATATTATACACTGCAAATACACTCACCAAACTTAATAACCAGGTTACAGTCTATATTATAGACTGCCAGTATATTCACCAAACTTAATAACCAGGCTACAGTCAATATTATAGACTGCCAGTACACTCACCAAACTTAATAACCAGGTTACAGTCTACATTATAGACTGCCAGTACACTCACCAAACTTAATAACCAGGCTACAGTCAATATTATACACTGCCAGTACACTCACCAAATTTAATCACCAGGCTACAGTCTATATTATACACTGCCAAGTACATTCACCAAACTTAACAACCAGGCTACAGTCTATATTATAGACTGCCAGTACACCGATTAAGAACCAGACTACAGTCCACATTAATTTTTTTATTATTTTTATTATTTTATTTTGATCAATATAATGTGTAAAAAAGTTTATTTATTTATTATTTTTCTATCTACGTCACTTTACCGAAAGAACGAAAGAACATGCATTTCTGCAGTCACGAAAGTTTTAAGTCAAAATGTGTACCCACTTACCTTGAGGTGCAGTGCATCTGGCTTTGCCATTCATAAAATGTTAGTGGCACTATGGCAACAAAGATTAAATGCTTGAGTTAGCATCTAGAAATCCCTTTGACTTGCCTTATTCACCTTTACTTGATACTTCGCTTTCATTCTTGACTTTGTGGCATAACGCACTGTAGGTGCTTATTGAGTAGTCCATGATTGCCATAGCCTTGGGTCGGAGTGATTCTTACACCCGCATATAGCCGAGGAACACGTTCTGGCAGAACACCAGGTGTTCCTTAGGTCAGCTCCGACACTGCTTCTTCTAAATGCGTTGATGATCCCCCACCCATTCCAGCCTCTCCCCCCCCGCCCCCCAGTGCCCCCCACTTTAGTGTTCCCCCAGAGTAGAATCTGATGCAGCACAAAGGTTGCGTTTGTCGTGTGCCTCAAAGAGTGCGTGGCATTGTTGTCAACCGGGCAGGCACATTACTACAAGGGTAGTAATACGAATTAATTAATTATAATAATGACGATAACGGCTCCTTCATTGAATCTCCGCCACAAACGTGAATTACGGAGAGTTGCTGTCCGCTGCCGACGATTCATCGCCTTAGACGTTTTTTGTTGTTGATTTTTTTTATCAGGAATAATTGTAGTCTATTAACAAAAAATAACTTGTCAGCTATTTGTATTTTACCAGGTAAGGCCCACTGAGCCTACGTGTTAAACCGATACAAGTTCTGTAAAGGACTGGACGTTTAAAATATCAGACCAACGACGTGTACCGAAATGCTTTTGAGAGATTTTACTATTTTGTTTAAAATTTTACAGGTAAGGCCCACTGAGCTATACAGCTCTTTTTCGGAGGCGACCTGTCCACGAATGATAGCTCCACGAAGTGGCTTGTCACGTGGACATTTATAGCAGCCAAATACTCTAAACGCGTGTAGATTCTAAATGTGGAGGGGGAAAACCGAGACGACTGGGATAAAAATCCACGCGACCACGGTGAGAGAGAACACGCAAACTCCAAATATACAGCAGCAGCAGGCGTCAGGGTCGGGATCAGTATCGAACCCACGACCTCCTGCATACCAGGCAACGGAGTTAACACATCGCCACCGCGGTGCCCCAGTTGACCAAGTCACTTCACCAAAGGCAAATAGGGGTCATCGATATCATTATCATCATCATCAATCAGCTATGATCGATCCACCGCTGCACAAATGGCCTCCCCAAGCCGTCGAAATCCAATGGCGATCCTGCGACGTTCACAATTCACCCGGTCTCACCGCCGCTGCCTCTCTTCCCTCCACGAGGCTGCCACTCCGACATTCATTCCCCGACACATCTTCCATCGAGTGCAAAGTCGCATATCCGACCAGCAACCTATCCGCCCCGGCCAAATTAATCGTTCGCCGCGCGCAGTGCATGGTGTTAATCGTAATCGTCGACAAATCCGATATCGTCACACAGGGAATGTAGTCGTGACCTCCCGTACATTCACTTGCTTCCAAAGCACACAGTTAAAGTATGTTCATTTTGTTAAACAAACCAACAAAAATGTGGTTTCTTTTTTAACCCGGTAACCTATTTGTGCGATGATGCGAGTGTCATTTTTCTATTAGATGTTGACTTATCCGAATATTTCACATGTCCGCCCGCAACCTCAGTGCCCTGCAAGTCAAACATGCGTCGATGCACGGCATGCGTTGTAATGCTGTATTGCTGAGTAATTTGCATGTGAGAAATGTGCGATGGAGGAAATATCTTTTTCTTGCAGGAAGCGTTTCTGGGCGTGATTTGAACTTTTCGCACAAACCGACCGCGTGCTGAAAGCAAGACTCGCTTTGCAAAAGAATAGCAATCGAAGTATATCGTCCTCCTGGGATTTCTGTGCAGATTGCTTGGCCGTACAAAAAAAACTGGAGGAAATGATGCTAAATAGCCAGTGGAATGTTCCCAGCACAACGGAGGAACAGCAGACTGCATCCGAATAAATCCACGGGGGCTTTGAGTGTGTGGGAAAAAGCTATTGAGCTGCTGAAATTGGAAAGAAATGACTCAACCCCATTTTTTTTTGTAGAGCTCAGCTGCCTAAAATTTATTCCTTTTAACCACATTTTCAACTTTGTGTGCTTTTTTTCATGCAAACAAAAAACCTCAGCGGAAGCATTTTTTTTTTAAATGGCAGCAGTTGACCGAAGCATGCGACAAAGAATTCGTGCACAAGTCCAGCACCACAAGGTCAAACTCAAAGAGCAGAGCAAAGTATGTGTTACTGCTGACTGCAAGACATGGCGGAGGGCGGGTGGGGGGGAGGGAACTACTTGAGCAGCAACAATGGATTCAGTGTGCACGTATAGTGATGCATGCCAGGGTGATGAGTTACGGCAGCCTCCACCAGAGTGGCTTGGCTTTTCACTGTACAGCGCGTACTTGTGCTCCCCACGTTCCCGTCTGCAAGCATTGCTTGCCTGTCTGCTCTTCTGTATCGCATGCATGAAATAGATTTTAATCCAAGGTCGACTGGTTGGACTCGGTCCTCTCCTCCTCCTCCCCCCCGTTAGACTCTTTCTCGGCCCTCCCCCAATCAGCTTTAGAACCTCTCTTGCCCCCAACACCCCCGCCTGCAAAAAGGTTAGCGCACTCATCAGCAATGCTAGCAGTCTTGCCTGCATTACTGTTGGGCTTGAGCAAGGGAAAGTGTTGGTGGGTTGATTTTTGTGTGTGTGTGTGTGTGCAATTTGTTCACTGGGTAAAAAAAAAGTTAAATGATCCATCTCTTCGAGTGCTTTCTCACGCCATTGCTGGCAGAGTGCTCTCCACTGGAATGGGGGTGGTATTTGGCCTACTTTTTCACGCTGCCTAGATGTCTTTAAAAAGGTGTGAGTAACCACACTCTCGCCAACCACACGTGGAATTGCCGATTTACTTCGATTTGCATTTTTAGCTCGTACGGTGCTAAAGAAGTTCAACATACCACACATATATCCGTATAATACCACTGGGTGGACAGAGGCGGCAGAGTGGGGGGATTTGCGAAGCTTGCACCGTTGTTTCAAATATTTTAAATTAACTGTATTTTTTTATTTTACCAAGTAAAGCCTACTGAGCTAAATAGCTCTTTTCGAGAAGCCAGCTGGCCACAAATGATAGCCCAATGAAATGGATAGCAGCCACATACTCTAAACGCAAGTTTATAATTGTGGAGTGAGCAATCGGAGGACCTGGAGAAAAATCCACGTGAACATTGCGAGAAGATGCAAACTCTAAATATGCAGGTGTCACGGTCGGGATGGAACCCCACGACCTCCTGTATACCAGGTGAGGAATTTAACACCTCACTACTGCGGCGTCCATGCCAGGATATGAATCGACCCGGTAACCTCTTGAATTTCAAGTCCGGGTTGCTAACCATTGCACTACGACAGGATCTCAGCACTGATTAATCGCAGTTGCTGTGGATTCTTGGTACAGCTGTGAACTTCAATGGACAAGTGCGTCACTCCTGTTATTAAGTTGATGAATAATGCAGACGAGTCCGAGTTATTCATTTGAGCAGGTAGCATCCGAATTGCAAAGTGAGGCAAGTTATGATGTTCTAATAGGGTTTTTCCCCTTTTTTCTGGCAACAAAAACTGACACCTTTTGCAAGGAATCATGCTTACGTTAACCACAATACTTGCAGTCAAATGCAAACAAAAAACAATACTCTGATAATTTATGCATTGTCTTTGAAACTGATTGGTCCACACCGGAGACAGCTTTCTTTAGAGCCTAGTCTCATATGGTGTTCGACCAGATGACGCCAAAAGGCGCACGTTTTTTGTTTGCATTTGACTGCAAGTATTGTGGTTAATGTAAGCATGATTCCTTGCAAATGGTGTCAGTTTTTGTTGCCAGAAAAAAAGGGGGAAAACGCTATTAGTATATTTTGGACTGGCAAAGAAGGTCCCATGATGAAGTTATGATGTTGTTTTGGCTTAAAAATGTTTTTGCTATGATCCAGTGTCACCTGTTTAAACCTTGATTTATCTACATATCTACAGTGTGCTAAGTGGCTGAACATTCAGAATGCAAATATACAACGTGTACAGTGCATCGTTCCAATTCATTAAAAAATGTTTTTGATGCGAATACATATTGTATACATGTACAGCCCGTGTGTTAATCCACTGCTGGATGACGGCCTCCACAGATCACGCAGGCAGTGAGGGCTATTTAACCATACTTCACCACGCTGGTCAGTGAAAGTGCTGGGAAGTGTTGCACCGCGTTGAGTCGTGGGCTTCCATCCCGACCCTGACGCCTGCATATTTGGAGTTTGCACGTTCTTCCCGTGGTCACGTGGATTCTTCTCCATGTCCTCCGGGTTTTCCCTCCACATTTAGAAACGTGCGTTTCGAGTATCTGCCCGCTATACATTTCCATGTGATAAGCCACTTCGCTGAGCTATCATCATTTGTGGTCAGGGCATTTCTGCAAAAGAGCTATATAGCTCAGTGGGCCTTACCTGGTAAAATAAAACAAATGGTTTGGTTTGAGATGAGTGAAATCGGAATGTGTCGCTGCTGGAGGGAGGTGGAAATTGCTACATGGGGAGGAGAGGCTGTTGATGGTCAAACAACCCTTGGTCAACACAGGCTTCTTCTTCTTCTTTTAAGGCACCGTCCCAGAATTGTGGGCACATCATTAAAAGGGTTTTTTTCTCTCTATTTCTCAAATTCCTTTCCATGGAGCGATGTAACAGCCACAAATGAAGCCGTCTTGCGTTGCCATAGTTTGCTTTGTTCATACACTCAGCTTGGTTCGCGTCTGCTTTTCTGTGCACAGCGCAGATGTGGCCGCGAATTACAGCTTGTGTCTTGACTATCATTGTGTTTGACTTTTAACACCGTTGTCATGTTCTAGGGTGTGATTCGTACAAAATAAAAAGAGTTACTTAATCAGTTACGGGCAAGCTGAATCTGGTCATTCTCTTGTCAAAACGAAGTAAAAGGCAAAGCCTTGTCAGCGCTTGCTCACATCACAGCTGGCAGAACGGCCTCCCCGGGAGAGACCTCTAAAGTGTATTTGGTCTACTCTTTCATGCCGGCCACACTTTGCCCCACCGCACGTAAACAATCGATACGCTTTACCCGTTTACATTGCTGTGTGGATAGAGACGGGGAGGGGGTGAGAAGGGGGGGGGGGGCTTGGCTGGATGGTGGTGGGGGGAGATTGCACCGTCGATTTAACTGCTGCATCGGGAAAACAGAATTGAACGGGCGACCTCTGGATTACAAAATACGCTGTGTGCACCACCAGTACACTACACTATTCAAAACCACGTTATAATACCCACACTGTCATGTTTCAGGGTTCTTGATGCTCAAAAGCTCTACTCGAGCAAAGTTAAACCTGAAACGCGCAACGCCGTGTTTGAAAATAAAGTTCATTTAACTTATTCTATGGGTCTTTCGGTAAAGCCACGTAGATAGAAAAATATTTTTTAAAAATTCACGACGTTTCGATCGCAACACAAGCAATCGTCTTCAGGTGAGAAACGATAGCTTGTGTTGCGATCGAAACGTCGTGATATTTGTATTATTTTTCTATCTACGCGGCTTTACCGAAAGACCCATAGAATATGTATTCCTGCAGTCACGAAAGCTTTAAGTCAAGGTTCATTTCACTTGTTCCTGTCTTCGTTGTCGGACGGCGTGGCTTGAGCAAGTTGCTAGCGCGGACATGATTTAAACATGTCCAAAATTACCACACCATAATGGATGTGATGGAGGTTTTTGAAATGGCAGGTATGGGCGCCTGACCTTTTATGATAAGACATCCCCTTGGATTGCATGTTGTTGGAAATGGAATCATTGCACTTATCAGCCAGCAGAAAAGGGCACCCAGAGACGTGAACAATTTATGGCTTGTCGGCAATGGGGTGAGTTGACGCAACTTCCTGAACAGTTAGTCATCCTGTTTGCAATATATTTTGTGATAATAATGAAACATTGCTACATTTAGATAAGCTTTCTGCACGCGAGCAAAACAATCTTGGGTGGAACAATGCATGTGGAAGCTGCGTTTTAATTATGGCAGATTAATTAAATGTTGGATTACGATGCATGTGCGATGGCTGCGTAGCCAAAGTACACATTATACTGGACCGTAAATTATTATTCTTTTCATTCCATAGCGCCAATACAACATTAATATACACTGTACAGTGCACTTATATATTATTAAGTTGATGCAAATATTAAAGTAGTGGCGCAGTTGTGAATGCACTATACCATGAAACCTGCCTACCTGCCCTGACCAATATGATTAAGTTTGGTCAAATGACCCACGGGACCAACTGTCTGGAGAGACGTTGATCCTGCAGTAGAGTAACAAAGTTCTGGAACAACACATTCCTGCAGGGGGGAGCTGGTAGAAACGTTGGGTTGCTCGGTCAATGGCCAGGGTCAACGGCGGCGTGGTGTATTCCGCAAATATGGCCGACTGTGAGGGCGGGCACAAGCCGGCGTGAGTAGGTTAAACGTTGAGTTTTATAAGGGCACCACAGGGTGACCAGCCCCTCCCCACCCAGCCCCACCCCTCCCACCCGCCATCCAGCCCCACCCTCCCCACCCAGCCCCTCCTCACCCAGCCCCACCCTCCCCACCCAGCCCTTCCCCACCCTCCCCTCCCCACCCCGCCCCTTCCCACCCTCCCCTATTCACCCAGCCCCACCCCTCCCATTTTTGGATTCACGACGGACGGACGGACACAATAATCCCCTGTGGGCTGGTGGAACCAGGAGGTTCCTACGAGTATTAATGTATTACTTGACAATATCATCAGAGCAAAATTATTTTCGGCTGTTTGTAAACCCACAGTCAGATGAAGGTTTCAACGTGGCATGTCAGTCTTGGCATATGTTGGTTTGCATACTTCACCACGCTGGTCAGTATAGGTTAGTGATGGTGGGGAGGGATTAGGCCCGAATCCCTCCTAATCATTAGGGACAGGTTGGATAACGGAGGTTGCTGGGTTCACAGTGCAGTGTGCTAACCACTGTGCAACCATTCCACCGCCTTCGTTATTAAACTATATGTGTGTAGTGTCAATGCTGTTGATACTTATGTAGTGAGTTCAACTGAGTCGCAGACGTACTCTTTGGAGGCAACACATTTATTAATACCAACACAAAGGGGTAACTGCCCGTTTTAAAACAGTCTGCATCAGCAGCATGCCATGCTTTCCTACCTGATGACGGACGCTTGTGTTGCGCCCGAAACGTCGTGAATTATTACATTTTATTTTTATACCTACGTGACTTTACCGAAAGAACGAAAGAGTTTGGATTCCTACAGCCACGAAAGCTTCAAATCAAGATTGGGTAACTGCCCCTTAATCAGATAACAACCTATGGTGGTGGACCACCAGGCTAACTACACTAGTTACACTGGGAGTAGCTACAATGGACAGGATCCCAGCTTGGGTCCAGATGCACGTATTGGTGACTCTTATCGGACTAGAACGTAGAGGATGACCACAGCAGCCGGTCCCTCTGGGGGACCCGGCTTATATCCTCCGTGGCGTGGCTGGCTCTGCCCTTAGCCATGCCCACTTTCAAGAACCCTCCAGCAGGATCTCGGCCCTGACACGTGACCACCCCGAGCCCCCACCTGGGGGCCTTGTGTAGACTTTAGCAGTCACGTGTCATCCTGGGTCAACCAGAGTCCCATGGCCCTTAGTAACCCCATTCCCATGGCCGGCACTCTCACACCCTACACTGTAGGGGTCGGTACTGCACGTGGTACCCGCGATGTCAATACATCACACGCCGTGTCTCTCTCGGGCCGGCATTACACAGTGACATCCGTGATGTCACTGCACTTAGAAGCAATTATATACGTGGCGCTGTCACACACTTTCGTTTCCATTGTAACAATGGTTTAACCAGTGCTGGCAAAACTAATCTTCATCTGTAATAATTACGTGCAGTTTATATACATCAGGATTACTTACGTTCACTGAAGAAGTGTTACGTGAATGCACCCCTGTGAACTGTTGAAGCGTCTATATCTCTGCATTCCTGCGTTTTGGACACATTTAATATTTCTTTTTTTTTTCTCAAACCAAGTATGCATCGATGGGTGAGATTATGACATGTGATCATGAACAAAGAGCCAGGATTATACACACAGAAAGGAATGCAACCTAAAAAAATGAATTTATGAAAAACACATGCATCACATTCGGCTTATGCGAAATAATCTTATCATTCTTATTCTTTTCATGCTCACGTGGGGTCTGGCTTTCTGGTCTTTCTCCACTCATTCCTGTCCTGGGTCATTTCCCTGCACACTCCACAGTCCCTCATATACCGGTTCACCACTTTGAACCACCTCTTTTTAGACCGGAATTGCACAGCATCTGTTTCTGTCTGTTTTTTTTTAAATCCACCATTCAATGTGTCAATACTGATTTTAATATTGCCTTATGCACTTTCCACCTCAGTCAGGTTGGAATGTTCCTGTCGCTCATCACCACACTGATTTTATCTGCATGTCAGTCATGCCCTGTGGATACTTACTTTGACCTCCTTGTCCAGTCCACTATCTTCTTACACTTGTCCACCCCTATATACTTAAACGCATCATCGGCTTTCAGTAGAGGGATCTCCCCACTCCCTCCCCCCTCCCTCCCCCCTCCCTCCACCTTCCCTCCCCCCATCACAAACTGGAAGTAATTTACATCACGCGCTGTTTACAACTTGTTTTAACATGGTGTCTTTTTTTTTTCAAGATGGATTTTAGACGCCTGCACTTTGAATGTTGCGCAAATTTCAACTCAAAGTGTGACAACACTCGTTTTGCTTGCAGTGCAACGGCTAGCACACTGGACCTGAACACCGCTCTGGGCAGGTTTGTTAAACACCCCCCTCCCCCCCCCATGGCCTCTGTCCAACCAGCAACATAAACGGGCACAGCATAGGTCGTCGTTCGGCAGAGGTCAGGTGTGGTGGAACAAGCGTGGGTGTTCCCACGTCTTCCGAGGCGTCTGGCCGGCATAGAGGAGTTGACCAATGGCACTCTGTAGAGTGGTGTTCTTCAGTGCAAGTCCCGCGGGCCACTGGGAAACCCCGGTGGCCTTTAGTGCAGGCCCTGACGTGAGGCCACCGAAAACACCACCACCCTCCCATCGTCGCGCTGTTAAACCCCCCAATGGTTTCAAATGTGTGTGGCGGCCCTCACGCTGACGATGTTGTATCGGCGAAAGTGGCCGCCCCTCTAACAATTAGTGAAGAACACTACTCTAGAGGGGCTCTATAGAGCTTCTTCTCGCGAAGGACCTTCTACCAGCAGCGGCGTTAGCAAGCAATTTCAGGGGCTGATCCTCTACCATATAGAGTTTGTAGGCCTATATTTGTGGCAGAAAATACCATTACGAATCATTGATCAAACAAAAAAATACCGCCGTTGGGTATACTTTCATCAGAAAATATCCTGATAACTTTTTTTTTTACTGAGCAGAGAACAAACGGCTGACTGTTGTTGGATATTTTCTTGCATGCATTTCATTAAGTCTTGCTGTTAAACAAGTCTCTTTGACAAAGAAGGACTGACGTGGCAAATAATTGCTGATGCAATGATTGCTATTGTGAGCCCTCAGCAGAAATTAGTTTTGGGTTCATCACCTGACTGTAAACATTATATCATGGATAAGCTACATGAATTATATTACAATTGTGTGAAATAATTATATTGAGACCAATTACAATTGTAGTTCATGTTAAGCGTTACTTGAATGAGCTTTACTTTTTACATTCCTCTAATTAGGATCTGAATTCAAGCGAGTATTTGGTACACACTTATATATTTTTGTCATGAATCCGGAGTCTCTTTAGCTGCTCGGAGCCAAAAACCTTTACTTAGTTTGCTTATGCCTAGCTCCATCACTGAGGGTTATTAAAATATAGATAGGACAACAGTGTGGATAATCACCAATTAGTATTTCCTCAGGATTATAGATGTTGTCGGTTATGTTTTTTGGCATGCAAGTTACATGTAACAATGGAACTGTTAATTAAGCATGAATTAATAAAAAAAACTATTCTCTATTACCCCAATTGTATACTCATAAACCATCAGATTTTGCACCCACGAGCCGGACAAAAATAACTCGCTGAACATTAGTATTGAATTTGCATCAGATGCAGACAGCTGAGGCATAGCAGATGAAAGGTCAATTGTTGATTTTTTTTTCTAATGTAGCCCATTACTTCCATGATCAAATCCATTATTGTATTCCAATCAATCATAAACAGTGTAATTAATTTCAAAATACACCTGCCCTCGCAGTGAGGGATGCCACAAATGTCCCCAAACCATTGTTCATGTCAACTATGTGCACAGAAAATCGGTGTTGTCAATACATGATAACGTTTCACATCATTGGGGTATTTTACTTTTATTAATTTAAATTTTTTTTACCTACGTGACTTTACCGAAAAAAACAAGAATATGAATCTTTGCAGTCACGAAAGCTTTTAATCGAAAAATCATTGGGGTACCTTCTGCACTTAATGCAACGATAAATGTTTGCATATTTATTTTGGAAAAGCTTAGCACTTTAGCATTACGACAGCAAAATGCATGCACAAACGGGGCTGGCTATTGGTTCTACCAAGCCATGCACTTTATTCACGTTTTTCTTTTTTTTTTATATCAGAAGGGTATGGTGTATGTGTCAGCTTGAAAGAGTAGGCCAAAGGAGCCTTAAGATGGAGCATTCCAGGGAATACCTCTCATCGATGTCCTTCCGCCAGCATCGACGTGAGCACAGTAATTGCAGGGCCGCGCATTTATATATTTCTACAGCAATACAGCACTGCATTTGAAATACGACTTCTGCATCTGGCTGTTAACGGGAAGCTCCTGTTTCTGAGTGCATCGTTGGGAAATGGGAACGGCAGCATTCTAGGGCATTCTTGTTAACCACCTGTGCGGTTTCAGGCACACACAAAAAAACACCTGCCGAAATTGACGTTCGGCCAAGAAACCTTTTCTCCAGCACTGTTTAGTTCGGAACGAGGCTTTGCGTCACTCGTTTGCTTATCGCTGTCCCGATTTAAAATGTTAACATTGCCACCTTGCACAATGCACGCGACTCGCGCTTATTAAGATTAGCACACACGCAAAAAAGGTCGAAACTCCTCTGACAATCGTCTATTTTGTGTGCGGGTGTGCCACAGGTCTCAAACGGCAGAGAGCCTCTTTGGCTCAGATGCAGACAGTCGTAGCAGATTAAGAATGGCATGACCGTGTGTGTGGGTTGCACAACCCTGGCTACGCCTGGGTGCATGGACACGGGACTAGTCTCAGCCCCTGTCTGGGCACAAGACCAAGGTAGCAATGTCTCCTCTCAAACTTGGCTCGCTTCCCCTTGGGTTGAAACAACACCCGTGTGTCCTTGGAATGGGTTTATTGCGCAAGTATAGCCTTTACAGCGTGAGCGAACACACACGCACGCACACACGCACACGCACGCACACACGCGCACACACACGCGCACGCACACACGCACACGCACACACACGCACGCACACACACGCACGCACACACGCACACACGCGCACACACGCACACGCGCGCACACACACGCGCACGCACGCGCACACTCACACGCGCGCACACACACACACGCGCACGCACACGCGCACACGCACACGCGCACAAATACACGCACACACACGCGCACACACACACACGCGCACGCACACGCGCACACGCACACGCGCACAAATACACGCACACACACGCGCACACACACACACGCGCACGCACACGCGCACACGCACACGCGCACAAATACACGCACACACACGCACGCACGCACACACGCACACGCGCGTATGCGCACCCACGCGCACGCACACGCGCGCACACACACACGCACACACACGCGCGCATACATACACGCACGCACGCGCACACACGCACACACACGCGCACGCACGCGCACACACACACGCGCACGCACACGCGCACACGCGCACAAATACACGCACGCACACGCGCACACACGCTCGCACACGCGCGTATGCACACACACGCACACGCGCGCACACACACGCACGCACACGCACACGCGCGCACACACGTACACAAAACGCACGCGCGGATTCGACCGCGCATGTAAATCTAAGGAAACTCTCAGGGTGGTGGTTTATTTATTCTGCTGCGATGAAGGGGGGGGGGGGGGGGGGAGTTGGATTGCGAAAAATCATCGGCCTCTCACAAAGCACCACTACTGTGGGGCTTTGTGAAACTTTCTGTCCAACCAAGGGTTTGCTCGATGCAGGTGGTGGGTTTCGCCACATGGGATGCACTCAACATACGTACTCTGATATGGAAACACATTTTGTCCATCGCCTCTGTTGAGGCCATTTGTATGAATTAAAAGGCAACAAGTGTTTGTGTTGCCTGTTAAGGTTCGGCATCTGACGTTGGCTTTGGGGCATTGTAGATTTTTGTAATGACAGATTAGTAATTTTCTATTCCTCTTTCTGTCATAAGGGTGGAAGTGAATTCGAGAGAAATAACATTTCCACGTATTTGTCGACTAAAATGATTGAGATTTAAACAAAAATGGAAACGAAATACCAAACCTCAAAAAAATCGTAGTGCAGAAGGAAAATCAATGCTTTGGGAAAGGTTGTGCAGAGCTGTACAAACAAGTGACATCAGCCCTTGACAACCACCGCCCCCTTTGTCTCCACCCAGCTAGGAAACTGGTCAGCCTAAACTTTAATCCGCCCTACCTACCGATTCAACCCAGCCCCTCATGCCCATTCGCCCGCTGTGGTTATAAAACGACCCCTCGAGGGGGATTTCTCAATATTCCAAGAAGTGTGGCCGAGGCCACGTCATTGTTCGGTGAGCAGGCTAACCCAGCGCAGTGCATGCCTCACCTTGTACGGGAGATCTTGAAGGTGTACCTTTTGGCCCCGGGCAGAAAAACATCTATTTGCTATGCAGCAGCTGTCTCTTGTTGGTACGGCTCACGCTATCCGCCGCCTTTCCTGGCGGCCAATAAACACAAATTGCCCCGGCAACACAAAAACGTCTCCCAAACGGCATGCGTCAGAATATGGGAAGCCAATCGTTTTAAGCACAATGCAGATTACGATCACGTTTCACGAAGAGTTGTGGAGAGATTTGTCTACCGGACGAATGTAAGTTTTATGGATGCAAAAAATGTTATATACTGTAATTATTTGTCATACAAAAGCCCTTTCCTTAATAATTTTACCAGTATAATATAGATAACGAGCGGTAAGTACCCGGCGTTGCTCGGGCGAAAAAGGCAGACACACACATGAACTTACACACAGACATTGACCCACACACATAGAAACACATCAACTTAGACGCACACACACACATATATGGTTAAACCCAGGATGGATCGTTAGCAGGCCAGCCTAAATGTTTCTAACCGGCGAAGATGTTCCATTAGGGGGGTGCACGTTTCTCAAGCGCAGAGAAGGGAGGGAATTACCGTGGCCGAGAAAAATGTCGAGGTGTAATGAATGGTTAGCACTAGATTTGAAGCTTTCGTGACTGCAAGGATTCATATTCTTAGGTTTTTTCGGTAAAGTCACGTAGGTAAAACATTAAAATTAATAAAAGTAAAATAAAATAAAAATCACGACGTTTCGGAGGCAACACAAGCTTCCGTCTTCAGGTGGAACCGTCACAGCCACGACAGCTGTATCAAGTATTATTAATTTTAATGTTTTACCTACGTGACTTTACAGAAAAAACCTAAGAAAATGGTTAGCACATTGGACTTGCAATGCAGATGTTTCCTGTTCAATCTCTAAGCACGGCAGTTGAAACAATTGGCAGGGTTTTTTTAAATCCTAAATATCCTTACCCCTGTCTACTCACCAATACAAGTGGGAACACGTCAGTGAGTCCAGCGTCGTGGGATAACGTGGTTTTGGGTTCTCCTGCCTCTTGCAATATCTCTGGCCAGTGTGGAAGAGTAGGCCCAATACTCTGCGGAGCTCCCTCTAGTGGGAGCCCTTTCACCACCAGTGGCGTCAGAATGCAATAGCAAGGCAGAACATTTTGTCTTTTGATAATCTCTTTTTAATACTTTTGAGGTCCATTTAAATGTTGGCTCAGCCGACGTATGGTGTTGAAACTCCTTGTGCATTTTGTTTGCAGACTAAGTTGACAGGTGTATTGGTGTACAGATATTTGAAGTTCTAGATTTGAAGTTTTCGTGACTTCTAGATTTGAAGTTTTCGTCATAATTATTTTTATTTTTCATCTACGTGACTTTACCGAAAGAACCAAAGAGTACAGATATTTGAAGCTTATGACAAAAAATCTTTTGCATAAAACCCCCCAAAATACATGCACTCACGTATTAAAGTCTTAAAGAATTCTCACAAACTTAAATGTCACAAAATGTCACATTTTATTATGGAGCATATGCGGGTGCAGCTTACATTCTCAATGTCAGACAGCTCTAAAAGTGTGAAAACTGAATGCCTCTCTGCTATATGGCTTATTATAAA
Source organism: Lethenteron reissneri (assembly GCF_015708825.2). NCBI lineage: Eukaryota > Metazoa > Chordata > Hyperoartia > Petromyzontiformes > Petromyzontidae > Lethenteron > Lethenteron reissneri. The sequence continues at coordinate 6,252,291 of NC_083797.1, read as the reverse complement.
GTAACCCAGATAATAACTTGCTTCATGCCACTCTATGCACTTTAAGATACTTGAATAAAATAGACAAGATGCTATATATTGTTCTTCCTATTGAAGAAAACTCTTATTTTCTGTAACATCAAACACATTATTTGGTAATATTGCATTGGCAGTGGTGCACAACACAAATGGCAAAACAGACCATCAATACATTCGTCAACAACACTGCCTTGAGATTAAGAAACATACAAGAGGCAATGGTTTCTCGCAATGACTTAATGTGTTTCCTTCACTTTTCGCTCTACACGTACTTACGAAGAAGTGCCATAGCAAAGGCCCTTGTTCGGCAATGGAACTGAGACAGTCCCATCAATGACGGCTGTGTTGAGTTTTTTTCACAAGTTGAGAGGTGGTGCTGCAGCTAGCACTGGTGCACCTGGTTCAATTCCAGGCTGTGAATGACATCAGGGGGTGAGCGATATTTTAACCCAGCCCGGGCCTCCTCCATCACCAATAATAATCAGCATGGTGAAGTATGGTCAAACAACTCCCACAACTGATACACGGCCTTCATCCTGCAGTGGATTGTGAAAAATGTCAACGCAATATAAAACAGAAAAAAAATGACATGCCTAAAAAACCCTTCGACATGGTTGTGGAAAAGCGTCACAAATAGGCCAACATGTTTTGCTTCTCACCTAAACTTGGACGTTGCAAACCTTACCATTTAAATGCAGAAACATTGCATTCTGACGCATGCGGCATTTGTTTGCATAGAAAAACGACAACGGTGTTCACAAAAGGATGGGAAATCCCTCCATGTTGAAATGCTCAGGTGCTACCTGGAATCGGCCACGCGCTGTCACGCGCACTTCCTTGTGCACTTTCACACTCAATGAAACAATCCTGTAACCCGTCTTCTTCCCTTTTCGTATGCACGCACACACGAAAAATACCCAGATGTCATCAGTTGTCAGGGAGATTGCATTAACAAAGGCAATGCATTGCGCTCACGACTTGGCATTTGCAGCTCACGCACAGCCTGCTTGCGCTGTATATTATTGTGCTGCACCTGTGCTTTCTATTTGACGTATTCCAGTGAAATGGTGTAATCACCACTTTTTGATAAACAAGTCCGGTCGTGCCTGCCAACAATTTGTTTGTCTTCCAGTTACGGAACAATTTCTCGCTTGCTTATTTCGCAACACATGAAAGGCAGCATTTTATGGTAATAACCTGATATATAAAACATTTCCAGATAGATATGAAGGTTATTATGTCTGTGCTATAAATTCGATGGGGGAAGTTATTTGGGTAACAGGTAACAAAAAGCTGAAGTGGTACCAACACATGCTAACGCCACAGGTGACGGAAGGGCATTCAATAGAGGGGAGCGCTAGAGACCCCTTCGAGAAGTTATATTGGCCTACTCTACCATCCTGGTTGGATGTCGTGGATGATAGCGCTCACATTTTACCCCACCAACACGTGACTTGGCGATTGACTGTGGCATTCCCATTGATATTGCTGAGTTGGACAGGGGTTGGGGAGATTGAGGCGACGTGGTAGCATTGTTTGAACTGGCGTTCCAGGCTAATGAATGGAGCTGGCAAACCCTGGATTGCAAGTGTAGTGTTGCTCACCATCACACTACGGCAGTATCCACGTGTTACTTATATTCAATGTCATGCAAACATTTCATTACATACAGGCCAAGGGTACCCAGAACGGTCTGGCTAATAGAGTTTTTTTTTGGGTCTGGTTAAGTTAACGAAAGTGGTGACCTTTAATAGAACAATGTGTTTTTGCAAGTGATGCAAACATGATCAAAGTGCACTGCTGATAGCGCGCAATAAGATGACATATATTGCGACATTTGGTGATGAAAAAAAACTGTTATTCAAACAGAAATGCATTATGAATAAACCGCGATATTGACCTTGCTCTGGCTGCACCATTGCAACATGTAGATGGCATAAAAGTGTAGTGACATGGAATGGGTCACTACGTAGCATAGTGCTGGTTGCTGGCAGAGAAGGGGATATACAGTTGCAGCAGCCCTGTCTGTCAGCAGGTCACGTGATAAACCAGAGATAGGGTTGTAGGGGAAAGGTTACAGAGGGGTCACGTGGGGGAAGCCTGGGAACCCGCTAGTAGGTTCTAGAAAGGGGGGCGTGGCCGGGGCGGAGCGAGGCCACGCTGGGAGGATAAAAGGGGACCACGAGCGGGAGCTTGGGGCTGTCGCCTGGAGCGGGATCCCCTCGTCGTTCTGCTGGAGGCTCAGTCTTCACCTTCTCGGTGTCGTCAGTCAGGCAGTCTGCCAGCTGTCGTGACTGGGAGCTGTAGTTGCTTTGTGTGGACTGTCAAGGCTGTTAATAAATAGAGTACCTCCTGCTCTTAGTGTCTCTGAGTGCATCACTACAAAAGTACATCCCGTGGTGTATTGCACATGTTTGGATCATGGGGCTCATATCATGTCTTTACTATGCAGATAACACGTGTGCAGTCACTGTGTTTTACTTTAAAGGCATGTAAATGGTGGCAGCAGTAAAGTTATTTCGTATTTCGATTAAAGCTTCGTGACTGCAGGGATTCATCTTCTTGGTTCTTTCTACGTGACTTTACCGAAAGAACCAAGAAGATTATTTCGTATTGATTATCTTTGAATTTTGCCGGTGTTTAAATGACCAAACATACCTTTCCAGGTTCTGTAAACCACCTCGGTTTGCGAAGCCAACAGAAAGGAAGGCTGTAAAAGGACCCGCGTGTATAACCCATTGCTCTCGTGACATACTGCCAGGTTGAATTACCGGGCAGCTTTCTGCCATCTGGTGTATACTGTACACCGCTTGTTCAGAAACACAAGAAATGTCATGATTCAATGCAATGTCTGGGAGATCACACAACTGAAATCGAGGACATACACGTACTACATTTGGAGAGTGGTAGGTACCTTAACATACACTCATTTGACTCATCCTAAAATGCTGAAGGCGTACGCCAGACCAGAAAAATGTTTTTTTTTACTCTAAAAGCAGACGTTGCTGCCTAACTTTCCTATAGTTTGAGGCTATGCGTGCTTAAAATCAAATAAAGAGTTCCACGGTGTTATGAAACCCCAGTGAGACACGGTTCAATCAGAGAGTTTGAATATCAGTTCGACCTCATGTTGTGTGGGTGGCATGCACAGCGATGGCCAATGTTACTTTCACGGCATTCTCTGTGAATTACCGATGAGCTGTATCTTCAAACAGAAAAAAACGTCTTCAAGTGATGTCAATATGGCGTGTTTTGCCAACTGGACACAATGAACGCTGTGCTTCCTCATGACGCCAATGCGATTTGTGTGCATTATGAGTGGATGAGGTCATGCAAGCGCCATGAATGCATTTGCCATGGCACGATGAGTGAGCATTGAGCGCTTCAGTGTTTATACGAGAAAAGGTTCCTTGCTACCGAGCATAGGATTATGATGAGGGGGGTATGATGTGGCCCGAGCGATTGGACGGTACACGTTGGCAAAAAATATGCGCCGAGTTATTGCGTGTCGTGAAGCGGTTTAAAATTACTGTGAGATGTTTGTTAAAGGTTGTAATTTATTCTGGTAAATGTAATACAATGAAATTGTAAATCACGTGCAATGTTAATGCGACTACATCTCAAGATGATGTACAAAAAGTGGGTCGCACATCACAGGAAAGAGGCGGCATATGTGTATACTTTTTTTTGTCCAGACCAAAGACAATCATCCATGGAGGATCAGAGAAAAGTATTGCGTCTGGACTTGAACGGGGGCGAGGGGGGAGGGGTACGGGATCGACAGTGCAGATGGCCAGTGGGAGGGAATTTCAAAACACAGGTGGCACCAGGGAAGGGACGACCTCCCACTTGGCAAAGGTTGACAAGGGGGCCTTTGGTTGCTGGGGTGAAGATCATATGACCAGGTGTAGACGGAGGTGTGATGATATAATTAGTCAGTGCTATGTCAGAGTTTAGGAGCTGTATGCACACACTGGGTTCGACACTGTGCATGGACTTTTTTGCGTGCCAATAATGAGTACGTCAGTTTTGGCATGATTCATGTGCAATAATGTTGTGCGACAATAAGCACAAGCATAATCATGGAGACGATATGTAACAACATAGAACAGCAGACAATGTATCTCTCCCTCGACATAAACAATACAATTATTTGTTTACACCTTCCATCAACGATGAGGCCTTTTGAAAGTAACACTAATTCTAGGACCCGTACGTTAAACTGAGGGCCTGTTGCTCGGGCTGAACGATTAATCGATTTCAAATCGAAATCGCAATTTGAAACAACGTGATTACAAATCGCAAAGGCTGCGATTTTTAGCGATTTCAAAAGTCCTGTTACATTCTTATTGTAATTGTTTTATTTTTTATTATAACTTTATTTACTTAACTTAACAAATGTTCTATGTTTGATTGTTCTATTTCAATTAAAACATTTTTATAAATTAATTTTGGAAGCAATTAATATCTTTTAAGTTCTCATCCTTGCATTAGAATATATAGAGCAGTTCATATTTTAATGGCATCATGTGGTAATGCTCCATCACATGTTTTAAATCTATTACACAGTGAATATTAAACTGAAGCTTGACTTAAAAACTGTTTAATCGCAAATCAAATCACAATCGCAATATCTGTCAAAAAAATCACAATTAGATATTTTCCCCAAATCGTTCAACCCTATCTGTGACTATAACATCTGGCAGCTCACGAGCATTGGTTCAAGCACGCCTGACTGCTGATGAGACGCTGTATGTTGAAAACACTCCAGAGTTTTCTTGTGTTGCACCGAAGCTGGTGAACGTATGCACTCCCAAATGGCTTTGGGGTTGATGGGAAGTGTAAAAAATGCTTTCACTTTATTTTTTACGTTGGGAGACGGATAGAAATGTACGTTGAACTATTATACTGGTAGGAACCTCCTGGTTACACCAGCCCACAGGGGATTATTGTGTCCGTCCGTCCGTCGTGCAGGGAGGGGCTGGGTGGGGAGGGAGGGGGAGGGTGGGGCTGGGTGGGGAGGGGAGTGTGGGGAGGGCCTGGATGGGGAGGGGTTGGGTGGGGAGGGTGGGGAGGGGCTAGGTGGGGAGGGTGGGGCTGGGTTGGGGTGGGGGGTGGGGCTGGGTGGGAAGGGGCTGGTCACCCCGTGGTGCTCTTATAAAACTCAACGTTTAACCTACTCACGCCGGCTTGTGCCCGCCCTCACAGTCGGGCATATTTGCGGAATACACCACGCCGCCGCTGACCCTGGCCATTGACTGAGCAACCCAACGTTCCTACCAGCTCCCTCCGTAGCAATGTGTTTCGAAACGTACGTAGCCAACCGTGTTTATCGGAGGTGTGGGAGAAGGACAACGCACAAAACACAAAAGGCAGTTCTAACTAAATCTCTGTCCACTGTATGTATGAATATGCAATGACTGTTGCCAATAATGCACATATACGATTAACAATGATCTATTATGGCATCAACACCCTGTCGTGCTATTATTGCACTCAGTAAAACACGTAACAGAAAGTGTTCTTAAAATAAAAATTAAATTATATTTTTGTAAAAAATAGTTGTTTTTTCGTTAAAAAAAACAACAGTAAAATATTCGCAATCTGTATGTGAATGCATCTCTTTTACAAGGTTACCAGTCACCTGCAGTTGCACGTCAGTTTGAGCCGCACCAACAGTGTTATCGCAGGGCTGACGGTCGCAGTAACACTTATCTACAAAGCTGACCTATTCTAATCGCCACCTGCGACATGACGCACCGATTGCTCGCAGAGATAAGAGTTTATTAGAATGGGGAGAAAGAAAAAGGTGAGGATCAAAGTGTGTACTGCGGGAAATTGCGGTCTACCGCGTCCCCACACTCTATTCACACTGTGGTCAGCATCTTAGGAGAAAAGTTGATTCCTCCCTGATAATTTTTGACAATTTTCACTTTCACCACTGCCCCCACCACCAGCGATGTAGATGTCTCGTATGCAGGCGGTGCAACTGCACAATGGTCCAGCAGCCTGGCTTCAAAAAGGCTGGTACATTGGATAGGAGGCCCCATTTAATGTATTGCACCAAGGGCCGATGCCAACCATAATACACCACTGCTCACCACAACCACTCACTCATCACTCAACAACCCCTGAGCGTTATACTGTCTCGTAGCCAAGAAGTATCTTTGTGAATCCCTATTATATAAAGCCTCGTAAAATTATGGCTATGCCTTCAAGGGGTCGTTTACGTCTTTCCGAATAATGTACTGTACTGCCTTTCTCAAACCACTGCTAAATGAAATATTTCTTACCTCATTTTACCATGTTGGTCCATGCGGGTTTATAAAGGAGGGATACTGTAGCAATGCAGATATTATCTTGGCCCAACCAAATAAAATCAGATGATCAGGTTCACAGCACAGCACAGTATCCATTGTACATTGCTTCAGCTATGGTTGATCTTTACATACATATGGACTGAAGAAATAAATGGCAGAGGGGTGGCACACTGGTTCGCGCACTGCCCTTTGAGCCTGGCCATTTGAGTTTAATTCCTGGCGTTGGTCACCATGTTCCTGCCCCCCCCCCCCCTCTTTCCCTCCTACCACCCCCACTTCACTAACCCCACACTGAGCAGTATGATGAGGGATGGTCAAACAACCCCCATGATTGATTGGACATGGGGAGTCCTGTATTCAGCAGTGCATTCATAATGGGCCTGAAAAAATATGTACCTCTAGAAAAATATAAATTGGTATACATTATTCATATCTAAAATAGGCAGTAACGTTTCCTGTGTAAATTGTCTGTTAGTTGTAACACCCTATAAACTGTAGACATGTGGAATGTATTGCATCCGGAGCAACAATACATTGCATTATGCCATACAGCGCTTAAATTACATTCCAGCCCAATTTAGTTTTTATAATGCACCTTTGATATATGGAAAGCAAAAGCATACTGCAATGTAACAATAGCTCTTCCAGTACCGTTGAAAGAATATTTCTTTGCAAGCAATACATAATGGGGCTGGGGAAAGACTTGCCCGCCATCAAATCACGTTTGCTGTCCGTTGTATTTCCCTGCAGCAACAGCTCGTTACCAATTAACCAATCCACTCTGGCCCTGTGTTACGTATAAATTAGGGCACTTTTATTATGTTTTATTTTTATTATTTTATTACTTCCCTTCTACGTGACTTTACCGAAAGAACCAAGAAGATGAATCCCTACAGTCACGAAAGCTTTAAATCGAAAATTAGGGCACTTTCTTTCAATATTTAAACAATGTCGTACATCGTTACTCATGCCGCGTTCCCACAGCTCTCTACCCCAAAAATAACCCCGGGCCGGTTAACGAACTGGGAAACGTGGGGCTCGCAGCTTCGATTCCCACGGCGGCACACAGGTCCACCCGTGTCCGTCGTGGCTCAATGTGTAGCGGGCCGCGTGTCCTCCCTCTCTCCTCCTCCGGGAACTACAAAAACCTTTACTCGAGCTGCCCTCGGAAACGGTGGGTGGTGAAGCCACGGAATTCAATGCGCCACGTCGCTCGTAGTTGAACTTGAAGGCTTGTGATTTTTTGGGGGGGAGGGGACGAAGGCAAACAATGATGGAGAAAGCCGTGGGAAGAAATACTGAAGAGATTATTGCTCATGAAAGCATAACCTATCTCATATTAAATCCTGACTTAAAGCTTTCGTGACTGCAGGAATTCATATTCTATGGGTCTTTCGGTAAAGTCACGTACATAGGTTCAAATGAATGAAAAAATACGACGTTTTGATCACAATGCGATCGTCATCAGAAGGATGACGATCGCTAACGTTGTGATCGAAACGTCGTAGTTTTTTTTTTTATTTGAACCTATGTACGTGAATATCTCATATTCTTGAGAACTTTTGTCATTTCTCCTCCCCCGATTAGCACGGTTGGCTACGTACGGTGCGAAAGAAGTTCAACATACATACTGTACTAACAATGACATGTATTTAAATATTTCGAATACACAGGATGCTTCAAAAATATGTTAACACTTCCGAGAATTTGCAGGATGCTTTAAAATTGTTTTAACACTTGGGAGAATTTGCAACAATACCACGATAAATGTGCCACCGGGCTCTGGAGACCACCTGGAGAAGATTCCAGGCACGCGTTGACAACGATGGCGAACAAGTGGAGACTCCATAATCAACTTTTTGGGTTTAGATAGCGTTATTTATAGAGACTCTTTGACTTTTTGAAGCTATTAACATACATTTGTTTTTCTTCTTCTTGGTTCTTTCGGTAAAGTCACGTAGAAGGGAAATGATAAAATAATAAGAATAAAACATAATAAAATACAATTCTCACGACGTTTCGACCACAATGCAAGCAACCGTCCTCAGGTGAAGAACAGGGCTGTCAGAAAGACAGCGTCTGAATGAACACCACCAAGCTTGGCAGCGTATATTTAAGCTGGGTTACATTTGTTATCATGTTACAGTGTAGTATTATCGTTCTTTTATCCATTAAAAACGATAGTCCCATATAAGTGTTAATATTTTTTTGAAACGCCCTGTATGTGATTGCTACCCTCTGGCTGTGGTGGGAAGGAAGGAGGAGGAGGCTGTGGCGATGAAGGGACTGAGCTTACAGAGACTGCACGTCTCTTGCAGCACCGGGGACAACACACGAGCCACGCTGGGCCACTCTAATGGTGGTTGGGAGTGAAGCGTGAGAAACCAAGAGGCTATAAGTCTTGTGAGAGTTAATCGGTAATCAGTGGTGAAGGGAAAACATGATGTTGATGTTGAGCGAATGTGCCTCGTGGCTGTATATTACGAAGACCGAGCCCAAGAGTTGGCTGTGGGGAAGGATCAGGGCAGAGGTGCCAGTCCCTCTTGTTGATTACGCCCCTCCCAGAAGTGATCAAGAATGTTGGGATTTGTCCAGGGAGATCTCACTTACACAACAGAAGGCTTAGTCTGAAGCCCTCTATTTACATGTTAATTATGACTGTAATCAAACGTCTTATTTGATAATAGGGCTAGCCCAATTGCAATATACATGATACAATTTGGACATTACAATGTGATCTTTTTTTTCTCATCAAAATGTTCTCACTGCTCTCTGCGATATGCCAAATGTGTGGACGAGTCGTCGTAAAGTCTTCACTTTAGCCTTGCTCGTTCTCGAAGACACGTGTATTGCTAAACCTAGATTGGTTCTGATCTGTTGCATCTGAATTGCTCTTTTAAAATGCCAGTGATGGGATTGATGACAATTTGAAGTGTCCCTGTTACAGCGTGGCCTCGGAGTCACTCAGAGGCCCACTGGGCATGTTTTTACATTGCTAAGTCAGTCAAAGTTGATTGTTTTTAAATCAATTAAAACACTGGAAGGGAAAAAAATGTCTTGTTCTTAAGATGGCACAGGGAGTGTTTTAATTAATTGTATTACATACCTTCGATGTCTGCACGAAAACATGCACTGAATATATTAATACTGAGTAGAGAAACAAGCAATCTTCCATCACTGTAAAATAACGCAAACAAACGTAATTACGGATGATTCATAACGTTGTCAATTTTAGATCCTGTTTTTATATTATTATATTTATTATCACTGGGCGCTTCGTTGCTGGACATGACTTTCTCTCTCTGACTCATCAGAGCGGTGTGAAATCAGGAAACATCAGATTCTGTTAACCTACCGCAAAGCAAGGAGTTTAGTAAAACCCCACCACTTGCCAATCCCAGGGAAAAAATACTTGACATAGCGATGTCCTAAGCGATGTCCTAATCAAGTTGAGAAAACCTTTTCCAAAGGGAATTGAAACTATATATTTTTTTTAAAACTTGATTTGGAGATTTAGTGACTGTAGAAATGACTTTTTGGTTCTTTCGGTAAAGTCACGTAGAAAGAAAAGAAATTAAATTAAGAAAATAAATTACAATTATTTTCTTTCTACGTGACTTTACCGAAATAACCAAAAAGTATATCTATTTTTGTAAATTATCGCAACGGTTACAGGAACTATGCCCTTTATGAATTTCACGCTGCTATTCACACACATTAATCTTTTCACCATTAAAACTCAATTATATTTAGACATTTTGCAAGCCGTTTGTAGCGTCTTCATTTGATTGCAAGTCGCTTGCCCATAGCAACAGACTTGAATACGTTTGTTTACGTGGTCTCCTTTAAATCATGTGCATTGCTTAGCAGTTCGTAATACATTACTATTCATTATGTTCAATCGTATACGTGGACTGTTTTGACAGACTGGATGAACATATAAACCATACATTTTGCTATAAATAACACAATTGACTCACCCCCTGACATAGGAATGTGGACTTGCTCAGGGCTGTTAACAGCAGACGAACACTAACTCAACGCTTATTAAGCAAGGAAATTACTTTAACTTCATTAATATGATACCCGTACCAATGTGTGCATTGCTCACGATTTCGATCGATTGTTTAGTTTCGATGGAAAAAAAACTCAAGCTAAGTGATTTTTTAAAATATATCAGCACACATTACTGCTAAGTGGGAACGCCGCAGTTAGTCGATCAGCGAGTTAGAGTGTGGTGGGGGTAAACTGTGGGTACCCCCACCTCTTTTAAAACGTCTCATGAATGTGGAACGATAGGCCAGATACCCTCTAAAGGGGTTGTCTAGGGCTCCCTCTAGTGGCGGCCGTTCTGCCAAAAATAAATTGCAGGGGAGCGCCCATAACATGTACACTTCATAATGGTGCATCGTTAATGTCGCACGCACACAACTTCTCAATAAAGTTGTGCAGCGTGCTCCATTATTTTCTCAAACGGAATCTGCAGCGCGTTTCTTTGTTTACTTTTTGGCGTACGCACCGCAGACGTGCGGTTTCCTGGAATTAAATTTCACCTGCACGCTCACGCCGGACGATCCGGCAGCCAGGATTCCAGCGTATTGCCCATTAAGCCATACTTGTTATGGCGATGCGAGGTATAAGAATTCCAATGAAAAGGGGAATGCGTAAGTGAATATGTCAAAGAAAAATTACACACGTTAGAGCTGTCTGCAACAAGAAATTGCCTTAGCTTTGGGTAAAAAATGTCACCTTGCTCCAGACGGCCCCAGCTGTCTCCCTTCCCCGTTCAGCCCCACGACAGGTCTCCAGGTCCATGAACTCCTAACATCAGCCCTCCACTATTGGCGATCATCGAACCCCCCCCCCTCTCTTTCCATGATCATTCTTCCACTGCATGGGTCTGCCATGTTTTTTGTGTTCTTGATCATCCTCTGCCTCTGTTACTTTCCATTCCACGTTGCAATTGCTTTTGCATTGATTGCTGTTTGGTGCCATGCTTCCGACACAACTGAGCCAAATCAGTCTGCCGTTCCTCAATTACCTTTATTACGAGTTGTTTCCGTCCATCCTCGCGTTATTTCGCATGTCTTCAATTCCTTAATGCAAACAGCTGCCACTGCTGCATATTCAGCCACCTCAATGTTGGTTTTGCCAAATTGTGGCTTTATTTTGACAGATCAAGATTGATGCACGTGGGAGAAAACTGGAGAAGCTGGCCTAAAAGCCCACCCGTGTGAGAAGTTAAGATTCTAAGCTCCCGCACCTCCGACTAGCACGGTGGGCTACGTACGGTGTGAAAGAAGTTCAACATACATAGAAGCTCAAAGGCCTGCACTCATAGATTCAAGAATTTATTTCGTGTACTGCCATCTCCTGGTCACCTCACAGTACAGCAGTTTTTTGTTACAAAAATCCACGATCAACCACCTCTTGCTTTCAAAGTGCTTGACTTAGAGGCGAGTGGCACTATCTCCCACTCATGCATGCAGATGTTTCACCATTCGGCAGGCCATCGGACAGGGACGGTCACTGCATCGCGCACTTTCAGATACGCTTCTGCGGCTGACTGGAACGCTATTCCTTCGGGTATCGGGAAGCCACTGGAGCTGGGAACTTTTGAATCTGGACTGAAAACGAATTTCTTTGGAGCTGCTTTTTGTGCTTAGTTCGTTGTCTTTCCCCCGCACCTCCGAAAATCAGGGTTGGCTACGTACGGTGCGAAAGAAGTTCAACAGCGAGGCATGAAAGGGTACATATCCGCATATTATATATTAATGCATTACGAATAATTAACGTAAGGGTAAAAACAAATCCATGTATCTGCAGCTGTTGTTGTTGTTGTTGTTTCTAATTCTCTATCCACAACTGAAAGCCTATCCTTGCAGAAAGTGTAGTTACAGCTGCGATTCATCGGACTCTCACACGTGTCCTGATTTCATCACACAGTCTCATTTTTAGTCACACTACTCATGAACAACACGTCCTGGCTGAACCAACGTGCTCTTATTCTCTTTGCAGTGACGGTGATGTGTTGGGCTGGCACGTGTTGTTAACACGTAGGTGTTTGAGTCCGAACACGCAAGCATCATATGTTATATTTTTTGGAGTGACATGCCACTCAACACATTCGTGCAGCACTCTTATCATGACATAGGCATTTAGATTATTTTTTACATCCATACAAGAGATTCATAATATAGGTTTTTGGGTCAGATCGCGTTATTTATAAATGTGTCGTAACCCTCCACCACCCGACATGGCCAATCAGTAAAACATGTGCCACGTTTTTCAAAGGACAAAATAATTCACTTCTTATTTCGTCCTTTGAAAAACGTGACACATTTTTTTACTGTTTGGCTGTGTCGGGTGGTGGAGGGTTACGACACATTTATAAATAACGCGATCTGACCCAAAAACCTATATTATGAATAATATTGGTCGCGAAAGCCTGCTACGTGTTAAATTCATACAAGAGATACCCAAACATTGTAATGGAAGCCCAAGTACTGTATACTATACTTCAAGGTCTTTAAAGGTCAAACAACTCACGTACCTCCTGCCTGTTAACTTTCAATATTGTCCTCATTTGTATATGCTAACATGTGTTAATAATTTTTTGGAAAATTAATAATTAATACTGTGTAATGTTCCACTTTAAAAATCAGTCGCTCGCAATGTGTTATTACTGCACGTTAATTATAGTGCCGTGCTACCTCGAGCAATCCGTCAGGCTACGCTTTATACATTTCTCATTCGCAAAACGCTTGAAATCTCCACCCCCCCGTCTTCCACGTTCACACGTGAAACCGTCAAGTTGAGAACGTTTTTTGGTCAGCCTCAAGTCCCTGAAAAACGAACAGGACGCGGTGCGAGGCGATAAGTGTAAGACTTATCGTCTGACCTTCAGAGAGCCTTAATATTCCAAGAATTCAGCTTCAGAGTAGCACCGCTGGATCGGTGGTTTTCAGCTCATTCTTTTGCCGACGTTTGCGTGGCCGCATCACAATGACAGGTCGTTAAAACACACGAGTCACGCGAATTCATCTACAAGGTGCTCACAACAACACCCCTTCCCTAACACCCACGCCTTGCGCTTGAGTCAATGAAACCCCTGCCGATACCTTCAAGGAAGAAACCACGCGGTGCTTTCCCTCTCAGTCAATGATTCACTCGAGAATTGTGCACTTTTGCATGACGTGAGTGTTTTTTTTAAACTTCTATATTTTGACACACGATAGAGAGACCGCGGCAGGTATTTACGTGGGTTGCTTTGGAAGTTTTCTAGAGGGCATTGACCCCCCCCCCCCTCCTGCTCCTCCCCATCTTAATACGTGGAGAGTGCTGTCGAGGCAGAACCTTGTGGACATGGCTGGGTGCTCAGCGTGGGCAGTGTTCTCTCCGGCCAAGGTTCACTGGGTTCCGTCTCTGGACTTTCCGATAGGTTTGAGGATGTTGCGTGCAATGGTGGCGTGACAACAACAATGCAACGCTTATCTCACCGACGTATTTTACCGTGTGTGTTGTTTTCGGGCACGATGACCTAATGACCTATATTTCGTGCTCTTAGTTCTTTCGGTAAAGTCACGTAGGTAAAAAATGAAAATAAAATTAATAAAAATAAAATATATTATTTTATTATATTTTATTTTATTATTTTTATTAATTTTAATTTCATTTTTTACCTACGTGACTTTACCGAAAGAACTAAGAGTATGAATCCTTGCAGTCACGAAAGCTTCAAATCTAGAATATATTTCATGCTTTCACACCTGATGACGACCGCTTGTGTTGCGCCCGAAACGTCGTGATTTATTTTATTTTTCTAACCTACGTGACTTTACCGAAAGAACCAAAGAGTATGGATTCCTGCAGTCACGAAAGCTTCAAATCAAGACCTATATGTGTCTCCGTGTGCTCAGAGCGACTTCCATGCACAGCTTGTGCTGGTGTGAAACGTCACAGACTTCGTGCCGAACGACACGCGGTCACAACCCGAAAACACATCAGAGAGCGGTGCAACACAGCCGCCAAAACCGACACTTATTGATACTCTGTTCCATTACTAAACCATGTTGACACCCCCCCCCCCCCCATGTCACCTTTTGTAATGCAGTATTGATATAAAGTTTGTTAGTCTTCATTCGAAAATGCTATTAAAGAAACAGAATTCGTCCATCTGTGAGTCCGTCAAATGATTTAACTGAGTAATATGTGTTGTACACAGTCGAGGTAGGACCCATTCTTGTTGGAAGGAGCCATGAAGCTATATTATGAATTATGAGCCATGTACAACCTTTGACCAAGGTAAAAAAAAATCCGTGACATGTCGTTTACAAAAGAGTGCATTTGTGGCGTATGACTCCTGCACAATAGTGCAGTATTTGTGACAATGCATATATATATATAACTATAAAAGATAGATGGCTGTGAAATGTCACGATATAAATACTGTACAGTATCCCCGAAGACTCCAATTGTCTCCCTACTAGGCTTAAACGTGGGCACACACCCGCACACTCGTATACATGCATATACCCAAAAACGTTGATTATGGACCCATATAGACATACACATAAATGTTCGTATATAACAAACTATTGGGGCAAGTGCATTTAGCGAGCGCCTATGAAGGCCGGAACGGCACACGAGGGGGTGGTTGGCCAGAACCACCCATGCCCGGCCTCCTTTGTATCCCCAGTGGCGATGTTTACACACCGCACCAGGCACTCATTTGAGGCCGAGTCGACCTAGGGGAGGCCCAGCACCGGGTCACGTAATTGTTACTGGTGTTGGCTGTGAGCAGGAATAGAACTTGGGTCGTCAGGTTCGTAGCGCAGCACACTAATCGCTGCGCCACCGCTCCCAATATATACACGCATTTATTCACGCACATATTCGCGTATATATGTAAGTAAATGTGATTTCATTTGTGTAAGCCTTTAGGGAACACATTCAGTTTTGAGGGGGGATTACACTGACATTTCATGGTATTTTTCTAATTATATATGAACATCTGACAGAATGATGCTGTATGAATATATACGTGAACATGCACAAGGTAGAGGTGGTAGGATGGCTCAGAGTTCAAATCTATGAGCTGGCACCACTGAGATCATGGGTTTGAAATCAGGTTTTAGCAAGCCGTGATTGAACCGGCTTCTCAAGCATTGCGAGTTGATGATCTCAGCCCAGTCACCAAATAACTGCACAAAACTACCCATCATATTAAATTCCAGATCTGACATTTAACATAAATATCAGCTTTGACTGTCATGCAACAGAACAATCGCACAGCAGATTATATGGGAAATTGTGATCCCTACTGTAAAACGGATATAAAGGCCACTTGAAGTTCTGTTAAAATGTCTATTTGTAGCCATTCAATTACAGACAGGGACCCTGCTCTGTGATGTTTCCAAATCAATTCTTAATTTCATCACGTGACACAGAGCTAGAATATTCCCAAGAGGGGAGAGGGAGTTCTAAAAATGTCCGCTTCTTTAATTAGGGCCCAACATTAACAATATAAAAAACATCATTCAATGGATGTTATCTCGGCACTATGAATAAAAACAATTATCAGGGTTGCAAGGGAGGATAGGGTGGAGGTGGGGGGGGGGGATCACCTCCATGCCTCCCCTCCCTTTGGATCTGCCACAGACAAAACACAAATAGTATAAGTGCTTTAATTTTGGAGGGGAAAACTCGAAAATAATTTTGAAACAAAAAGCTTACAATGTTACTATTTTTGCTTTCAGTTTCAGAAGTCACAATATCAGAACAAAAAAGAAGTAATCGTTATTGAAATAGGTGGTCTGCAGACTGTGATTTTTCTTTTACTGTTAACATTGTGTATGTGGCCTGCATGCAAAATGGCCGGATGAAGATTGTAATTAGGAAGAGATAGAAAGGTTAATATGTTTTGAAGGGTCAATAATAGACATACGACACAGTGGTTAACGGGAATAGTTCTATGGGAAAGTACATAGAACCATTTATGTACCTTGAACTTAAGGTTTTAATGTGTAGCCACGCACTTGGTATTCTGTAATCATAGCTGACCCTGGTATCTACGGTAGTTAAAGGCCTTAGACGCAGGAATGTTTAAAATCATTTGTCAGGCAGAAGCACTCGGAGGAAATATAATTTACAGTGCTTATTATTCCAGGTTATTGACTGGGTCTATAGGATATAGAAGACAGTAGTTTGTTTTGTCCACCATCTACAGTTGTACATGTGACCCTTTTACAAATACAGTACAAACAAACCTGATTGAGAACAGGATATTTGCAGTCCTGTTGTACATCTACAAACAGTAACGTTTGGACAAGCATTGCAAACAATGTCTTGACGTACCTGTGAATAACTTGGCCTGTCACCTTTTTTGTATTTGAATGTATTTTTTGTATGCATACACCAGCGGTTTATTGTATAGAGTTAGTGAAATTTATGTTTCTGTATAATTATAGCAGTAACAAAAAAATGGGGTAACGGGTCGTGGAAAAGTGATATATTTAAGCTCAAAGGGCAACCATGGAACATTCTAATTATTATTATTTACACATAGATATATCCTTCAAGGGTAGCGGTGACACATGCGTCATTGTCTTGTAGTATGAATACTCTTAGTTCTTTCGGAAAAAATAAAATAAAAATCACGACGTTTCAGAGGCAGCACAAGTCTCCGTCATCAGGTGGGACCGTCACAGCCAGATTTGGTGCATCAAGTGATGCAGCGGAGACTTGTGTTGCCTCCGAAACGTCGTGATTTTTATTTTATTTTCATTAATTTTAATTTCATTTTTTACCTACGTGACTTTACCGAAAGAACTAAGAGTATGAATCCTTGCAGTCACGAAAGCTTCAAATCTAGAATTAATTGTAGTATGAACCCCGGCGAACTGAGTTTGATTCCTGCCCACGGCCAACATCAGTAGCGAGTGATATCTAAAACGGTCCTGACCCCCCCAGCATCTACCCCCCCTCCCCCTCCCATCACCTTCACCAGCTCACACTGACCAAGGTGGTGAAGTATGGTCAATCAGCCCCTATGACCATCACGCTCCTGAGGGTTTTTTAACCCGCGGTGGAATGATAACGGGCCGTAAATTGTTACAATTTAATTAGTTTTCACGTATAAAGTTCGAGTGCAAAGAAGTCAAATTGTAAACAGATAAGCGAGAAATGCACGTGGCCACTGAAATGAATTGGCACCCCACAGTAATCATCTCCATTATCGTTATTAATACAGGCATGACCCCAGCAGCCGGTTTCACATATTGTAATGCAGACCACATTGCTTCTGTTGTTTTGCAGTTTCCATGCATGTACTGTATATCTATCTATCCCTATCAGCTTCAATAGTGCCCTCTATAGCCAAACGTGGCGTATACACGAGCACGATACTGAGCTGGGAATTGATAATTTCACGCGCCGTGCGCTCTTTTTAAATCCTTTATATTAAGTTCGCTTGCTTGCTTGCGTGCTTGCTTGCTTGCTTACGACCGTGCACATCTTTCGGTCGTTTTTTAACCCACTTCCCGTGATCCAATCGAGCTGACATTTTGCACACAGACTCGTTGTGCGAGACAATTAATGTTCGTGAAATTTTTTTCTCCAAAATTTTACACTGTTTAGGGAAAACAAATTAAATATTTAATTACCAATTGCTTAATACTGGCAGACAATCATCTGACCCATAGGTGGCAGCCATCTCAAGCCAGAGGACGAGAGGACTCTAGCCGCCACGCATATAAAGGATTTATAGTGAAAAACTTTGTTTTTACGGGTTATACTTATCTTGGGTTGTGGTGCCCCAATGCGAGAGCCCCGTGCCAGGGGAACGTTTGCATTGCCGTTGTTTCAAGTCACAATTCGTCTGCGTTTTATACAAACTTATGGAAGAACGATTGCACTCGAGGCAATTACAGCCATTTGCCAGCGCACTTCCCCGCACCTTGTCGTTCACAGGGGTCGATTGATCATACTTCATCGCACTGGCCAGTGCGGTGCTGGTGAAGGGTTGTGGAACGGAGCTGGTGCAGATGCCACTCTTCACTGCTGTCATCCATGAGCAGGCATGGAATCCAGGCGGCCAAGTTCATAACAGAGTGTGCCAAGCGCAGCGCCACCACTCCACTGATGCAGTATATTTTGGGCTAAATATAGGAGGTGTCCACTGCCAGTATTATACGCCTATTTTTAAAATGTTGAACGAAACAAAAATAGCGTGTGAGTTTGTGAACCGGATAAACGTTATAAGCGTAGGGGACGTGTAATTATGCACCACCGTTCGCATGTCTGCCAGACAATGTTTTTTTTTTCAAGGTTACAAATTATGAATTGCAACTTGTAGAAAACGTACGCGCTGAATCGAGAGCATATACGGCAGGTCAGACCCACATCATTTAATCTGCTTACAAAAAGTAAGCGGCCTTGGGTAGGGTACGCTCGAAGGTGATGATGGCTGATTGAAAGGTGGCAGAGTGACAGCTGAGGAGGAAAGAAATGGGCATGAGAAGGCGTCAGTCAGCAAGGGGGTGGATGGCGTGACATCAATTGGCTCCTTGTGCAGGTGCTGGAAAGATTTGTTGTGTCGCTGGATTGTGAGAGGTCGGGAGGTGGTGGCGGCAGCGGCGGCTTAGGGTGGCTTTCATCCAGCAGTGGATCGATCATGCCTGATGATAATAATGAAACAGTATCGATCCAATCAAATCAGTTAAGCGAATTTTCTAATCGGTAGAGTAATCCATTAATGGATTTTTCGATTTAAAGCTTTCGTGACTGCAGGGATTCATCTTCTTGGTTCTTTCCAACGCAGCTTATATATAAGCTCCGAGCTTGGTAGTGTCTCATTCTTCACCTGAAGATGGCTGCTTGCGTTGTAGCCGAAACGTCGTGAGAATTATTTTATTTTATTATGTTTTATTTTTATTTTTATTATTTTATTACTTCCCTTCTACGTGACTTTACCGAAAGAACCAAGAACATTAATGGATTGTTTGAAAGAAACAGCAAGTTTTACTAAATGCAACTTTTGAACGCCCCCCCCCCCTCCTCCTCGTCTCCAACTCTAAACTGCAGCAAGAAGTCTTTACAACTATAAATCAGTGTCGCCAAACTCGCAGTTTACCCCCTGAGGTGCATTGCGCCAGAGAGTCCTCTTACATCACACACGCTCTGTCGGCAACAGGATGAATCACAGCGTTATTATTGTTGCGTGCAGGCACCCTTGCTTGAGCAACTGCACTGATGAACACATGCCTTGCCATGGAAACACGCCATATGAATTACACCCTTGCATACCGTATGGGCATATATATATATATATGTTTTGTTACACGGATGACAAGCCTCATTATCCTTTTTTTACACGTTAAAAAAGACTAAAATGTCCATTAGGGTTACTCGTCTATTTTATTTTCGAGTGAACGTCCTCGTGGTGTAATGGTTAGCACACTGGGTTGCAGTCCAAACGTCGCTGGTTTGATTAAATCACCCACCGCGCGTGTTGGGGAATTTTGTTTTCACTGAAATCTCCTCCCCCGCCTCTGTACACCCAGTAACGTCAATGGGTTCACCACGGTTACTTGATCGGTTGGTCCCGTACGTCGGGCTAAAAGTGGTGGGTGTACGCTCGCCTCTTTCAAGGCAATCTGGCCAGCGTGGAAGAGTAGGCCAAAATCACCTCCAGATGGGGCTATCTTGAGCTCCTTTTAGTGGAGAGCCCTTCACAGCAGTGGCGTGAGCAAGATTTTGCAGGGCTCCACCTTCATCTCTCGTCGTTTCAAATAAAATAGAAAGTTGTGTGTAAACTACGGTATAGGATCGAGTATGCATGCACTCATAAACACAAAACGTAGTCACACTAGCAGTGCATAATATTACGTTAGCATAGCAACTAGACATTTAAATTGTACGTGGATGCCTCTATTTAGAGGTTTGGCAAAACCTACAAAACAACATTACATGTTGAAGTGAATGTTAATATGCATAAGTACCCTGCTGGGTTCAACTCGTGTTAATAATGGCAAGATAGATTTCTGCATGGTGCGTGTATCAGCGTATGATTCACATGGACTAACTACAGATTAACTTTTTACATATATAGTTATATATTTTTTTACCCACAAAGACTTGTTCATTCTCAAGGCTTTTTTTTAATGGAACGCGCCTTGGCTTTTTTCGCAGTAGGAGGAGGCGACTGCCTTGCAATTTACAATTGAGTAATTTGCGGTGTATATTTTTTTTATTTGAACCACGACGCCAGCACACAATGGCCTACTCATTTCAAATAACATCACTGGATCATTAACATCCACTGTTAAGGAGACGATTGTGCGTAACATATATATTTTAGGATAACAGCCTAAGTAATAACCAGGGCACTGTAATCGAACCATGAACCTCTGCAACAAGCAGCTAACACTTGATACAGCTATCGTGCTGTGACGGTTCCACCTGACAACGGAAGCTTGTGTTGCCTCCGAAACGTCGTGATTTTTATTTTATTTTTATTTAACTTTTATTAATTTTAATTTTTTACCTACGTGACTTTACCGAAAAAACCTAAGAATATGTATGCCAGGTCATTATGGCAGAGTCGGTGGCGCAGTGATTAACGCACTGCACCATGAACTTGGCGATGTTTGACCTTGGCTGACATCAGTGGCAAGTGATAGCTTAACCAGCATGGTGAAGTATGGTCAAGCAACCTTCACGACCGACACGTGGATGGACAAAGGGAAAATAAACAATAATAGTATCACTCTGTATGGTTATTGCGTTGTGTAATCTATGTCTGCAACTAATGGGTTGTAGTGTGCACTGGACGGAAACAACATTTTATCATGCAACTGCCATACATAGAGATAGTCAATTCTCCACTATTTGACGGCCAGCAAAATGGAAAGCTCCACGGCTTAACGGAAGCATCTGTCGTGCTGCACTCACGCATTCTGCGAGGCACGATTTGTAAAAGCTGTTGAGCTCATGGCTAATGCACAACCTTCATATTATAATCTTGAATGGTTAGCTATGAGCGCTGAGAAATTGTGATGTGCGTTTAATCCATTTCCAGACTCCAGTTTATTTCATAACAGATTGCAGGTCTGAACTGGCATTGCTTGTGTGGATTCCCCATTTTGACATTGCCGCAAAATGTGCATGACGAATCATTTATTGCACATTGATACCACAGGGAAATGTATATGAGGTGTAATTTAATAAGATCCTTTTAGCAACACCATCAGCAATATGTTTGGGTAGTGCTCAAAAACAAAATGATTACACGTGTTTTAACTACAAAACATATATGTCTTCTTGGTTCTTTCGGTAAAGTCACGTAGAAGGGAAATAATAAAATAATAAAATAAAACATAATAAAATAATTCTCCCGACGTTTCGGCCACAATGCAAGCAGCCGTCCTCAGGTGAAGAACAGGTCTGTCGGAAAGACAGCGTCTGTCTTTCAGACGCTGTCTTTCCGACAGACCTGTTCTTCAGACACTGTCTTTCAGACGCTGTCTTTCCGACAGACCTGTTCTTCACCTGAGGACGGATGCTTGCGTTGTGGCCGATACATCGTGAGAATGATTTTATGATGTTTTATTTTTATTATTTTATTATTTCCCTTCTACGTGACTTTACCAAAAGAACCAAGAAGATGAATCCCTGCAGTCACGAAAGCTTTAAATCGAAAAAGACATATATGGTAAAAAAAAACATGTTCTTCTTGTGTTCTATGAAGCTATCAACAAATGTTGATTATGTCAATAAAGAATGTATTTGCATACATTAACTGCATAAATTCAGCAGTCATATGCCATGATCTATCCACTACTGGATGAAGGTCTCCCGACGTTTTCACCATACCCTCATACTCCTATGATGCCACAATCACTCTCTCTCTCTCTCCTGCACATGAACTAATCTCATTGCTTCATCTTCATCTCATGTCAACATTCCGGATTTTAGAAATGTTTTTTTGGCTATTGACCAGACCATATGTGTCAATCACAGTTGAGAAATAACAACATACTGCGATGAATAAATTTTGTAGAAAATGGAAAGGCCATTTGAATAATTGGACACTGATGCTGATATATAAGCTCTCACAAACCAGGGCATTGGTAATATAAATACTGTATATTGAAAATTGTCAACAAAATTGATAAAGATAGAATGTTTACACTAAGTTTGCATGCAGAAAGTAAAAACATATATACTCACGGAAGAGGACTCAGGCCAGGGGATACATTCTCACCAAAGTTATTAATAGTGGCATTGAAATATATAACCGAGTAAAGTCTTGTAATTATCTTAAAATTACTAATGCCAAACGTGAAACGTTACAATCAAGAGAAAATGAATGCAGTACTTTGTTTGGTAAAATATTTAACGACAATAATGGATTGAAAACTACACATAAACACAATTCTAAACAAAGGGAAATCATGCAATACCCATGTGAGCTTTTTGAGGTTAGTTTCTAATTTCCTATTTTGGCTGAGATCTTATGACCAAATTCACATGCACATTTTGGCTCTGCAATCTTAACCACGGGGCAGATTCTTTTAAATCTCTTTGCAGTCAATCCAAGGGACCCATTTTTAAAAACCCAGGCCAACATTTCAAGTTCAATTTTCGATTTAAAGCTTTCGTGACTGCAGGGATTCATAAAATAATAAAAATAAAACATATTTTATTATGTTTTATTTTTATTATTTTATTACTTCCCTTCTACGTGACTTTACCGAAAGAACCAAGAAGATTTCAAGTTCAGTTGCACAAATTACATACTAATAAGTAATCCAAAAAAACGGTATTGTGGATTATACGTTTATATAGGGCTGGGCGATCTGATTATGTACAGTAATGGATTACTCTACCGATTAGAAAGTTCGGTTAACTGATTTGATTGAAGAAAATTGTTGGAAAAATAAAGTTCCTATACGTGCCACTGGATGGAATGACAGTTGGGGCAGAGTGATGTCATCAGTCGTCCTGGGTGTGGCTTGCAGGGGGTTTCTCACCATCAGCAGGCAGGATATTGGGGTGGCTGGCATTTTGAAAGAGGCCTTAGTAATCGACCGCAAAAATGTAGTCGTCCAAAAGAAACTTTAGACGATTAACAGACTTGATTTCCGAATCAGCTCAGCTCTTCGTTTATTTATACATTTTCAAGCCTTTTCTCTATGTACAAACATGAAAATCATGTAAACTCCAAAAAACTGTACTTGATTTTTTATTTGGCAGAGTGCATAACGTATGTTGATCTTCTGCTCATTGCATGGCAACACATGCACAGCTGCCAAACCTCCATTAAATTAATGGAGTTGCACTCTGGTTTAAGCATATTAATAGATCATTCCCATGAGCTGCCCGGGCACTGGACAAAACCAAACCAAGCAACCAGTTTTACACGACAATACACGCATGCCGGTGCTGGTTGGTTGGTGACCGAGGCCATATCTCCAGAGAAGCTGTCGCCACAGATTCCCTGAAGCTAAAAAATCCGGGGGATGTTCATGAATAGGCAGTCATTTGGGAGTTGAATTGGCGCAATGGGGGTTTTTTGTTCCGACCGTAAGATATCGGTGCTCATCATCAAATAAAGACATCCCTTCGCAGACCCGATGCTGAATGAAGGTTTCTCGTTCATCGGGGTTATTTGATCGTATTTCAGAATCAGAATATTTATTCATATTGGAGGAATCCGATGGCCGATAAATCTCTTTTTCATAGATGTCCAGTCGGGGCAGGTCGGAATGTTTCAGAAAAATTATAATACGAAAACACGATAGGAGTTAAAATGATAGGCAAGGTAAACAGATCACTTAAAAAATGTTTACAAATAAAACTACATTTTAAAAAATCTTACTAATAAAGGCCCACTGAGTCAACAGCTCAGTGGGCCGCTCGGTGATGAAGGAGGGCACCAAGTCTGATTCCTGACATATCATATTCTTAGGTTTTTTCGGTAAAGTCACGTAAGTAAAAAATTAAAATTAATAAATATAAATAAAAAATAAAATAAAAAACACGACGTTTCGGAGGCAACACAAGCTTCCGTCTTCAGGTGGAACCGTCACAGCGCGACTGCTGCATCAAGTAAGAGAAATTCCAAGAAAACAGTCCTTGTATATATACTGGTTGAGGGTGGGAGGAGCCATTGTGAGGTTCGGTGCGGCTGAAGCACGCTGCAAGGAATGAGCCTTTGTTGCTGTGACGGTTCCACCTGAAGACGGATGCTTGTGTTGCCTCCGAAACGTCGTGATTTTTATTTTTATTTTACTTTCATTAATTTTTTTTACCTACGTGACTTTACCGAGAAACCTAAGAATATGAATCCTTGCAGTCACGAAAGCTTCAAATCTAGAATCCTGACATATCACTCAAATATCACTCGCGGACGGGAATCAAAAGTGGGTTGCGAGGTTCTTCGCGCAGCTTGAGAACCACTGCAACGCTGCTCCATCCCATCCACCCCACAGACCGTTTATGATGACTATTTGCGGTGCACCTTGAAATATGCACGGGAGTGCCTTGTTTTATCGTTGTTATTTCAATTTGTAAAAATCTCCGCAATCGTCCGAGCGGTGAATTGGTTGCGGATTACGTAAACGCAGGTGCGGGTTGTGCAATGGAGCAATGAAAGAGAGTGAATCACTCCGCTGTTCGTGTTTTTACTGCAAGGAGGGGGAAGGCAACCGAGGAGCTATGCCTGTCGGATGCATTTTGCTCGCAAAGCCATCCACTTCCGTTTGGTCACTTTAACGGTTGGATATTTAAAGAAGAAACATCTTTATATAGAAACCCAAAGAGACGTCGCTCCAGGTGAGTGCCTAGGCCACAGCTTGAAGTCAACATTAATCAGACGTTCAAAGCTGTTTGAAGGAGAGAATATCCTTTTGATATGTCGGTTCCAAAAACCAAGATATAAACTTCAAAGGACATGTCAGGTGCATAACATAATCCAAATGCATTGTGTCTCAACATAGGGAATATACAATGAAGTGTGCACTGAAAAAATATGTTGATATTATAAATTAAGCATGAATTGTTGCGGCCATTTCATATGTTTTGAAAATGGGTTGTGCAAAAGTTGGACCACATTTGTACTATAATTATGAGATTTTGGCAACCTGTGGCGAAGACATTTGGTGATACCAAGTTGGCAGTGGTGCAGCAGCATATTCGTCAATAACAGTTCCTTATAAATAAAAAAAATCTATCAAATAGATGACGTTTCAGGCAATGACCCTGCTTCACAGCAAACAGAGAGGCCAGAGTGGCAGATAGACATTCTCCCTCTCCGGCCTCTCTATGTGCTGTGAACGAGAGCGACTGCCTGAAACTTTACCTATTTGTATATTTTAAAAGAAATGTAAGGTAGTACATATAATCAAGTTTCTGCTTAGAATATAATTTCTGTCACTTAGTGACATGAGCACCAATACATCTCTGTTATGCGGCTATATGAAGTGGTGCACTCACCATTAGCAAATTAAGCAAGTGCTCACGTCCCTCAAGCAACTCGTGGGGCCTCAGATGAATAAAAAATAAATAAAGGGATGCACCAAATATCAGAATTCATCTATTTTTCAGAAGCGACCTGGTCACACACAATAGTTCAACGTAGTTGCTTGTCATGTGGACATTTATAGCAGCCAAATACTCTAAACACATGTTTCTAAATGTGGAGGGTAAAAACTGGAGGACCCGGAGAAAAATCCACGCGACCACGGGGAGAACACGCAAACTCCAATTAGGCGTCAGGGTTGGGATCGAACCCACGAGGTCCTGCATACCAGGCGAGGTAGTTAACATCCCACCGATTATTGTGAAACCATAAAACGCATGTTAATCTCCCAAATCTCTATCGTGTCTGCATCTATCGTGTCTGATCTTTCTACATTTCTATTGTTTATATCTCTTTTTTTTCACCTCACTGTGAGTTTCTAAACTGAAAGCGCATGGAGGTCCAAAGGAAAAAAAAAATTACGTGTAGGGCCCCCAATGGGATAGCACCACCACTGACAGTACGCCTTTATTCCAGACACAAACCACATGGGAGACAGTTGGGGCTTCGGCTGAGAACATAGCTGCATAAGAGGAAATACTTAGTGCTCATACAGTAACAGTCGCCACTTTGCATAGCGGAGACGAACAGTTGAACGCTGAACGCTGCGATGTGACCCCCTGACCCTCACGTCCGCCCACAAAGCACCCTCATGTTGTAAAGTAGCGTATGTGTGTTTGGCACACTCCCACAGTTACTGTTCGGAAATTATGTAAACTCAACGTAATGTTTTTTGTTGCTATACATTTTAGCACTTAGTAATGAACAACGATGAACAAAAAGAATCATCCACTTCTGGTGCACTGTAGTGACAGTCCATCCCTGGAATAGTTCCGAAAGTTATGCAAATCTTGCATCACATCTATTTCTCAAGCTCTTGCGAGTACGCAATGCGATAAGCTTACTTTGAAAAAACAAAAGGCTAATTTTTTGTTTACGAAGTCCCACTGATTTGTTGAATCAGTAGAGGGCGCGCCTTAGCTATAACACCGCAGACGCACTTTTGCAGACTAAATCGTCAGTGGCCCACAGAGTTGAAGCAGCGTTTCAAGCGTATTCTCAAAGTCTCACGTTTAATTTTCGATGGTTATTAACAAAAAACGTCTCATTATTAAATGCATGCGGTGTGTGTGTGTGTGTGTTCAAACATGTATATGCTGGTTACATGGGTGTTACAATGCCCGGCCACTTTCTTACACGTGACACGCATGCCCTCTGGTGACTGAACTTTGTGAGAACTAAAATATATCTTCTTGGTTCTTTCGGTAAAAGTCACGTAGAAGGGAAATAATAAAATAATTAAAAATAAAACATCATAAAATAAAAGAGTGAGAAATTTATTTTATTATGTTTTATTTTTATTTATTTTATTATTTCCCTTCTACGTGACTTTACCGAAAGAACCAAGAAGATGAATCCCTGCAGTCACGAAAGCGTTCAATCGAAACTAAAATATAATTCACTGCACACTCCCCTAGTGCTTGCGGTGTTTCGGCATGGTGTGTAATCCTTGCTTTCCAGAGGCGTTCACAAATCCGACCGTTTGACCCGTCCGCCTGTCCATCAGTGGATATGCAACGTCGTTTTTGCGTTGGCACGCGGTGTGTAAAGCAGTCGCGTAACCCGTGTGGGGCAGGCAGGGGATGCCTTGGCTTCACCTGGTGGCCAAAGCTTACGAGTTGAGACTCCCTTGGCAACAACCGTGGGATGTAGTTTTCAACGACAGTGTAAATAAAAAATAAAACCCCGTCTTTAATACGCGGTTTAAATTTGTGTCTATGCAAATACTTCAATTTGCGCTCCACGTTTTATTTTAATTCAATTAGCAAACTGTGCATCGCATATTGATTTGGATGTTGTTGTCATAGGGGCCGTCCATAAATGACGTCACGCGATTTTGGACGATTTTTGACACCCACCCTCGTCACACGGCGTCACAAAAAGTCAGACCCCCCCCTCAAATATGACGTCACAAAGCTCTGCCCCCCCCAAAACCATATTTCCATTTTGAAAATAAAACACGCTTCAAATCGCTTTATACTATTGTCATTGTAGTGCCTATTTAATGTGGCGCTGCACTCTGATGTTGTAGGAGTGTTGTTATAACAATTAGTGTTTTTATAACAATTCTATATTTATTTAAAGTTGCGCATTTTGATGTGACGTCCCATTTCTCAAACCCCACCTCCTTGTCACAAATGTCTGACCCCCCCCCCCCCCACCAGGTGCGTGACGTCATTTATGGACGGCCCCATAGTGAAAAGAGGCACTACGGAGCTGTAGGGGTTGCATTTTGCGCTGACAGCGTTACAGGTTCGAGACCGTGAGTGTAAAGATGTGATTAGGCAAGATTACCTGTGAGAAAAACAATAGCCTAGGTGCGACCGTGCGAGTCAAATCAAATATAGGGGGGGGGGGCCCCCATCTGACCGATTTCCGCACCTCCTGAGCTGATAATGTCGTTACGCCACTCGTGTAAAGTGGATGCGTTCAGTTTCCCTCTGCCATACATCTGCAGCAGTGTATTTTATATTAATTCTAGATTTGAAGCTTTCGTGACTGCAAGGATTCATACTCTTAGTTCTTTCGGTAAAGTCACGTAGGTAAAAAATGGAATTAAAATTAATAAAAATAAAACAATGAAAATCACGACGTTTCGGAGGCAACACAAGCTTCCGTCTATGTAAGGTACAGATATTTTGCTGTGACGGTTTCACCTGAAGACGGAAGCTTGTGTTGCCTTCGAAACGTCGTGATTTTTATTGTTTTATTTTTTATTAATTTTAATTAATTTTTTTACCTACGTGACTTTACCGAAAGAACTAAGAGTATGTATTTTATATTCTCCTTGATTTCGTTTTAACGTGGATATCTCGGGCCCTTACACGTGCAGTTTAATATAGTATCAGTATGTACAAGAACATGTGAAGTTACGCCACATTATCTGATATTTCTTGAAAGCCTAACTGGTTAAACTTCCCACCCCATATTCTATATAGCTGCAGAATTACAATTTTATCTTACGTAGAAAAGTTGAACTGAGAGAATGGATCTTCTAAACTCTGATGTCACACTTGTAGTCACCATTGATCACACACTCTCATATATGTTTTTCGATTCTCTGAACTCTACAGGGCCTCCTAATTCCACCTAAACAACATCTTCAATATATGCCCCTTCCTTGCCCCATTTGCTTCTAAGGATCCGTCCATAAATGACGTCACGCGATTTTAGACGATTTTTGACCCCCCTCCCCTTCGTCACACGGCGTCACAAAAAGTCAGACCCCCCCCCCTGAAATATGACGTCACAAAGCTCCAAATCGCTTGAAACTATTGTCATTGTAGTGCGTATTTAATGTGGCGCTGCACTCTGATGTTGTAGGCGAAAACATTTATTAAAAGTCTATTTAATTAAGTAGAACGTGTTGTCTACATTCATTTTAAGTTGCGCATTTTGATGTGACGTCACATTTCTCAACCCCCCCCCCCCCTCGTCACACATCGTCACAAGTGTTTGACCTCCCCCCCCCCCAGGTGCGTGACGTCATTTATGGACGGCCTCTAAGACCCTTATTCATATCTTCGTCACCTCTCATTAAGAAGACTGCATATTTATCCAAACGATCGGCATACATCGATACCAGACTACGTACCCACACACAAACATACATATACATATAACCACATCACCACAGTACTTTGATGCTTCCATTGGTTCCATATCAAATCCCACGCAAACTTCCATATCACCCGTGGACTTGCCCCCTGCCGACCTGTCTCCTCTCATATTGCACAACGCCCTTTCACATGCTCTCAGCTCCAGCAATCAAGGCCTTCTGTAATAACCTTATCAACCTCAGCTCAATGGAAGGGCGTTTCTGCCTCCTTTTGCCATTTTGCTGTGGAATACGCTCCCTTCCAGTCTATCCATGCGACCCACTCCCTGTCCCGAGTCAAGTGAAAGCACAAAACCTTCATTTGTGTTTGTCCTTTGTCCTTTGACAGCCCGTTCTCTATCGAGTGTCTTCAACCACTACCTCACCATGACAACATTCTGTATCTGTACCTGCCTTTTCACAGGTTTCAAAATGAATGCGATGTGCAGCATCTTAGGAGGTAGATGCATTCATCATCATCATCATCATCCGGGTTCATGGCACAACAGGATGAAGGTCTCCCGAAGACATCGCATTCAGTTGCATTTATATTTGTTGATTTGTATTGCTGTTGTACATTTCTGTGTATCGTAAACGAACAACGTATAACACTGTAATCAATGTATATCAGTTAACATGTTTTGTACTCGACTAATCTTTCTATACACAACTGCTTCCACGTCTGCCCTTCATCTGCTTAATTCTGTGTTTATATCTTCTCTCTCTCTGCATGTGCTTTTCTTTCTCCCCTCACCCTGTGTTCTTGTGTGCTGTCTCTCTCTCTCTCTCCCTTTGCTGTGTTTATTTCAAAGTATTCTTCCCTCTCATGAAAGTATAATGCTGTACGTGACCCTCTGACAGAATAGCTAAGTTATGCCTTGCTATGCAAGAAATAATTTATGGCTGCACTATGGGATGCATCTACCAGATATTGGCTCGCACGGTAATCTGCTAGCAGAGCTGGTACAATTCCAGAACGTGAATTACTATTGCACAGAAGTCGTATGTGTGTTGAACTTCTTTCGCAACGTACGTAGCCAACCGTGCCAATCAGAGGTGCGGGGGAAGGACAACAAACTAATCACACAAAAAACATTGTCTAAAGAAATTAGTTTTCAATGTAACGAAATTAGTTTTCATGAAAGATGTACGTGTAAAAGTTGAATTTAGTGCTAAATTCTGCGACAGCCAGGACTTTATCACTAATACAGTACACAAATTACGGGGAGAAAATTAAAGTTACATATTAAGTCCTTTTTGTTACTTTGATATCTGAAAAATAGCCTACTTACTTAATCATCTGCAATGTGCCAGATTTCATCATATCTTAGAAGCTAAGCAGAGTTACGTCCTTATATTGCTTGGATGGGCAATCACCATGGATACAACAGGTGATAAATATTCATATTCTTAGGTTTTTTCGGTAAAGTCACGTAGGTAAAAATTTAAAATTAAAATTAATACCTACGTGACTTTACCGAAAAAAACCTAAGAATAAGAATCCTTGCAGTCACGAAAGCTTCAGGTGATAAATGTTGCCTTGTCAGCGGGTTCATAGTTCATAGCGGAGGGCGCAACATCGCTGCGCCACTATCTTATTTACTTCTCAGATTTAGTGCAGACTCAGCAGATTCACAAATGTAGCTCCACCAAATTGTGAGTTGTGGCTTGAAAGATCTGCCTGTCGTGACACCTCAGTGCCAAGAGCACATCACAGTGGGGCACAGCACGTCCAGGGTTCCATGTGCCTCGTAAGTCATTTACATATCAATTTTCTTCAGATTGGCATATTGACTATGAATTGTAATGGTGCCTCAGCCTGGCTTAATGAAACATTAAAATAAAAGTCACCCATGAATATTTCGACGATTGTATTTTTTTTTATTTGTTCCTTTTTCCTCTTAGTCCCTATGCGTTTATATGTGCTCTCTGTCCCTACTCTGTCCTGTGATTTATTTCCCTGGGCTCTCGCCTCTCTGACAGAAGTCTAACGCCACCATGCTGAATAGCAAGTTATGCCTCTCTGAGCCAGATTCTATTTCTGGACCCCTTAGATCTTCCAAATGTTGGCTGCTGGCAATATTTGCCAGTCGTGCTCGTGGATTTCCTGGATATGAAGTTGCATCGGTCAGCTCAGAGAACATGTCTTCTCAAAACTTTTTCAAACAATTCATCACACACATATGCCATCCTCCCCACAGTTGGCAGTTCATAAAACATTGTGTTAGCGACCTTTGGGGGTGGATATAAGAAATATGCCATGGACCAGAGCAGAATTCAGTCCTCGGGGTGCCAATTATGTAGTGATATGTGGCGTGACTTTACCGAAAGAACCAAGAAGATGAATCCCTGCAGTCACGAAAGCTTTAAATCGAAAAGAATAAAAGTGAGTTATGTGATGACATACATATTAAATATTATTGGAAATTTATCTTTGTTGACGATTTAAAAACAATGGTACACCTCAAGTTTTACCATCTTAGATGGTGTCAACAAGCACATAATTTGGTCTGGGTCAACAAACTGAAATTTGTGAATTGAGCTTACAGCTACCTGATTGATATACGCCCAAATGTATGTACATGTACAACATTTTGGGTGCATTATGCCAACCTTAAGCTGTAAATGGTCATACGAATTGTACCTGTGATATGTACCTAGGATGTTGTCAGCCTACTTACTCTAATTTATATTGGAATCAACTTATTACCCTGCCCAAGTGATATAAAAAAAGTCTAGCCCTAAGTGTCTGAAATACAGGTGCATATGACACAATCCTAGTATTGAAACAATACTATTTACTAGATACGTATCAATATAGTATGCTTACTGTGCATGTATATACAAGATGTTTGTATAGGAACCCTTTCTATGTATTGCGGGTGTGGTGGAACATTTCAAGACATAGGCTGCAACAGATTATCACAATCAAATACACACATTGATTAATTTTAGTATAGTCCAGCACCTTTGTACCTCTTCGGTATTGTGACTCCCCCAATCAACACCACTGGTTCTCAAGCCGCAACCAGGGACCGATGTCTCCTGAGCACATTCAAATGTCTCCTGCACCGTATCAATGCTGCAAACTGCACCGACCCTCAAATGGTTGATAACCGCCGGTCTCATCTTTACCATCAAGTGAATTGTTTTTCTTCTACAATTCCGTTTGCCCCTTGAACAGTACATTGAACATGAATTCTGCATGTAATTTTCATAAACCTGACACATCTATGCATCGTTTTGCATTGATATATAGATGCAATCCTCACCCACGCTAACCATATTCCAGAGCCAGAACCTTTGCTTATCATGCGGGGCCCCCTAGTGGTCCAATCTCTCAATTTAAGTTCAACGTCATCGTCAGCCATGATCTATCCGCGGCTGGATGAAGTCCTTTAAAATCTGTCACCATCCCTGAGATGCCACGATCCATCTCACTCCTGTGCATGGATACATGTTATGGCTCCATCTCCACATTGGCCGTTCTCTTGTACGTATTTCTCCATTGGCTGCCATTCCATTCCATTCTACAGAGTTAGACTAATGGCCTTAATCTAAGTTGTCTTGTGGTTGTTATTGTTGTTTGACTTGCATCCCACTGGGATTTTTGCACATTTTTGTGTACGGTGCTTTTCTGCAATATTTTACTGTCTTTTCTTGGATTTCTGTCTGCACTCAGTCACATATTCACTTTAAGATGTTTTTTGTTCATGTTTGTGTTTTTTGTTTGTTGCGGTTGCACCCGATTCAAGAGCCGAATGGCTCACAGGGCTGTACCTAATAAATAAACTTGAAACTTGAAACCATTATCAGTCTTATACATCGGCCATCATCCCTTCTAAAACAAAATATTTCCACCTATTATTCTTCACAGTCAATGATTTCAAATGTAATGTGTTTCAGGGCAATTTCCAGCATGCTGTAGGAAACTGCAGTTACCGAGAAACATAAACCACGTCCACGAGAGGACGTGCCGCTGATTATGCAATCTTAGGCTATGTATAGTGTTCTAGATTTGAAGCTTTCGTGACTGCAAGGATTCATATTCTTAGGTTTTTTCGGTAAAGTCACGTAGGTAAAATTTTTTTCTAAATAAAAGTATCAAGTACAGCTGTCGTGGCTGTGACGGTTCCACCTGAAGACGGAAGCTTGTGTTGCCTCCGAAACGTCGTGATTTTTATTTTATTTTACCTTTATTAATTTTTTTTACCTACGTGACTTTACCGATAAAACCTAAGAATATGAATAGTGTTCCCTCGTTACTCACGAGGGATACGTTCCGGAAATGCTGGTGAATATCAAATTTCTCGGATAATTATACTGGCCTACGAAAACCCAACTTTTTAATGAATTACCTCAAATAAATACATGAAGAAGCTATTAAATCAATAAAATGATCATACTATTTTTTTGTTCTAATAAACATAGTTGAAATAATTTTTTTTATTTAAGTATTAAATAATATTTCGATTTAAAGCTTTCGTGACTGCAGGGATTCATCTTCTTGGTTCTTTCGGTAAAGTCACGTAGAATGGAAATAATAAAATAATAAAAATAAAACATAATAAAATAATTCTCACGACGTTTCGGCCACAACGCAAGCAGCCGTCCTCAGGTGGAGAACAGGTCTGTCGAGAAGACAGAGTCTGAATGACACACCCCAGGCTAATAATAGTTCAAATAATAGTTCATGAATTAACTTACCTTAAATTATGATGATACTGTGCATCATCACTTATCTCATCACTTTTTCTCTCTTTAGATACAGTCATGTAGAGTTCCAGATGCGATTCGCAGATAGCCAACATCGCGGATAGCAAGTTCGTGAATAACTTTTTTTTGGTGATACAGCATTGGCAGTGGTGCACAAAAAAAACCTCAATACATTCGTGAATAAGACTACCTTAACAGGATAATAGGTGACGTTTTGGAAGACTGCACTTTACACCATGGTGTAAAATCCAGGCTCATTCTCTTATACACTCGAAATCTCTGGCCTCAATGTGCTTTGAGGAGGGGCCAATTTCCTGTACAGGGACTCCTCTAGTTACGAAGATTTGACTTACAAATTTTCATAGATACAAACAAACCTGTCTTGCTTGTTCGGACCAAGAGTCGTAAGTTCAACCACCGCGCAATAGATTACAGTGGTGGCATCTACATCTCCAGAACATGAATAACCAGTGGCATCTACATCTATATGAGACCATACAACTTTTAAAGCCATTATCCGTGTTAATTGTACATGCCGTACAATAATGTTTAGAATCGTCAGGTGTAAAGTTGGACTTACGAACAAATCGACTTAGAAACATACCTCTGGAACCGAACTCGTTCGTAAGTAGAGGAGTATCTATACATGTGTAGTGCTATAGCGCTGGCTGCTGGCGGAAAAGGGTAACTGTGGTGTACGGAAGTACTCATGTCGGTAGGCCACGATATGTACGAGAGGGGGACATCGAGGGGAAAGGTCACAGAAGGGGCCCATCGGGAAGCCTCCGGCGTGACCGAATCCGCCCCAGGCCACGCCCCCCTTCCCGATCCTTCGGGAAGGCCCGAGACCCCAACCACGTGACCCCCCTGGGGCCCCTGGCCCCCCTTTATCCGGTCACGTGTCCTGTTGGGTTCACGTAGAGTGTCACGGCCTGACACGACCTCCGTGACACCCGCCTACAGCCCCCATACCGAGCCAACACAGTAGTGTCGTTCTACTATACTACACATTGTGAAAGTGAACAGGTTCAATTCTTATTCAAGATTCAATTCTCATACACATTAACTTTTCTTAATATTCCCTATGCTGTATAGTGAACCATACAAGTGTAGAGAAGCTCCCACGGACGTACTCGGAGACGGAGGTAAGTTAAGGGCTTTCGCCAGGGTTTATTAAAGCTGTTACAATAACACACAGGGTACACAACTCCCAGGGGCTAGGGGTCCTACTCTGAGTCTGGGTCCCTGCCGGCTAGCTCCGGTCTCTCTCTCTCGTGTCGGATCGTGGACTCTGCTGACTCCACCGACCGGAGAGAGAAGCACCTCTACGGCTACCACCGGCTTCTCCCCAGACTCCCTATTCGATCCCTCTCTCTACCCCTGGTTCCCTCTTCACCCTGCTTACTCTACCCGTTCCCACGGTGACCCCGCTTACGTCACGGGGTCTCCCTTAAGTACCCTAGGAGACGTGACGTCATCGCACTGAACGGCACACCTGACGTCACGTCCCCATTTTACTCCTCTACACAAGTAAAGTAGCAACCTTCTTATGGACAAAGCTCCCACATTTCCGGGAGGCTCAACTTCGACACCTGGAGAGCTGTCGGCTTCTTTAAACTGTTAATACCCACCTATCTACTAGTGCCGCTCCCAGCGAGTGGCCTTTATCTTTCTGTTGCATCCAAAACCAACCAGACGTTGGGTAGCTTTACTTTGAATGTATACTGCAATCGGGAATTCACGTAAAGTATGGTCAAATGACCCCCACGATCCGTACAGGTGCTCATCAAGCAAATGAGGTAATCATCCAGTAGTGTCGCTTGACAAAAGCGCTGCACGTATACAGTGTCCAATATCCTGCGTGGGGCATACACGTGTAGGCTACGGCATAGAGTACTTGTAGAAAGAGGCAGTACAATAAGTAGGTCACAGCAACATCTGCGGTGAGTTTGAGTTAAATTAATCCCTTGAATGCATGGGGGTTACCCCTGGCACTCCAGCCTCACAGAAGTGCAAAACAAAAACCAGTGATGTATTGCCCTAACAATTCCCCCGAAAAGATCAGGACCCTCTTCAAAGTGTGTCTTGTTCTGGTGCTTTCCTGGGTAAAATAAAGCGAATCACATTTCAGGGAGGTCTTGAGTTGGCAACCCGAGCTCCATCAGCCCTGCCCACCTTAGCGTACGGCACTAGCACGAGGATGTGGAACGGGGTGACTGACCGCTTATCGGCTCCACATATTTTTCCGACAACACCGATCGAATGGGACTTCCATTTCTCCACTTGTATGTATCGTGAACTTCTTTCGCAACTGTACGTAGCCAACCGTGCTAATCGGAGGTGCGGGTGGAAAGACAACGATCAAGCAATGAGTTTTCAAACTGGATTTAAAAGTGCATAGCTCCAGTGGATTCCTAATATCGGAAGGAAGAGCGTTCCAGGCGGTCGCAAGTAGCGCATCTGAAAACGCGCGATGCAGTTGCCCGTCTTTGTTTGATGGCCAGCCAAAATCTGCTGCTGCGAGGATGACCGGATCACTTGAGATCTCAGAAAGCCAATGAGTGGATCAATAAAACTAGACTTTCCATTACAGTACCGTATAAGCTTTTCCCGTCATATGAAATAATTCACGAGTAGCCTCGCCCACCCCACTTAGGTAGTAGCCCCAACCTTGAGCCGTAATCACGAATTCCAGCACGCGAGGAAAGATTTTTTTTTAAACCGAAACTGCCGGGTTGCCTATCCCAGCCAAACCGCACTGAACGAGCTTATCACGACCCAGTGAGTGTGAGCAGCCGTTGAAATATTCGAATAGGGATTTTCCGTGATATTATATTTCACGATATTAAGATTATTGCGATATCAGCTTCCCATAGCTTTGTAATTGTACTCGACATTTTTTTCTATTTTACTGTTTTTATGAGCTTTTACGTACGTCCAGTAGGAATAAAATTGACTCAAAATCAGGTATTCGATTGCAAGCTCACTTAAAGCTGCCAAAATGCGTATCATTGCAGATGCACACCACACGGTGTTTAACACATTCCTGCGGAGGGAGCTGGTAGGAACGTTGGGTTGCTCGGTCAATGGCCAGGGTCAACGGCGGCGTGGTGTATTCCGCAAATATGCCCGACTGTGAGGGCGGGCACAAGCCGGCGTGAGTAGGTTAAACGTTGAGTTTTATAAGGACACCACGGGGTGACCAGCCCCTCCCCACCCAGCCCCACCCCTCCCACCCCCACCCAGCCCCACCCTCCCCACCCAGCCCCTCCCTTCCCACCCAGCCCCTCCCCACTCTCCCCTCCCCACCCAGCCCCACCCTCCCCACCCAGCCCCTCCCCACCCTCCCCTCCCCACCCTGCCCCTCCCCACCCAGCCCCTCCCCACCCTCCCCTGCCCACCCAGCCCCACCCTTCCCACCCAGCCCCTCCCCACCCTCCCCACCCAGCCCTTCCCTCCCCACCCATCCCTTCCCCTCTCCACCCAGCCCCATCCCTCCCATTTTTGGATGCACGACGGACGGACAGAATAATCCCCTGTGGGCTGGTGTAACCAGGAGGTTACTACCAGTATTAAAACGCACAGATGCTGTGTGGCACAATAACCAAATTATATAATTGAAACAATGCCCACCAGAACGATTACTTCAGAGAGCCACCACGCGCTCAATTACTCCGAAACGTGTTTTGTAAAGCACTACTTTATTTACAAACCGAACATTTTATTAAGTTAAGTGACATGTCCCACACCCCCCCCCCGCCACCCCTCTATTTTTGTTCGTATTAAGAATGTCGTCATATTCTTTGCGTGTGTTTGATTTTTTTACGTTTTCGATCGGTTCCCTATTTCTGTAACGTGTAAAGCACCCACCGATCGCTACTGCTTTATTGGCATTGCGTCAAATGTAACCGACACCCTCTTACCGTGTAACAACATCTACACCGTCGCAGCTTACCGAGCCCTTCCTGCTGAATCACAATCTAAAAAAAATTAACCCGTAAAAACAAAGTTTTTCACTATAAATCCTTTATATGCGTGGCAGCGAACTTAATATAAACGATTTAAAAATATATTCGCCTGTGGAGGACGCGGGGATCGATCCCGCGACCTTTGGCATGGGAAGCGAGGGCGCTACCAACTGCGCTACTCCGCCACGGCCTGTGGAGGGGTTACGCTCTGGGCTCTTACACTGTGACGTTCAGCCAAAGCCATGAATGAGTTCTATTTGAATATATGTTAAATATTTTTTTTTGCCTAAAAAGTGTACAATTTTTGAAAAAAATTTTCACGAACATTCATTGTCTAGCACAACGAGTCTGTGTGGAAAATGTCAGCTCGATTGGATCACGGGAAGTGGGTTAAAAAACGACCGAAAGATTTGCACGGTCGTAAGCAAGCAAGCACGCAAGCAAGCAAGCACGCAAGCAAGCAAGCACGCAAGCAAGCAAGCAAGCGAACTTAATATAAATGATTTAAAAAGAGAATGAAGGCAAATATTTGTGTTAAAAGAAAAAAAATCGAGTTAAGATTAGCACCTTCGATTAGCACGGTCGGCTATGTAACGAGCGAAATAAGTTCAACATACATATACCGTACTCTTAGTTTTTTTCGGTAAAGTCACGTAGGTAAAAATTATAATAAAATAATAATACATGCTAAATAAATCAATTAAATCACGACGTTTCAAAAATCAGGTATTCGAAACGTTGTGATTTAATGATTTATTATTTATTTATACCTACATGACTTTACCGAAAGAACCAGAGTATGGATTCCTGCAGTCACGAAAGCTTTAAATCAAGCTTTGTCTATTTGTTTGTGTTTCTCCCTTGTGATGGGACTTTGTCGGATGAACGTTGAGATTTATAAGGGGCACGGGGTGACCAATAAGGTCTGAATTGATCTGTAATATAAAGGTAGGGCACCGATAAGGGGGTTGACAGGTATGCACACAGACGTACGATATCACGATATACTGCATTTCCAAACTGACCAAACGATTATCGTGGATCTCGATATATCGTGGTATCGCCATATCGCAGCAACCCTCGTATTGCGCACGAGTGTTTGAACCACAATCCTGCGGAGGGAGCTGGTAGGAACGTTGGGTTGCTCGGTCAATGGCCAGGGTCAACAGCGGCGTGGTGTATTCCGCAAATATGCCCGACTGTGAGGGCGGGCACAAGCCGGCGTGAGTTGGTTAAACGTTGAGTTTTATAAGGGCACCACGGGGTGACCAGCCCCTCCCCACCCAGCGCCACCCCTCCCACCCGCCACCCAGCCCCACCCAGCCTCTCCCCACCCTCCCCACCCAGCCCCTCCCCACCCAGCCCCACCCTCCCCTCCCTACCCAGCCCCACCCTCCCCACGCAGCCCCTCCCCTCCCACCCCCCACCCAGCCCCACCCTCCCCTCCCCTCTCTACCCAGCCCCACCCTCCCCACCCAGCCCCTCCCTCCCTCCCCACCCAGCCCCACCCTCCCCACCCAGCCCCTCCCCACCCTCCACCCTCCCCTCCCCACCCACCCAGTCCCTCCCTCCCCACCCAGCCCCTCCCTGCACGACGGACGGACGGACACAATAATCCCCTGTGGGCTGGTGTAACCAGGAGGTTCCTACCAGTATAAAGGGAAGGGCGAGATGACGTTCATCTTGGTGGGAGGGAGGGGAGGGGGAGGAGGGGGGAGGAGGGGGGAGGAGGGGGAGGAGGAGAGGGGGCAGGAGGGGGGGGAAGAAGGGGAGAGGGGGTTGAGGGGAGGGGGTGGAGGGGGATGTAGGGGGGGAGAGGGGGTGGAGGAGGGGAGAGGAAGGGGAGGAGTGGGAGGGAGGGGAGGGGGGAGGAGGGGAACGAGGGGGGAAGAAGAGAGGGGGAAGGAGGGGGTTGAGGGGAGGGGGATGGAGAGGGGAGGAGGGGGATGTAGGGGGGAGGAGGGGGATGTAGGGGGGAGGAGGGGGATGTAGGGGGGAGGAGGGGAGGGGCAGAGGAGGGAGGAAGGGGAGGAGTGAGAGGGCGTGGGCTTCGGGGGGGAGGAGGGGGTGGGGGGTGTTGCTGCCACTCTCGCCACTCCCACAACAGCGGTGGCGTCTCAACGCCCGAGTGCTGCTCTGAGCTCACGACGCCTGCACCCGCAACGCGCGCGCACACACACACGTGCTGCCACTTACACACGTGACACACGTGCTGCGACTTACACACACACGTGACACTCACGTGACACACACACACGTGACACTCACGTGCTGCGACTCACACACACACACGTGACACTCACGTGACACACACACACGTGACATACACACGTGCTGCGACTTACACGTGACACACACGTGCTGCGACTCACACACACGTGACACTCACACACGTGACACACACGTGCTGCGACTCACACACACGTGACACACACGTGCTGCGACTCACACACACGTGACACTCACACACGTGACACACACACACGTGACACTCACACACTTGACACACACACACGCGACACACACGTGCTGCGACTCACACACACGTGACACACACGTGCTGCGACTCACACACACGTGACACTCACACACGTGACACACACACACGTGACACTCACACACTTGACACACACACACGCGACACACACGTGCTGCGACTCACACACACGTGTCGTGCTGCGACTTACACGCGCCGCTCGGGTTCATGGTAAACGTCAGCTTCAGTGCAACAACAACGACATCGACATCGTCAGTCTCGCCACCGGCAAGCCATGAGCAGCACTTAGACAACCGATCGTCGACTGGCTGTTCACACTGCGTCCGTCATACAAAGCAAACAAATCGATAATAGTTTGAGCATTATCGGTAGCCCTGGCGTGGTGATAATCACCCGCAGCAAATCGTCATTTAGCGAGAGACGAGGGTGGTGGCTTCTGCTTGCTACAACAACAGCAGCAATGATGATGGACATGTTCAGTGTGGATGAATTCTTGGAGGAGTGTAGGGAGAATGGCACCAACTCCACCAACTCGTCGTCGACCTTTTCCTCCAAGATGAACGTCTACAAGAAGTCGTTTTCCAACATCGAAGAGGTGGGTCCTAACAAAGTTTATATATTTTTTGTATAAACACAACGATTTCCTCCTCCTCTCTCCCCCACCCCCCATGTTGCCTTGGTTGTTTTAATGTGAAGTCGTGTTTAGGTGGTGCCCGGGAGGGCTTCAGATCACTTTGTGACAACTGTGGTTCGCCACTGATGTTAGCCGCGAGTTAAGATATCGAACTTGGGGGGAGGGAGGGGATGGCGCTAAACACTAACAATCAATACGACACGCTATCGTATTTGGTTGGGGACAAACACAAACATAAACACATACAGACAAACATAAACACACAGACAAACAAACACAAACAACCACACACGCACAAACACAACCATAAACACACACACACAAACACATAAACACAGACAAACACAAACAAACAAACATAAACACACACACAAACACAGACAAACACAGAAACACACACAGACAACCACACACAAACACACAAACTAACACAAACACACAGACACACACAAACAAACATACAAACACACACAGACAAACACACACACAAACACACAAACATAAACACACACAGACAAACACACACAGACAAAACACATAAACACACATACAGACAAAACACATAAACACACAGACAAACACAAACACAGCAACACACAAACAAACACACACAAACAAACACAACAACAGCAGCAACATCGTCAGCGTGTATGATGCACAAGTCGTGCAACGTGTTTAAACTCCGCGTCCGATTGCCAAAAAGTGTCAACTCGCTCTGACAGCTTCGTCGTTTGGAAAACGGGAAAAGCCACTTTTTTTTCTCTCTTCGTGTCTTGAAGCTTTGGCAGCACAAGAAGGCTTATTGTTGTTGTTGTTCCTTGTTCTAACGCCATAGTCTCTTCCCCTTATCCCACCACCAGCAGATTCCGTATTCACAGTTGAATTAAACAATTGGGGAGTCTTCCCCAGTTCGGCGTGTTCACTCACGACCCCGTCGGAGTCAGAGACCGATTGACTGCCTTGCCCTGCCTTGTCTTGCCCTGCCTTGCCA
The DNA here is from genome assembly GCF_015708825.2 of Lethenteron reissneri. Classification (NCBI taxonomy): domain Eukaryota; kingdom Metazoa; phylum Chordata; class Hyperoartia; order Petromyzontiformes; family Petromyzontidae; genus Lethenteron; species Lethenteron reissneri. Next base: position 6,209,907 of record NC_083797.1, on the reverse strand, counting down.
GTCACCTGCCTCTCTCTCTGTGTGTGTGAGTGAGTGACTTGTTGCAGTGTTCTGTTACACGCAGGCAGATTCACAGCCGCTTCTCCATCACAAGGGGGACGAGAGCCGCAGTCAGTGGTGGTGGTGGTGGTGCGATTTGTGGACCTGCAACACAAAAACTGCGGATCGAATTCGTAAACCCATCAGAGACACGTTGAGATACACACACAGAGATGCATAGACCTAGAAAAAGGTCCGTAGAGATATAGGAAGGTATAGCTACAGTACACAGAGACCCAATAGAAATGCAGAGACGTATACAGATAGTACTCGAGTTACGATGATTCGACTTACGATATTTCGATCTTACGATGGCAAGTTAAGTTGTCTCGGTGTTCAATGCATGTTAAAAGTTATTTTTTTTTATAGCAGATAGGATTGCTTCCTGAAAAAACTTGCTATGAAATTGCAGTTCATGTCGGTAGGCTAAGAATTAACCTTGTTTCTTTACTTTACACTTTACTGTGCAATACAGTATTGTATTAATAAATACATACAGTATATAGTTTATACATTAAACTATAAACTATATATACTGTACAGTATATATAGTTTATACAGTAAACTTTATATACTGTAAATTGCTCTGTTTTGCTAAATTATCACCATTCTTTAAGACTCCTGGGTAGGCTAGGCCATCTTCGACTTACGATATTTTTGACTTACGATGGGGTCGTCGTAACGCATCTCCATCGTAAATAGAGGACTACCTGTACATTGATACACATAGAGATTTCGAGAACCATCGAGACCCATACCGATACTTTAAAGACAGGCCACATGAGACCGATCGTGGCCTTGGCAACCCAAAGTGGACCATTTAGTAAACTGCTGTGGTCTGTGCTTAGTTCAACAGAGGAGGAATTAGCAAAACGACACCAACTCACTCCTGGGCTAGCAGATCTCGACCATTTCGCGCCGAGCTTGTGAATACACTGCCATCACCACACTGCAAGAATAGAATTGTGTCCCGTTGACTTGAGGATTGTATAGTTTTGTAGTGCGAGATATTGCAGTGTATCCAGGATTATGAGATGCACTCTTTCCCCCCGTGATTTAAAGCAGAGTTGGGAGATGCATCTTATAATCTAGTAGATGTGAGTGTGTGTTGTATTGATTGACACCGGGCACAGCTTTGGGGGGTACGTTTTCCTTTCTTCTATGTCTTATAATCCCATGGAATAGGATTGTATACAAATGTTGAGTCAATTTATTGGCATCGTTTGATACGTGTGGTGGCAAGTTGCTGTTTTGATGTTAGGTCATGGATTTAATTTTAATTGTGTGCGGTACACACCTTTGTGTCATATATATGCCTCGGGGTGTAACCAACCCATCTAATGGCATTGACGAACTGGGAGGCACTTTAAAGTCATTGTTTTTCAGGTTCTTACAATTCCCTCCCATTGTAGCTGATGCCAGTTAGTGAGTAGGTTTCAGTGGTAAACTGTCTTGGACGTCAATGAGTTACTGCCAATGGAGCACTATAGTTATCTTAGGGAATTAATAGTTAATCTGTAAACAATTAATGGAGTAAACATACACAAACAGTATACCAACACTACTTAAATCCAGGGCCATAGAAACTTAGCACGCCTGACGTTGTTCCATTTGATTACTTGACAAAAAATACATGCACATTATCCTGATAATGCACTTTGCAGAAAGCCTACACAATATTGGCTAAGTGGCCCAATCTCTGTTATGTCGTTTCAGTGTCTCCATTCCCGTAGCTGAAAGGACAGCAGTTTCCAATGAACAATGATCTTGAGCCAGATTGTAAATGTGTATTGTGTGTACAGTGCATTATCCATGCATGCGGATGTGTGTGCGAAATTATTTAAACGTGTGATTGTAGAAGCGTAGGTGGAAAAGGTGCACGTGAAAAAAAAGTGCTGTCAGTGGACACGAAAATATAAGAGACTCATTAATAACGTCCATGTCGATGGCCAAGTTCACCCGTTTAAAATTGAGGTTTAATACGGTCTCGAAACCTGTTTAAATTACTTAAATAACACTGAAATAATTTAAAGTTCTGCATTTCGAAGGGTGGGAAAATATGAAGCGAATACACACTGTATGACCAAATAAATAAATAACCAACGTGTTGCTTACATGTACAGAAAGATAACCGACCACATTCCCAGCTACCTCTGTGATTACAGTTACACGGCCATGTGAAAGGCAGTGATAAAACTACTGCCCTTAACACAGAGGCTCGCAATCGGCAAGAGAGATCTGGTGTTCGGTATTTATTTCTGCCATGCAAGTCATATGTGTCAGTGGTGAGTGATAAAGTAATATTTGGCAGTGATAAATAATACTCTCATTCACTCCCATAGTGCAAAAATAATGATAATCACAAATAGTCGTTTTGTGACCACTCAAATGAATCGTATCGTATGTTCTCACCTGCTTCTGATTAAGTATAATGGTGTACAGTATTGGTGAATAGAAGATGACTCAAAATTGCTAAAATTACGAATTAAGAATGACTACCTGAATAAACTCAACTATTTATATTTTACCAGGTAAGGCCCACTGAGCTATAGCTCCTTTTTTAGAAGCGATCTGGCCACAAATGATATCTCAACGAAGTGGTTTATTACGTGGACATTTATAGGAGCCAAATAGTCTAAAATCGTGTTCTAAATGTGGAGGAGAAAACGAGCACCCAGAGAAAAATCCATGCGACCACGGGGAGAACAAACTCCAAATATACAGGCGTCGGGGTTGGGATCAAACCCACGTCCTGAATACAATTCGAGGTAGTTAACATATTGCCACCGTGGCGCCCAGTAAGGCTACTTGAGGCCAATACTTCGAGAACATCCATGTCATCCTCAATGAAAAGGCTCTACCAATCAAATGGACCTTTATCTTGAACTGATTAATTAATATATATGACAACATCCTCCTTCTAACGTCCCATGGGGATGAACTGCAGAACATTTTGAAAGACTTTAATACAGTGGAGAAAGCTGTAAGGTTGGGCAAAACAAAGTTCATATACGAGTTTGATTAGGTCATCTGAAAGAGGGATAGACTTAGAAAGCACAGCAGAATAAATATATCTAGTATGTCTAATGAAAGCTGTCAGTGTATTGTTAAATATTAGATTATTTTGTTGCCTGATCAGTGTTTGGGTTGTCAATTTTTCCATGATTTCACTATTAACATGAAAAAAAGTAACAACCACTGCATGGGCATTCTCTCTAGTCCGCATTGATAGTGGCATTGGCTAATGCAGCTTAATTTTCTTCTTTTATTTTTTTGTACAGCCCCTGATTTGTATCTAAATCGCACTAATAAGTGATTGGAGTGAATGTTGCTCACCATGTATAAAATAACACATTGGGCTGAGCTAGCTTAGCACACATCAGCTGCGTAACATTGTAGTATCTTTGAGGTTTGTATAACGATATAATTTGTCAGGTTTTATTTCTTTATTATTTATTGCGATGAATAATGCGATCCAATTTCTTACTTCCTGAGTACCCACTGCTCGGACCATGCAAGGGCATTTACTGTAGTTATTCACAGTGTGGTTTGAGATGGCGTAAGGAAGTGTGGTTCACCACTGGAAACAGTTACTTTTGCTACCTACTTGCCTTGTTAGCAGGCAGTCTTACTGCATCTTCTCTTGTAAACCGATGAAAAAAATAGTGCTGTTTGAAAGTTGGCACATTGCATTCCCACTTGTCAAATTGCCGTGTTGTTAACTTAATTTATATTGTGTTAACATGTTGCTATGAATAAGCCTAACCTACGGTTACTATAATTATAATATCATACGAGATACTGTTAAGCCCTCGTGTTTGTATGAGTTCGCATTAAGACATGGTAATTAGACGACAGCAGATTGCAAATTTCTTAGACGTCTTCTTTTTGAAGGTTTGAGCGTCGGTTTATTTGGCAATTATAAACCCTATATTGACGTTAAATTTAAATTCATGTGGAGGTTCTTTTATTTAAGTGTGGCATTTTATGATTATGTGTTGTGTTTAAAATATATTGATTATGGCCCTTTCAATGCTATAATTTCACATCAAGCTTCAGATGTGTCTGCAATGTTGGAAACAAGATATCTATACCCCACATTCAGTGGGGCTTCTCTCGAAAATATCTTGGGGTCTTCGTCAACCTTTCGAATCAGAGGGCATGTTGTGGCAGATATGGGATTTTAACAGTGAACCTATGTATATCCTCTTCCACTTGGGTAACAAAGACCACCGTGCTATCTTGCTGACCCATAAATCATACGAAATACCTTGTACATTATTTTAAATACGCCTTAAAATAAAAATGACATTGCAACATTGTGTTCACTCCACCAGTCCTTCATATGCAAGTTTACCACTTTGATTTGAACCATGTCTGTCTAGGCCTGCCTCTTGGTGTCTGTCCTAGTACTTTCATATCTTATGGTCTGAGTTTACTGTAATTTTATGAGAAATCCTGGCCATCTGAGTTGACTTTCCACAGTTGGGTGGGAGGCACTCCTGTAATGTTTTCGTTGATCTCTTTATTTCAAACCCCCATGCAGTCATATGGTCCATGAGAATGATCTTGCAATCGAATTGAAACATGATATATGTTAATAGCTTAGTTAATGGAAATGTATTTGTATATACCATATTTTTATAATTTTGCATGTTGAATAATGTATACAGAAGATGTATTTTACCAATCCAGGCATTAAATATTTATCAAACATGACCATACACATCTGAGCTCTGCTATAAATAGGTAGGGCATGGTTAACATTCTTGTACAACCTCAGTCAGCTGGTGACTTTTTTCAGCTTGCTGGTGGCATTTGGTTCTGTGCTCATGAGTATAGTGACATAGCAATCAAGCGTTGCTTGGGAGTGGTTCTGCTTTGTTGGCCATAAATGTTATGAAGACATCACGTACCAATTGCACAGATTAATACCTTTCTCATATCACGTGTTGCACCGACATTTCACCAACCCATTAGGTTTTTGGAAGAGTAATTTGGTATTCTTGGATCTTTCGGTAAAGTCACGTAGAAGGGAAATAATAACATAATAAAAATAAAGACGCTTTTTGACAGCTGTGTTCTTCACCTCCTGAGGACGGCTGCTTGTGTTGTGGCCGAAACGTCGTGAGAATTTTTGTTACGTTTTATTTTTATTATTCGATTATTTCCCTTCTACGTGAATTTACCAAAAGATCCAAGAATATGAATCCCTGCAGTTACGAAAGCTTTAAATCGAAAAGTAATTTGGTAGTTGTGGAATGTTTGACTCCACGTAGGAACGTCACAGCCAAAACACGATATTGGAGCAGTGATTGGGTTTCCCAAAATATACCTTCTCATTTTAGCTTGTGGGTCTTATTTGATGCATTTGCTCATGCTGCCTTCCAACTCCTATTACTCATTCCTGTTACCCTGCAATAGAACGCATTGCTTTTGCCAGTACTGTTCTGCATGTAAACTCAAGTGGTAGAGCAATGAATACATTTTCAACCGTAGCGTCGCAACTGTATAACTTTTGCAAACCCTGGTATGACACGTGTTAATTATACTATAATTCAGAGCTGGGCTATCTGATTATTTAAGTCATTGATTGCACTGCCTATTATTTAATCGATTACTTGACAAATTGCTAATCACCAAAAAGTTACGATAATTCATCTCATCAATCTCATGCCTGCTCTCAGGTGTGCCTCTGGGTGGGAAGTTATGGGCGGAGCATGGTGACATCATGTGCTTGATCATCTCAGTAACCCAAGTATAGTAATTGACCATAAAAAGAGTCTTGGATTTTAATCTTTGGACCATTAAATCTACAGGGTGGTCCAGATGGCCTGTGATCCCAAATTTAATTATCTAAAATTTAATATTTTTAAAGTGAGGTTTATTTAAAACAGAAATTAATTTTACAAAGAAAAAACACAATTGTTAGGGGTCAATTAATTTGGGGTCACAAGACGTCTGGACCACCCTCTAAATAAACGATTAATAGTGCGATCTCTAACTCTAATGTAATACTGTCCTGTCTAGTTGAAACTACTTTGTTAGTAACATATGCCGTAGTTTAATAGTGACGGAAGGGCACGAGAGAGTTGTATGCAAATATGAACTGTAGTTTTTGCATAACGTGTTAAGATCATAAGATATTTATTGTCAAGCTGTGGCGGGTTTTGGCTTGCCTGCATCAGCTGCAGTGATGTCTGATAGTCGCTAATAGCAGTGAGCAACGGTAACATAAATACGTTGTCTTAAACGTCTCATATGAAGCATGTGAATGTGTCGTCGTTTAAAATCGTGGTCACTGCTGAATAGGGTGTATTACCAACGCGTTGTATGCCAAAGGTGTTCATGAAACTTCTGAGTTGCCACTTTGGTAAGGAATCTGAAATTTCTGCATGTGCGAGAATGTATTGGGTGTGTGCGAGAATGTATTGGGTGTGTGCGAGAATGTGTACACACTGCGGTCGTTTCAGATCTGCACACTTGAGCATTGTGCGTGGGTGATCATAGCGACCAAATTCCTCCGGCATCTCGATTTTGGGAAAGCTTTTGAGGCAGGCTTCTGCCGTGGGAGCTCTTGTCCAACACGTTTGCAATTGCACCACCGCACATATGGACACTGCCCGATGTCTCTCTCTGGGCCAGTGCACTCTGATTACAGAGGGTCGTGCTGGTTTATCTGTGCCCTAACCAAGGCTGTTTCCTTGCTCCACACCTCGGCGTGTTCGACCGACAGAGGGCACGTGGGAGATAGTGAGTGCTGCTTTGGTTCACTTGCTGCACACGGAAGGGCAGGGATTGAGAAAATGTGTCAGGGTCCCTAAATAATGGCAGGGTGTGTAGGGCATGTGACTGCATGTCTCATATGCCAAAGCTAGCTTAGGTGACTCAAAAGGCATGTGCTTAGACTGGTTGTGCTTTGCTGGCATGGGTTACTGCAGCATCATCAGCCTTGGTATATACGCAAAGGATATATATGTTTAAAAAATGTTTCAAAAATGTTACCTTGTGTGTGGCATGTTCTAAGTGAGTTTTTTTTTTTCAATTCTGAACTTCATACCGCACTGGGGGAAAAAAAAACTGTCCACAAGTCCATTCTAACTGGAAAGGAAATTAGCCTTGTGATGTGTGTGCATTGTGTAATTGTGTGTAATGCTGTTGTGGGAGCATGGGAGTAACTGTGACAACACCTTTTGGCTGCTGCAGCTTCTGTGATTGAAAATATTCAAAATGTTTAAAATATATTTCGTGGAAATTTTTTTCTTCGGAATGCAAACAGCCTTTAGATACAAAATAGAGTACTGCACTGCTCTCACTGATATTAATGTTAAATGTAACTAAATCAGTCTTTTCAGTTTTTTTGGTATGATGGCCCCCCAATGAACACCACTGCCCCCCCCCCGCACCAGGATACTGAGGCTACAATACGTAAATTTATCACGTGTCCACGACTAGCGAACGTTGTGTTAGTAAGGTATTTATTTCATACTCTTGGTTCTTTCAGTAAAGTCACGTAGAAGGGAAAAAAAACATTGTTTTATAAATTTTTCCCTTTTACGTGACTTTACGGAAAGAACCAAGAATATGAATCCCTGCAGTCACGAAAGCTTTAAATCAAAATGTATTTGTTTCATGTTGTGTTTTAGTGTGTTTTGTGTTAGTTAGTTATTATTTATTTATTATTGTGTGTTTTTTTATCGCAACGTGGCATTGACATTCCCAACGCATATTTGACATTTCTCCTGCACAATATCTATGCTGCAGGCTGTGTCTCTCCTGAAGGCTGGTGGGGGGGGGGGGGCTCGTTGCTAGCAAACTAAAACTCACATGAAAAATATGTAGAATTTCCCCGAGTTTACTTTACATTTAAAATAACAATAACGCTTAAAATCAAGATACTAAAACTACATCTATCTCTTTGGTTCTTTCGGTAAAGTCACATAGAAAGAAAAAAATAAATAAAATAATAGCATACGACGTTTAGATTGCAACACAAGCAATCATCATCAGGTACAAATGAAAGAGAAAACAAACCTATGTAGGCTTAAAAATATAATGCAATACAACACAGAGAGTCGGCTAACATATGGCGATTGCTTGTGTTGCAATCAAAACGCCGTACGCTATTATCTAATTATTATTTTCTTTCTACCGTGACTTTACCGAAAGAACCAAAGAGTAATTCCTGCAGTCACGAAAGCTCCAAATCAAGTTTACATCCATCTTGTCTTGCAGTACGTGCTAAACTAAAGTAGGTAACTCATACGCACGTATTGCACTCGTCCGGTAATTACAATTGAGCACAACGAGTTCAGACGTAATGCGAGGACTGGCACTGCCATGCAATCTCCTTTGTGCAGCCATCACACTTCCCTGTTAAGTCCTGGAGGGTTTAATTAATCCCATATTATCTGCCAACATAGGCCACGTGCTTGTTAATTCAATGTTGTCCGTAGCGTAATTAGAGCAAGCGTGCGCATTGTTGCGAAAAGGCAGTAGCCGGGGATATCGCATCCATTTTGAATAAACAGCAGCATGATTTATTGATTGATTGCTCCCTAACCTAATGTCAAATGTCTCCTCAGGCGCTGGAAACCGATCGCGGGTGCTTGCAGAAGATGAAGAAATACGTGAAGACTATGTGCACCTCAGGACAAAGTACTCAACACAATTTTAGAGGATTGCTTCATTACAATTATAATCAGAGCTTAGTTAATTTTTTTTTCACATTTTTTTGTTGTGGATTTCACACCTGATGATGATTGCTTGTGTTGCAGTCGAAACGTCGTGAGAATTGTATTGTTTTATATATTTTTTTATTTTATTATTTCCCTTCTACGTGACTTTACCGAAAGAACCAAGAATATATATTTCCAAAACAGATGACTGCTATATCACTGGTATACTAGTGCGTAGTGGTATTCAGCTGACTGACAGTATGCACGTGACTGAACATGTGTTAACGTTGTAAGGTTACACATATTTACTCTAACCAAATGCACGCCATTGTGTGTATGCATGTGGAAATATTAGCGAATTGAAATAGTTTTCCTGTTTAATTGAGCATGGGGTACACAGTTCATCTGCTGTTTATAGACCTGATCCAGTGGTTCAATTTCCACATTCCTAAATATGTTCTCTGTTTTATTTATCCCACGGGAATGATCAGCTTTAGCCAACCCACAACCAGGATTTGAACTCACAATCAATCTGATTGTGTGCTGCTCACTGCCGGCTCAGGCTTTACTTTTTACCACGTTGATGAATACTGTAGTGCAATGTTTCAATAACAAAACCCTCATTTACTTCGAATGAAAACCACTTAAAAAATGTAAGCAGTAATAATAATGATTCTGCAATTTAAAATCACTATCCCATCATACAACTACTGCAACATATCTAGTTTGAACGACTCCAGAGGCATGTAGGGCTGATCAGGATTTGAACCCACAACATTCCTACTTTGAGCAGCACGCTCCATGTATCACGTTGCCATCTGGCCGGATCATGCAAATGTACAGGTCTCACTTAACAATAATTTTTATATTAAAGAGACCAACATGGGTTCATATGTTGTGAACCTTGCCGTGCGCGTATTGCCTTTCAGCATACGTTGAAAACGAGGAGCTCTTTTCCAATTACCTGGAGAAGTTTGGAAACAACTATTTGGAGAGGGAAGAACCACACCTGGCCACGGCTTTCCTCAAATTCTCCGTCTACACAAAGGAGCTGTCGTCACATCTGAAGAGCATGGTACCGCTTGCCGAGCACATTTTAATAAAATCTGGGTGGAACCACAAGTGCAGTTCATGTGGAAACGCCCAATACGAAACATGGCATCATCACATATCGCGTGGTTCTGTGATGACTATTGCTGCCCTGTGCACAGGTGTAGTACAGTAATAATGAAACGGTTTTATTACCAAACACCGCTTCCGGTTTTTTGCTTAGGGAACTATTACTTGGAATGAAAATTACGTTGATACATTGTCGAGCGAATGTTTATGTACAGCCCATTGTTTTTTTATTATTATCCTCTGCTGGATGAGGACCCTATGGGCCATGAGGGATGATATAACCATGCTTCACCAACATGGTCAGTGCATGTTGGTGGAGGTGTTTGGAGTGCTGAACAACATTCGTTTTTTATTGCACTGCTCTCTACTTCCCACAACGCCTACAACTAGTGCATGGTAGTCTCCCATCCAAACGCTATCCAGAGCACAAGCCTGCTTGTCTTCCAAGATCTGATGAGATCGGTTGAATTCCGGGTGATTTTCTCACATGCGAATATTCATGTGTGCTCAAAATCGCTATTCGGTCCAAGTTAAACTCGTATTTTTTTTTCATCTTGATTTCAGAACCGACAAGTAAACAATGTCATTGTGTTCTCCTTGGATACTCTTCTGAAAGGTGACTTGAAGGAAGTCAAGGGGGTGAGTGATCTTGAATGTAACCTTACACACAGTGGTATTGTCCTTCTCGACATCTGCCAAAGAGAGCTTTACGGCTCATCGGATTCTTCCAGTCTAGATAAACATTCTCATGATGCTCACGAGAGATTTAGCAGTCTTTTGAAATACGTGGTCAACCAGGTTAGTGTCTAACTGTGTTGTTGGCTGACTGGTTTGCATCAGATTATGTTTCTAAGGTCTGTGTTTTCTTACATGCAGTTTGCCGTTGTCTATGTGCTATGTACGTGGTGTCTCCCTGTGTGTTCCCTCGCTATGTGTTTCACCCCATTTCCACCTGATGATGAGCGCTTGTGTTGCGTTCGAAACGTCGTGATTTATTTTAATTTAATTTATTTAAATTTTATTTTATTTCTACACACGTGACTTTACCGAAAAAACCAATGAGTATAATTTCTGCAGTTACGAAAGCTTAAATCCTAGATAATTTTCATGATAGATGCTTCACACTGAAAACGATGCCCTGTATATTTCTTTTTTACAGGACCTTAAAAAATCATTTGACAAAACGTGGAAGGACTATGAAACCAAAATGTGAGTTATGCGAATTACATCTTTTCCATACCCACGATACGTTTAACTGTTGAAAAGAAAACGAAGGTATCCTGATATCGTGGACCGCCTGAGTGACGTGTTCTTTTGTTGTGACACACCCCAAGGTCCAAAACAGAGAAGGAAGAGGACATGGAGCGTGAGCGGAAAGCTGTGCAGCTGCAGATGTGCGAGGTGGGTCCTTTGTCTACCTCTGATAAGAATTCTCCACCCACAAAGTGGCAGCGACGCAAGACTGTGTGTTGAGCAATGGGGACCACAGCTGTTGAGTTGCCTGCCCAAGAGGATGTGTGCTGTTATCACATGAGCCATTTCTGTCCTCTGGACAATTTTTTAAACAGAACTGGTCTGTCGGTTATAATTTTTATCACGGATGCTGATTATATATATGGCAAACTTCTTTTGCACTGTACGTAGACCAACAATGCTTATCGGAGTACGAGTCGAAAGGCCTAAATTGCCAAGCAGCCAGCAACGAACGGCACTTTTGAAAAACAGTCGGTTGTAGGATGTTTCTTCAATTGTGCAAGATTAAGAACTCGGGTGAAAGAGAAGATAGGAGGAAATTCCAAAGTGGAGAAGTTCCAGATTGTATGTTGACCTCTGTGGTCTGGTGGTAGAACATTATGGGTGAGACAGTGCATTCGGTCTGCTAGATTGGATCCTCAGCATGGTAGGAAGAATCAACGAGTGAACAGTAACAATGATAGAAGCAACGGTAGAGTAACAATGCGGCGGCTGGCCGATGGTATGGTGACTGTTGCACATGAATAAATTTGTCCCTGTCATAAGAACATAGAATGGTCACCGCTAGCTTAGAACTCCCCCCTGGAGATGAGCGCAACCCAGCCTTTATGCGTGGGAATGCTGATGTTGATTATTGCCCGATTGTTTTATAAATCAAGTGGATTTCAAATGACAACCGCGTCATTTTGCATCCTTCATTAATGTGATGTTGTTTCCCACAGTATCTGATCAAAGTGAATGAGATTCAATCCAAGAAAGGGGCCGATTTTCTTCAGCATTTGATCAAACTCTACCACACTCATTCCAGGTGCCTTTTTGGATTTGTTATATTTTAAAGCGCAGTTTTCCACATATACACTATATATAAACGGAGATGTTACTTAACAGAATACCCATGATTACTGTTGTTTTTTACGCATTTTTTTCTCGCTCATGAATTCGTGTATGATGCTTTGTGTGAAGATTACGATTTGTTGTTGACAGTTTTTTCCAGGACAGTTTAAAAATAGTTGAGAGTCTGAAAGGCTCAGTTGAAGACCTCACCGCAGAACTAACAAATGTAAGTGGCTCATGAAACAAAACATGGAAGTTGTAATGCGAGTAGGCCAAGACGTCCTAGGCACGTCGCTTTTACTTTCAGTTAGGAGTGGAACTCTCCCGCCACCCCCCTCCCACTGTGCAAAACTTCCCTAACCACAATTTTTTGTTCTTGCATAAACGTGTGGGTGGGTTTTTGACATCCGAGTCTCTGCACATTGAACCATTACATTCTATCACCCTTTGCCATGTTACCAATGTATTTATATAATACATGTATAGAATGTGTATTTATTATGTACAGCACTTTGTGAATCCACTACTGGATAAAGGCCCTCCCCAAGGCATGCCAGTTACGTGTTGGTGAAGAGGGATGTGGATGGGAAGCCGGTAGTGATAGTTATTGTGCTGCGCTACGAACTTGGCGACCCGAGTTCGATTCCCATTCACGGCCACCACCAGTGATGATTATCTGAAACGGTGCTGGCCCTCCCCTAGGTTGACTCAGCCTGAAATGAGCACCTTGCAGTTTGAAACCCGAAGGCGTATGTACTATGCTAGTTGTATTCATGCAACAACAAGATAAAGGAGGTCATGAGTTCGATCTTGTTTTTCCTGTAGTCACGTGTATTTTTTTCCGTGTACTCTGGTTTTTCCCTCCACGTTTAGAAACGTGTGTGGAGTATTTGGCTGCTATACATTTCCACATGATAAGCCCCTTTGGTTGAGCTATTATTTTGTGGCTTTATAGCTCAGTGGGCCTTACCTGGTACTTTTTTTTATTAGTTTCGTTTAGTATTATTTTTTTTTAGTACAAAGGACATGCATTCCCTCGGCCAGGTGAAATAGCACACAGCCTGAGATGAAGGCCAGGCCTATTATAAGAGCTCATTTCAAAAACGCTCATTCACAGTGTTGGTGGAATGCGCAGCTGTTGCATAAATTGTTCCCTTGTTGCTGTTCCAGATCAAGCAGGCGCAAGATGATGAGCGCAAGAAGCTGTGTGCCATGAAGGACAAGTTGAAGGATTCTCTTCAAGTGGAGAGCAAGGAGGTTGGAAATAATTTCTTTGTAATCTCAACAACAGTGTTCGTGTCAGTTATGAATGTGTACGTTTCAGCTCACTGTTAGATCCAGCTAAATATGGTGCTTACAGTATCTTTAAATCTTCTGAAAGATTTGATTGTAATATGCATTGATAGTACGGATGAATTTGGGATAAAGAATCGTCGTAATTTTCTTATTTTGAAGGGAAAGGATGGATTGTTTTCGGATTGTTTACATTGTCATATATTTATGCCTTCGTGACTACAAAAGTGACATTACTCTGCCACGTAACACAATGTTTGGCAGGAATACAGCAGAAGTGACATCATAGTGACATCTCTTCTGGTTTTCAGGTCAATCTGAAACAAAAAATTATCATTTGGATCTTCCAAAATGTTGTGTCTGTGCCTGATTCTATGATTTTTTCAGATTGGTCTTAAAATCTGGAGCACATCCGTAAATTATTTAAGTTTCACCTAATATGAAAACCATTTTACGAAGAAAACTGTCCAAATGACCTCCGCCACTCTGTCCTATTTGCCTCTATGCTCAGGATGCTGGAAAGCTGCAGGCGGTCTACAGCCTGCATCAGCTGCAGGGAAACAAAACTCATGGCAATGAAAAGAGTGGACACCTTCTGAAGAAGAGCGATGGGTAATTGTTCATTGTGGAACACGATCGTAAATTTACAACCCACTGTTTTGATGATGACCTCAGGGGTTTTTCTTTGGGGTTTTCTTTGAGCGTGCTTTATAATGCTGTTCAGTGTGGATTGTTGAAGGGGGAGGGGCAAGGCTGGTATGGATACCACTCAATAGGCATGTGTGTCTCGAAAGACATTTATTTTGCGCCTTACGAGGTCAGCTGTGGGTTTTTGCAGCGCCTAGAATGACTTGGTAGGCCAATCCTTGAGTGGCAATCCTTGCCACAGCAATTGCAAGTGAATGTGGTGGCAGCTCCAGAGGTTCATCTTCTTGGTTCTTTCGGTAAAGTCACGTAGAAGGGAAATAATAAAATAATAAAAATAAAACATAATAAAATCATTCTCACGACGTTTCGGCCACAACGCAAGCAGCCGTCCTCAGGTGAAGAACAGGTCTGTCGGAAAGACAGCATCTGAATGGGCACCACCAGGCTTGGCAGCGTATATTTAAGCTGGGTTGGAGGGGGTGTTTGTTGCTTTTTTTTTACGTCGCTCCCTCTTGGTCTGATGTTATCAGTGGCTAGGGAATCGAGCTCGGGTTGCCTGGATCATAGTATCGTACACGAACAACCGTACCATCGCTCCATCCTCTTATGTAATGCTCATCTTAAAAATGAATTTCGTTTATAATGCGGATTAACATTATCTGCCTCAACTGCGCTATGCTAGCTGGTGATTCCACACTAGCGTATTGTTGAGTGTATCTTGGGAATGATAAAAATGTGTTTTAATTAAAAGGCATCCTGTTAAATGTATTTACTTTGTGCCGTTGCTTCGTATCATTTATGTTTTTTTTCTTTCTCTAGAATACGGAAAGTGTGGCAGAAAAGAAAATGTGATGTCAGAAATGGATTTTTGCTCATATACCATGGAGTGGTGAGTGTAGTTTTCCCCATACATTGTGATACACTTGTACGGGAAGTTATATATACAATTGTTTATATTGCATGATGTAAAACTCCTCTTATTTGCTTTGCTCTGAGAGCTCTATTGGTGGATATTATGGTTTGTGCTTATCCATTCATTTTACTCCTTATAGCCACACGATGAAGCATGAATAAACTTCGAAAATACGATTGCTTTTCCACCACTTGTGGTTACCGCCCCTATACTGGGTATCTGTGAAAAAGAGCTGCATAGCTCACCAGATTTCTCCAGGACAAATAAAGATTCTGATAAGATGATACATGACGTGCAATTGGGAGACCAAAATACGTGTTGATTTGGGTCGGGTCAAACCCACAAATAAGCGCAGATGATACAGAATCTGTCACAAATTTCTGGGTTATTCTGCTGAGTTGCGGGAAACCCTTGACAAAGTGGAAGGATTTGGCATTTTAATCTTATGAGTGGAAGCCACCAATTTGGATGATGTTCGTCACCGCCCGGATGTTTGGGACACAATCCACTGATAAAACTCGGATTATATCAATTAATTTGCCTTTACTCTTGTCTTATCAGCCTAAGTGCAGGTGATTAGAATAATTGTCTTATGGACACAATGCATGCACATAAATCTACAGATAGTGCAATTCACTGTAACATGGGACCTTCCGTGCCAGTATGAAAATATAGCAATAGCTTTCGATTTAAAGCTTTCATGACTGCAGGGATTCATCTTCTTGGTTCTTTCGGTAAAGTCACGTAGAAGGGAAGTAATAAAATAATAAAAATAAAACATAATAAAACAATTCTCACGACGTTTCGGCCACAACGCAAGCAGCCGTCTTCAGGTGAAAACCAGGTCCGTCGAGGCGACAGAGTCAGACGAAACGTCGTGAGAATTGTTTTATTATGTTTTATTTTTATTATTTTATTACTTCCCTTCTACGTGACTTTACCGAAAGAACCAAGAAGATAGCAATAGCTTTTACCCTTTCTGGCAATAAAACAGCTGTGTTAAGATGTTAAAACACCAAACATAATCCTTTTTTAAGGAATCCTGTACGCCTTTTTGGCGTCCTCTGGTCTAACACTTTGAGACGAGGCTCAAAAGAAAGCTGTCTCTGGTGTTGACCAATCCGTTTCAAAGACAATGCATATATTATCAGAGCATGTTTTTTGTTTGCATGTTCACCACAAAGTACGTGTTGTTAATGCAATCATCATAAGGTACAAATGAAAGAGAAAACAAACCTAGTAAACTTAGAAATATAATGCAATACAACCTGTTTTTTTGCCAGAGGGTAAAACCGATTGTTACAATTCACTGTATTGGTGAATTATGACCATATTCTAGATTTGAAGTTTTCATGACCGCAAGGATCCATACTCTTTGGTTCTTTCGGTAAAGTCATGTAGGTGAAAATAAAAAAAAACTCAATTAAATCACGACGTTTCGGAGGCAACACAAGCTTGTGTCATCAGGTGGGACAACCACAGCAAAAAAACATAATTACTGCCCACTACAGTAATTCCGTTTTTTTTTTGCTTACTGCCCACTACAGTAATTCAGTTTTTTTTTGCTGTGGTTGTCCCACCTGATGACGGAAGCTTGTGTTGCCTCCGAAACGTCGTGATTTAATTTAGTTATTTTTTATTTTTATTTTCACCTACGTGACTTTACCGAAAGAACCGAAGAGTATGACCATATTATTTACGTTGGAAAGTAACCAATGGTTTTTCGAAAAGTTAACATTGAAATGTACCGTTTGGTATCTTGCAGGCCAACCGCCAGCCAGCAAAGCTCAACTTGCTGACTTGTCAAGTGAAGCCGAGTGCGGAAGATCGCAAGTGCTTCAGTTTGATCTCGTGTGAGTGCGAAGATGACAATTTTCTCGCAGTACGGCTTCATGACTTGTGATGTTCATTCTCCGTTGCTTTTAAAGGCAAACGGTGTTACTCAGTGTGTTTTCATGATTTTTGTACGTTGTCTTTTTACACAGATAACAGAACATACCATTTTCAAGTGGAAGATGAAAGAGAATGCGCCGTGTAAGATGAAACAAACTGTCCCTGCACACTTACACGTTCAGAAAATGTACAGTGTTGTCGAAAGTGTTCATCAAAATATAAACAAATTGATTTACAATGGTTTTTGAGAAATTATCACTCAAAAGTAACACCGATAACTTGACCACACTGTGCAGTGCCGGGTGGTGAAGTGGGTGGGTGGGTGGAGTGTAACTAAATATAGTGCCTCTTGAAAAATATATATAAATACATATATAGATTTATAAAGGGCCTTATTCCAAAGTGCTTTACATCAATCATAAAATTGTCCATGAGATGATAGTGGTTCAGATAAAGAGTGGGGTTAGTAAGAGTGGTGATGCAGTGATGGTGACAGGTAGGAGAACAGGCGGGAGGGTGTGGGGTAGGCGTGGGCATAGCCGGGGGCCAGGGTTTGGGAGTAGCAGCAGGGGTAGTGATAGGGGTTGGGGTAGTGATAGGGGTTAGGGTAGTGATTGGAGCTGGGGTAGTGATAGGGGTAGTGATAGGGGTAGTGATAGGAGTTGGGGTAGTGATAGGGATTGGGGTCGTGATAGGGGCTGGGGTAGTTATCGGGGTTGGTGTAGTGATAGGGGTTGGGGTAGTGATAGGGGCTGGGGTAGTGATAGGGGTTGGGGTAGTGACAGGGGTTGGGTAGTGATAGGGGTTGGGGTAGTGACAGGGGTTGGGTAGTGACAGGGGTAGTGATAGGGGCTGGGGTAGTGATAGGGGCTGGGGTAGTGATAGGGGTTGGGGTGGGGGTTGGGGTAGTGATAGGGGTAGTGATAGGGGTTGGGGTAGTGATAGGGGTTGGGGTGGTGATAGGGGTTGGGGTAGTGATAGGGGCTGGGGTAGTTATAGGGGTTGGGGTAGTAATAGGGGTAGTTATAAGGGTTGGGGTAGCCCTTGTAGGTGGGGGTGGGGGCAGGGAGTAGGAGTAGGATGAGCAAGGGAGAAGAGATGGGTTTTAAAGGAGGATCTGAAGCAAGTTTGTGAAGGTGATTGTTTTATGTGCAGTGGGAGTTTGTTCCAGTGAAGTTGAGCAAGCAGCGTCTATAAAAGATTTAAAATTGTAACTGCTAGTTTGCAGATCTATAATAGGCCATTCTCAAAATGGTATCTTTCTTTAAAATCGTTTCCTTCCACAATTATGAATTTGTATTGAGGAGGTTGAGCCAGACAATTGCATCAGGAGTAGCGGAGTGTATCGCTGTGATGATGCCTCCATATGTGTGAATCGGGTATTGAGTCGTTATACGTTCCGTGGTCTGTTCTGGGTGACCACAGTCGCACACCGAGGGGTATTTAATTTTCCATTTGTGCATCATAAAGTACCCGTATCAGCTGCCATGGTTTGTGCCATTGCGGTTTAGGTTTGGTTTCCTGACGGCTCATATATATTCGTGTTCTCAATTCGAGAACTATCAGCTATATATGTACGCAAGAATATGCATTTCAGTAAGGTTTTATTTTCTAATTGAGTAAATACGGTTATTTTCATCCCGTTAAAATATGTATATTCCGAAACCGTTTACATGTACGGGCTGTTCAGTCTTTGCCATCAGTCCATGATTAAAATGTTGGGTTAAACTGTTTTCTTCACAGTTGGGTCTCGGTGCTGACCAACAGCAAAGAGGAGGCCATGAACAACGCGTTTAAGGGAGAGCATGGGGCGGACATCAGCAGTGTGCAGGAGCTGACGAGCGACATCATCCTGGAAGTGCAGAGCATGCCCGGGAACGACACGTGCTGCGATTGCTCCGTAGCAGGTGCCAGGCTATGTGCCACTTGCTGTGCTGTTGACATTTTGTTCCGTCCCCTCGTTCTCACCCAATCCTTCTCTCATTGGAACATTTTCTCCGATTAACCTTGGACGTTAAAGGTCCCGTGATGGCATTTCAAAAATCAGGAGGCTACTGTGTGCCAGCGTTATGGTCCAAATTTGCCAAAATTGGTAAATAGCCCGTAAATTACCCAAATGGGATTACACAGATGAATCATTACCCCCTCACCCCCCCGCCGCAGACTAATGCCCCCTTGTCGGTAAAGTGCTGAGTCGCCTTGTGCCACTCGGGCACAGCTGCCACGAGCGATGATCCCCTTACATCCTCGATTGAGCCCCTTACATCCTCGATATGAGGATGTAAGGTGGTTTAAATTGCCGATGAATTAAAGCGCCGTATGAAGGTAAATATTATTATTATTAACTAGTGTATTAGTTGGACATGGTGATGCATGCCTGTAATCTAGCACTAGGAGGTCAGGATCGTGAACATTTCTGAAACTCCCCAATCTGATGGCCTGCTGATGTGGCCTGGAAAAAGTACAGCAAGTGGGTTGCCAAGCATTGTCTCTATGCGGGTCTTTGAGCATCTCTCCCTTATATTCTTGGCTTTTCCTCAGCTACTCTAGGCCAGGAATGTGGAAACACATGACTGCATGTGCATTGGACACCGAGGGGCTATCTGCCCATGGATCGCGATGATGATGATGACTGGTCAATTCCCATGCTTAAAAACTCTACAATTTTATTCAGAATACTCTTTGGTTCTTATTCAGAATACCCACCTCTTTGCCCACCCCTCGCATGTTTACTCTTAGAAAAGTTCAGCCAACGCTATGAAAATCCCAACAATGAGCTCTGTAAATAAGGACGTGCAAGGCCTGTAACTCGGCTCAGTGTGTTTATTGTTGGAGTGCGCCATGTGTCGTGAACGTGAATTTAAATGAATTGGGAAAATGTTCCAATGCCAAAGGGCCTCAGAAATCTCCGAAGCTTTTCTGAAGAAATGCATTAATTATTAGGTCCACCTAGCAATGCTTGGCAATGGTGCTCATGAAAAAAAAAATATTCTTCTGAACAGGTTATGGAAAAAGCGTTTTTTATTTGGCATTTGTGGGATCTTGAAAGATTTCGCTACGTCATTGCCATTTTCGGTTTACCAAACTGTGATACGCAGATTAGCTGTTTTTGATTTTAAAACTGTACGTCTTTTCTGTGTAAGGTGTGTACAGTATATTCATCATCAGCCATGATTAATCCACTGCTGGATGCACACCCCTCCCAAGCCGTCGCCATTTATCATGATTCTGCAATGTACTAATCCAACTAGCATGTGTGCATGAGCTGATTTAATCACTCCTCCTTAGTGTATGTAGCCTTGGACACATACCATTCCTCAGCTGCCATTCTATCTTTATTTTTGTCCATCGGCCATCATTCCTTTTAGCGATGTGCCGTGTTCAAGTCCACTTACTTTTTTTACAATTTGAATCATGTCGTTAACCTTCGTATGATCTTTAATTAATGTGTTCGTCTTTCTGTTATTTCGTCTGGACTTAAAGCTTTCGTGACTGCAGGAATTAATATTCTTTGAGTCACGAATATTCTTTGAGTCACGTAGATAGGTTCTACCTATCTACGTGACTTTACCGAAAGACCCAAAGAATAGGTGTAATTTCAATTTTTCTTGTGCACGTTTCAGTTTTATTTATGACCATGTTTCTGAACCGTATGTCCTAGCGGATAGTGCATTCTATTATATTTAGCAGTGACGAAAGAATAGGTTTTGTTGTAACTGTACACGTGGCATGCCCTTGATGTTCTCTGTCTGCATGCTTCTAGCATGAGAGCAGCATCCCTGTAAGGCTGTCACCTACGTTCTCATATTTAAATTGAAAACCCATTTGGCAAAGGGATCACGACTGTGCCTACTGCCCGACAGATCCCAGCTGGCTGGCGACCAACCTTGGCATCTTGACATGCATCGAATGCTCGGGGATTCATCGCGAGATGGGTGTGCACGTCTCCCGCATCCAGTCCATCACCCTCGATGTGCTGAGCACGGCCGAACTGCTGGTACGTCCACTTGCTCATCTCGCACGGTTGAAGTACAGAGAGAGAGAGTGTGTGTTTGTGTGTGAATGTCCGTGGTGACGTCACCGCCACTTAGTGGCGAATGGCGGTTGTTGTCTGTGTGTGTGAATGTCAGTGTGTGTGTGTGGGGGGGGGATTGGCAGCGCAGTGGCTATCGCACTTGCCCTACGAACACAGCATCCCGAGATTTGATTCCTGGCCATGGCTAACATCAGGGCCGAGTGATATCTTAACCGGTCCTGTGCCTCCCCTACGTCGACTCAGCCTTAAATGAGTGCCTGGTGTGGTTTGTGAAACTTATCAGCATTGGGGAGACAAAAGTGGTCAGGTGTGGTGCGACCCATGCCACCTCCTAACAGAGGTCGCAACCGGGTACCCGATACCCGTACCCTACCCGATACCCGGCTACCCGTACCCGGCTGGGTATGGGTACGGGTAGCCGTTTGCGACCCTGGTGCGGCCGGGTACGGGTACGGGTAGGCCGTGAGTCACTGGTGAATAACCGTTTGTCACTCATTTCGGGTAGGGCACGGGTACGGGTAGGGAACGGGTACCCGTACCCGGCCGGGTACGGGTACCCATTTGCGACCCTGGTGCGGCCGGGTACGGAATCAAAACCCGTTTGCGACCTCTGCCCCCTAATGATTCGTGCTGGCCTTCACAGGTGCTTGCTAAAAGCACTTGCATGACAGCCTCTGTAGGTTAAACTGGAGAAGGAGATCTTCGTCCCAAGTCATTCAAGATGAGAATTTTCACATTTATGATAGCAATAGCCTCAAATTTGTGTTCCTCCTACAAACATATTTGTACTCGCTTATACAAAGGGAAGTGTATAAATGTAGAAGTTAGACAACATGGACGTTTGAGTTGCGCAATATGTTTTCATTAAAATATTGGGCTGCCGTGATGGCGATGTTAACTACCTCACCTGGGTTCGATCCCAACCCTGACGCCTGCTGTATAATTGGACTTTGCGTGTTCTCCCCGTGGGGGCGTGGGTTTTTCTTCGGGTCCTCCGGTTTTTACCTCGACATTTAGAAACACGCGTTCAGAGTATTTGGCTGCTGTACATTGCCACGTGATTAGCCACTTCGTTGGGCTGTCAATAATTCGGTGGGTCTTACTTGGTAAAATACAAATGGTTTATAGTTCTATGGTTATATTGTAGTGGGTGGCGTGGTGGCACAGTGGTTAGTATACCTCATGAGTATGGTTACCCGAGGAAGATTCCTGTCCATGGCGAATATTGTTGTCCAGTAATATTTGAATTGATCCTCTGTTCCCCTGTTCACCAACACGCACTGACCATCCTGGTCAGTTGTGGTGTACCCCATGGGTAACTTTCATCCAGTAGTAGATTCCGTATTCAGTTTCCATGAAACATTTAGCAAATGGTTGAAGGGATGATGCATCAACATGCTGTCAAAATGTAAATTTTCATTTTTGCTGCTCGCTTAACTGAGAGAAATTATCCACGATGTAGACACACGTAGCCTGTTGTATTATTTTATCTGTAGTTTGTCTAGGGGAAACACTGAAGATGTTACCACTCGTCAGAGGTCGCAAACGGGTTTTGATTCCTTACCCGTACCCGTACCCGGCCGCACCAGGGCCGCAAACGGGTACCCGTACCCTACCCGATACCCCGCTGGGTACGGGTAGCCGGGTATCAGGTAGGGTACGGGTATCGGGTACCCGATTGCGACTTCTGGGATGAAGCCATGTTGTAGGCGCGGGTGGGTTGATTCTAGGAACTTGAATTGTGAGAAGAGACAAGACGTTGGGAAATGAGTGACAAACGGTTTACTAACCAGTGACTCACGGCCTACCCGTACGCGGCCGCACCAGGGTCGCAAACGGGTACCCGTACCCGGCCGCACCAGGGTCGCAAACGGGTACCCGTAACTGGCCGGGTACGGGTAGCCGGGTATCGGGTAGGGTACGGGTATCGGGTACCCGGTTGCGACCTCTGCCCACTCGTGGTGATTTATCGAGGTTGGTATAATGTGGCCAATAGACCCTGACAAACGGTGGGCTAAAACCGTATGCCTTGGTTCACTGTGTGGAATCTGGTTTTGCCAGTTTTGCGAGAAACAGTGTCAGTTCTTGCCTTTTTGTAAACTCTCATGTCCGGTGTGTTGCATTGTTTCACCCAGTAATCGTTTTCTCTTGGGGCATGACACTCCAACATCCACATATTTGTGGTGTTAATGCAAAGTTTGGAATTCATAACCTGGGCATATGAAGTGACTCGTGTATTAGAGTTATTTTCCCGTGTGTAGAATCACCTCCGCAATAGGAATGAACGTGTTTACAGACATGAATGAGAGGTGAAAACTACAGAGATGAACTGGGGAAACTGCGGTGCAACATTTAACGCACTGCTCTATGAACTCTGTAACCTGAGTTTGATTCCCGGCTATGGCTAATGTCAGTGGCGAGTGATGTATTTATCGTACTGGTTTTATGCCTCCCCTCTTCACCATCCCGCATTGACCAGTCTGGTGAAGTATGTTCTTACAATTCCCCATGGCCGACATGGCGTGGGGTGGAGAGGCCTGCGTCCAGCAGTGACGTGGGGAGGCCTTCATCCAGCAGTGGATTAGATAATGGCTGTAAAGTATTATCATTATGAATCTAAGTGAAACATTACGTCCATTATTACTACTCTTGGTAACCAAATTGTAATCACTTAATATTTATGCAGATACTGTCACGTTACAATGAAAGAACATTGGACTCAACGTGTTGACCTTTGCATTTTACTTTCCTCATGTTTTTGTAAATCTCTCTAACTTCTAAACAGATCGAATTCGTTGATTAATTCTTTAATTTCCACGAAGCATACATTTAATTCTGTCATATTACAATGTTCATCACGATGTATTGTAATTCCCCCCCCCCCCCCCCCCCCCCAGCTGGCTAGAAATGTGGGCAACTACAGGTTTAATGAAATTCTTGAGAGCAACCTGCCGACCGACTGTGATATCAAACCAGCAGCCGACAGCGACATGTAAGTGCTTCTGTTACATCAACCTTTCGAATTCGCATTTGAACAGATCTCCGACTCGCCACCAAACAAACGCACGCATGTACGTTGACCTTCTTTCGCACCGTACGTTAGCCAACCGCGCTAACGGAGGCGCGGGCGGGAAGGACAACAAACTTAACACAAACGCATCGGTCTAAATGACGGTCGCTCTCCCCAGGAACGAGCGGCGGTCTTACATCACCGCCAAGTACATCGAGCGCAAGTACACGAAGCGGAGCGCGCAGTCCAGCGCGGACAAGGCGGCCGCCCTGTGCGCCGCCCTCGTGGCCAAGGACGTCTTTGCGCTGATCGAGGTCTACAGCGAAGGGGTGGACCTGCTGGAGCCGCTCGATGCGGCGCACGTGCAGGTTGACGTGGCACCGTTGCAGTGGCGGCACGAGGCATAAACAACAACATGCTTAGGGCTCCAATGAGCCCAGGGGTTCCTAGATTAATGAATTAAACAAAAAAATGTGTTTGATGTATCATCCCAAATTGAAATGCTACTGAACTTAGCAAGTCAAATTAATTTAAGGTGTGAATTACACTCTTTGATCAGTCATTTATTTGCATCTCTGTTCTCATCTCACTACATTGCTTATGTCTACATTTGCCTTGCTTCACTACATTTCTCTCTCTTGGCAATGTCTCTCCTGTCATCTCACTCGTATTTTATTAATTGAAAGGGAGACCCCAATGGTCTGGCACCACGACTGAATTGAGGATGAAGGGGACTTTATTCAGGAACACTATCATCCCCCTAATATAGATTTTAACTTACAAGCTATAACTCTTTTTCCATATTTGCTTTTTTATAAATTAATCTTCTAGTAGGTAACCCTAAACCATGTTTATTTTCCTACGGAACAGGAGAAAGGGGAGACTGCATTGCACTTCGCCGTCCGCCAGTCAGACAGGAGCTCTCTGCACCTTGTCGACTTTCTCATCCTCAACTGGTAACGACTGAACATTAACGCGGCCTCCTTTGATGCTGAATGCCTTTCAACGGCGTCACATGAGCGAGCGTTCGCTCGTTTGCCCCTTGTTGCAAATGTTCTTGGTTCGAGCCTGGCATAGGTCTCTGGCACAATGACGCAAATTTATATTTTGTGATGATTGTATGGAATGGCTTCACTCATTGAGCATGTGACTGAGATACAGACCCCAGCCAAAAACAGCATCCGCAACAGTCGGAGTGTGGCTGTGGCGTGGCTGAGTGGTACCACATTTGCCGCTTGCTCCAAAGGGTTCGCGGTTGTCGGCTGTAGGCCGCCCCGGTTATAATGCTGTGGGTGTATTAACCATAAATATGTGGCCTCTGCTTAAAGTGGACATTAAAGGTCTCGTGACATTATTTGAAAGAGTGGGCTGTGCATGTGGCAGCATAATGTAAAATTTACCAAGTAAAAAAAATACTTGTGAATTACTTAAATGGGACAAACCACGGAACAACGTCTCCCCCTATTGGCAGACTATAGACATGTGTGTGAGACATAGCACTGGCACGAGAGCCTTTTTATTTATGCTATAAAATATAACCCAAATTCCTAATGGACAAAAACATTTTTATTTTGTCAGGTTTTTTCTTGAAAGGTGCACACACATTGCACGTGAAACGATTAGGCAGGCGAGATACACCATCATGAACAAACAAGAAAACACATCGTGCTATTGTTACGATTGTCAATTGGCATCGAGCATTGCTGTTTATTTGCCACCCTAGTGCCACTTCTTGCGTCGCTCAGAGGGGGCTTCTGAAATTCCGTGTGTGCAGTAGAAATGTAAACAAGCAGACGGAGAATGGGAACACTGCGCTGCATTACTGCAGCCGGTACAATGCCACTGAGTGCCTCAAGCTTCTGCTACGGAGCAAAGCTGCTCTCCACGTGTGTGAGTAATGCC
Organism: Lethenteron reissneri; assembly: GCF_015708825.2. Lineage (NCBI taxonomy): Eukaryota > Metazoa > Chordata > Hyperoartia > Petromyzontiformes > Petromyzontidae > Lethenteron > Lethenteron reissneri. Next base: position 6,184,069 of record NC_083797.1, on the reverse strand, counting down.
CCAGAGGTTGGTCCACTCTCATCCCTTTCATCTCCTCGGCTGTCACATCATCCTCACTGCCGTAAGAATCAATGTGGTTTCTTGTTTTTCTTTTAATGAATTTAAAACAGACATCGTGAATAGAGGGGTGGAGTAGTGGCACTGTGGTTGGTGCACCACTCTATTGGCTCGGCGATCTGAATTTGAGACCCGGCCATGGTTAACATCGGTGGCGAAAGATGTAGGAAGTTGTCCTGAAGAAAAAGAAAAATCTACTTTCGTATCGTCACATATTAGTGCATCTAAATGTTTTAGCCGAGCATATTGGCACATGCCTCTTATCTAGCACTTGGCAAATTAGGGTCGGTGAACCATGCAGGAGATGGCAGCCCAGCCAAGTAAAATTTAGACTATCTGTGCCAAGCTTTAAATGCTCGCCCCTTGAATTCAAGTGGTTTCTCTTTTACTCTCATCTCCTTCCAAATGCCAAACAATTGGTCAGATATCCTCATGCAGGAACCTCTTGAAAAGAGTCTTGAGATTCAGTGAAACTTTCTTGGATGTAAAAAAAAAAACTGTATAATTGTTTTTTCTAATTGCTTTATTTCTTTGTTGTCTTAAAGCAAATGAAGCTGGAGAAACTGCCCTGGACATTGCCAAACAAATGGATAATGCACAGTGTGAAGACCTGGTAATTATATTGTGTCTAGTTTCACAAATTCCAGTGAGACGTTCAGTGCCTCTGCATCATCTTACGTCAACGCTTAATTATCACTTTCCTTGATTGTGATCCATTAACCGTAATGAGCAGAATCCTAGAAGTCTGGCACCTGCTCAAATACCTCATCCCTAAAACCACCAATTCATGGTCTTGACTGCATCTCTTCAGGAAGTTTATACTTGGCATTTGGACAAAAGCAAGCAGTGTTGACTGTGGTTATTTTGCTAAAGTTGGACAGAGACCCGTTCTCAATAGTTTTTATATGACCCTGTACAAGGGACCGTTCCACAAATTCTGACGTACATTTCGGAGACTTCAAAGGTAGTAGTGAAGTCGCCTTTTATTTTGGGCTTAGTATGTCAACCAATTTGGACTGTGATAGAGATATCAATTATTTGTCCGTCTTTCTCGACAAGGGAGAAATGTTCATGAAACACCACGCTGTCGGATGTGCTCGGGCAGACGGGCGTTTTTTTTAATCCGCGCTGGGATGGTGACCGATGACCTGTGACGATACGTTCAGTTGTGTCTGTGTATGTCTGTGCATGCAATTTAAGAAAATTGCCCATTATTTCAGCTGCTGTGCCCCCACAGATGGAATCGAACCTCTGGGTTGCAAGTCGAGTGTGTTAACCATTAAGCCATTGCAGCATACTCTTTGGTTTTTTCGGGAAAGTCACGTAGTTAAAAAATAAAATAAAATAAATGAAAACTAAATTAAATCACGACGTTTTGGGCGCAACACAAGCGCCCGAAACGTCGTGATTTAATTTACTTGTTGCAACACAAGCGCCCGGAACGTCGTGATTTAATTTATTTGTTTTCATTTATTTTATTTTTTACCTACGTGACTTTACCGAAAAAACCAAAGAGTATGAATCCTTGCAGTCACGAAAGCTTCAAATCTAGAACCATTGCAGCATCCCTACTAAATGTAGTAATTTATCATTACTCTATTATTGTCATTATTGTCATTATTTAGCCAAGCTTGCCCCTTTCTGTGCGCAGCTCACCCTGGCGGAGAAGGGCTTGTTCAACCCTCGCACGCCCGTCGAGTACAACTGGAAGCTCGACAAGGATGACCTTTGTGAGAGCGAAGACGAACTCGATGAGAAGGTAACAGAGCTCAGCCGTGAGTGCAGCTCCCAGAATAAAAAATATCTTTTTACCTCTGCGCTTTGCCTTCTCCCTAGACGCCCACCAGACAATAAGCAATCAACACTCAGCAAGTCACCACGCGGTGGAGCGGTGGCTGAATCTTACACGTTTATATCAGTGATGTCAGTTAAGATTTTTGATATACACACATAGCCAATTACTAAGTCGAGTGGTGCCTGCTGATTTGAGCGCTCACTGCTGAGTAGTATCAGGTGATCTTGGCTGGTAAAGGTCACATGGGGTGAAATCTTGTGAGTGTTACGCGGTGGTAATTTAGTTGGCATATTTTATGTTTGTTTAACACGTGGCAGGCTTTCGCGACCAATATTATTCATAATCAACGTTTTTGGGTTTAGATCACGTTATTTATAAATGTGTCGTAACCCTCCACCACCCGACACGGCCAATCAGTAAAAAAGTGTCACGTTGACAAAAGACAAATAGTTCACTACTTTAGCCCACCGGTGTGTTGAAGCGTGAAACCACAACATTTACAACTGATTACTAATCTAGTATATAATTACAATAACCCCCCCTCAAATCGTTGCACCTGATGAGTTAATGAGTTAATGATGACGTCACCCTGCTGCTGCTGCTCTATATAGGAACGGGAGACAGAGCAGAGCCTCACCATTCTGGCGAATTGCCCGATGATGCTGGATGCAATTACCAGCGAAACGTCATACTCAAATTGTAAATGTTGTGGTTTCACGCTTCAACACACCGGTGGGCTAAAGCAGTGAACTATTTGTCTTTTGTCAACGTGACACTTTTTTACTGATTGGCCGTGTCGGGTGGTGGAGGGTTACGACACATTTATAAATAACGCGATCTAAACCCAAAAACGTTGATTATGGATATTTTATGTTTCTTTTATTCATCTTCGTCTCATTGACAACAACTTGTAGAATTTCAGCGAAGGCATTGTGTGTGTGTTCCTTCATTCTCATGGTCTAGTTGACGAAAGAGGTTAAAATGTAGTCCACTCTTAATTATTGAATGTCGGTGTGAGGGGCGTGCAAATTCTCCCCCTCCCCCCACATAAATATTATCAGGCCTGCAAATCAGGGCTGCCCAGTCATTTGATTATATACATACGTAGCCAATTACCATTTGTGACCTTTCTCAGTGCCCTTCGGCCTCGGAGTAATGTATTAAATGATCTCCGTCTGTTCTTTCATTCAGACTCGTTCATTTTCGTCTCGTCATATCCACGCTTTGATCTGCGGCGGGTAGTTGCCGCCATCTTGACTCTTGAAGATTTTTGTCCATCGTTATCTACAAGAAATATGTAATAAGTAATATTTTAATTAAAAATACGCTTTTATGAAATGTACTAGTAATGGCAGAACTCCACGACTCTAGGAAGTGGCCCCGAAGCTTGCCATAACGTAAGGGACTGTGGCCAATTACAGCCAACGTCAGTTGACCGTGGACAATTAGACCCAAGCCGAAACATAAGATATAAAAAAGAATGTTTTAAAATATCGATTTTTTTAATTTCTTATGATAGAATATAGTTTTGCCATCAGTATGACATAAGTATACCAAGTTTGCAGTCGATACCACTTTGGGAAGTGGGTTAAAATTGAGTTACAAGATTTGAGCACAACAACGACAACAACAACAGAGTGAGTTAAAAGAAAACGTGTAAAAACACATTTTTTTCTAGCATTACATTTCAGTAAATCGAACACCGCTGTTACGTCACATTATCTGCAGCACGGGCTGCTCTGGAGTATATCTACATGTCAATATACGTGTCTTTTTTTGCCTCGTATATAATTTGATCTTGCCTCGAGTCCTCCAAACCATAATAGGTGTTGGTCGGTTGTGGGGTGGTTTGGAACCATTTGGAGAAATTTCCTCTGCACGGCGTGGTGGACACCCCGAAAGGAAAACCTATTTGTATTGTCTGTGGATGCTGGCAAGGCCTACAAAAATAAATTTTCGCCGAGTACTATATCTTGCATTGAACATGCTGCAGCATTGGCACAGTGGTTAACGCATTGTGTTATACACCCGCTGGCCTGCGTTCACTTTACGGCCAGAGCTAACGTCTCGTGGCATGTGATGTATGAACTGATTTTAGAACTCCCCTCTTCACCAACCCTCAAGGTGAAGAAGTGTAGTCAAAGTAGTCTCCATAACTGGCACAGAATGGGGATGACTACATCCATGTTGATGAAGGGTTGTACATACTTTTTTTTTTAATTAACATTGTTTATTATTAAAATCCCAATAATACTTCACGTAAAAATGACTTGGGTCTGTTAAATGCTGCATGTGTAGTTTGTAACATTTAAAATATGTAGACTTTGTTTTATAGTGTATGACTTATCTTTATGCACTTTCATAGAATGTATGTGATTTAATTGAAAAGTGTATTATTTATGAATCTGGCGATTTGACTGCCCCATGTGTATAATATCAAGCACGTAGTTCCTGGGCCATTACATATCTCATTCTGAATCCATTACTCCCTTTATATTAAAGACAGACTGTGTAGGTTTTTTTTTTTTGCGGTAGTGCTGCATAGCTCTCCGGCGTGCGTTTGCCGATCGTGCCGCGGCGTTGTCCAGCGCGATGTCCTGACGCTTCGCCGCGCGGGCCGGACGCTTCGCCATTTACTTTCCCCGAAGCGCCACGTGCGAGCGAAACGTCGGGGAGGCCATACCCGAACGACGACACGCGGCACGAGCGAGACGGACCATCGACGACGGGACGTTCATTCCGCCGCAGCGGTCTCTTCGTTTTTAAATCCTTTATATTAAGTTCGCTTGCTTGCTTAGGACCGTGCAAATCTTTCGGTCGTTTTTTAACCCACTTCCCGTGATCCAATCGAGCTGACATTTTGCACACAGACTCGTTGTGCGTGACAATTTATTTTCGTGAATTTTTTCCCCAAAATTTTCCACTTTTTAGGAAAAACATTTTTTCATATTTAATTTAAAATACCAATGTGATAAAAACGAAACTCTTACTCAAGAAAAAACAGAAATGAATAATTAAATAAAACCGATGCCACGCATATAAAGGATTTATAGTGGAAAAACTTTGTTTTTACGGGTTAATTTTTTTTGTTTATTACGTTTCTCCAGCCCGCCCGAAACATCCGACCCACCAGCTGCATCACAAGGGCAGTCCCAAGTGAGCTCCGAGCACGAGAGCCAAAAGGCTGCCAAGAGGAGGCTGACCCTGCCTGCCGGATACAGCACTCAGGACGTGAACACCGCGGCCGCCCCCGCAGTCCTCGCAGCGAGCCGTGTCGCCGACATCCCCACGCCGTCCTCGCCGGGGGGCTCGAGAAAACTAGCGATGGGTAAAGGCACGGCGCTCCCCCTAGCAGGCCTCGCCTGCTCTCTCAATATTGCTCGCTTACTCGCGACAGAAATCTTTCTCGGCACTCTCGCGGTGTTACTCTTTGGCAGCCACGGAGCGTGACGTCGTTGAAAGTGTCGAGGGGGTTGGGGCGGGGGGGAGACAAGCAGAAACTGGATATCTGTGAAAAAGGGCTTCGTAGCTCATCGGATTCCTCCAGTCTACATAAAGATTCTGATTCTGAACCGAAGTGGGGTACAACGGCAGTCGGTGTTAAAAAGCGACGGCACTCAGCCGAAGCGAAGCAAGCAAATGCATCGAGAGCCCCAATCAGTCCAGGGGTTCCTGAATTCATGAAATAAATTAGTGCATCAAATATGAGCTCAAATTCAAATGCTAATCAACCTATATTTTCTTCATCGTAATTGACATACACCAAATTAATCTCTCATCTATATCTTGTCTGCATCTCTTTTCTCATCTCACTGCATGCCTATTTTTGTCTGCATTTCTCTTATCACACTACGTCTCTATCTCTTGTCTATATTTCTTCTATCATCTATAGCATGTTCTAAATTAAAACGGGCGGGGGGGGCACAAATACTGTATGCTTAGGGTCCCCAATTGGATAGTACCACCACTGATGTTAAACAAACTTTAAAGGCAAATGAAAACTTAAACAGAAATACCGTTCATTCTGCTCTAGCTCTCACCCTCTATTTGGCGACTCTGTCCCGCCGCGCACATAAACGTCGCGACCCGCCTGGTGCAGATCATTCTGTTGTCATGTCATCCAAGCACAGCGAGGTCGAATGCGCAGAAGAAACAAAACTTCTAAAATCGGATTATCGCATCGTGTAGAGCTCATCAAGAGGAATAGATTGCCATATCGTTCGCCTTCAACAGACATACAATGACGTCACAACGCAGTTTATGCGAAAACCGGGGGCTTATTGCACCCCGGGGTCCCGCCATAAGGTTCATTTATTCAATTACGAGTACCAGCTGTTCACATGACTGACATGGCATGTTGCCGTGATATAATTGTTCATGATACGATGTGATCACGTGTACATTTTCACGATTTTATGTTTGTATGTTGAACTTCTTTTGCACCGTACGTAGCCAACTGCTAATCAGAGGTGTGGGGGAAGGACCACAAAGTAAACACAAGAGCAGTGCTGAGCGCCATGTCAGTGTCATGTAGATTGTTTGAACTTCCAGTACAAATAAAGAGGTCAAGCAAAAGTTCTAAAGCTACATTTCACTCAACTTGGGTCCTTTTAATTGTTACAATCTAAAAAGTTAAGTAAAGCGCGCATGCTTCCAGTTACACTCAAAATAAATAAATAAGGAGTATATTGCGTAAATTATGATGTCATGGAACCAATTACTCCAAAGGACATTTTTAAAATGCTAATTTAATGGGTAATAGCTACGTAGAACTTTATTATTGAGTTTCAGAAATATTTTGTCAGGAGATAAAATCATTTAAACGAGCCCTGATAATTCACAACACGTCAATATTTAGCAAAGTGGATTATACGATGAGCATGGATCTTTATTTGTAAGACGTGTCAACGAGTTTCCATATGATGGCACTTTCGATTATCAGTTGGTTTAGGTACGGTGCGAAGGAAGTTACTTACAACATACATACATGCGCAACACTGCTAAAAGATTTCAATTATCCCCGCTGGCATTGACGTGTCCGACGGCCAACATTCACTTCAGCACAGCCACCACAAGGTGGCAGCTGAAACGCAGCATCAGTTCAAACACAGCATGGGTTCAGAGCGCTGTGCAACTCAACTCAGAGAAATCCAATCTGTAAATGGTGAGAAGACCTTATCGAAACAAAAAACTAAAAACGTGTTGGGCCTCACTTAAAAAATGCATTGTTAAATTGCATTTAGTATCACAGCAGGTAAATTGACTTATCTTGTATTTCGATTTAAAGCTTTCGTGACTGCAGGAATTCATCTTCTTGCTTCTTTCGGTAAAGTCACGTAGAAGGGAAATAATAAAATAATAAAAATAAAACATAATAAAATATTCTCACGACGTTTCGGCCACAACGCAAGCAGCCGTCCTCAGGTGAAGAACAGGTCTGTCGGAAAGACAGTGTCTGTTTCAGGCAGACCTGTTCTTCAGACAGCGTCTGTCTTTTTGACAGACCTGTTCTTCACCTGAGGACGGCTGCTTGCGTTGTGGCTGAAACGTCGTGAGAATTATTTTATTATGTTTTATTTTTATTATTTAATTATTTCCCTTCTACGTGACTTTACCGAAAGAACCAAGAAGATGACTAATCTTGCTTATGAAGTATGTTTGCCAAGGTCCTGCACTGTTTTGTAATTTTATATGAAAAGGTGGCGCCACCAGGAGTTCATTAAGAAAAATTACAAAATTAACTTTTCTATTAATCATTAGCAACACCTGTGAACCCTACTGAGGCAGAGTCGAGACTGCACATGTTACCAATTACATTTTATCACCATTGCCATTAACAGCGCTGCCTTGTAAACTCAACTATTTAATTGGCTTATACTTTGACCTGTGATCCTTCAAAGCATGGCGAGAATATGAAAAACCATGGCTCTTATACCAGAAACCATCCCGTTGCAATGTGTTGCCTCAGGTGGTTTTGAATCATATATAAAAAACATTTAATCTAAAAAATGTAATCTATTTTTGTTATAAATGTCTTAAAATCACACCTTTAGGAATGGACAAAAAAAACAACACTCAGGGATGGAAAATAACAGTATAATTTAGCTTATAAGTGCAGTCATTACATTTTTTTTACACTTGTTATTCCTCAGTCCAGTACTCAGTATTATGATACGTCTACATTTTGAAATATTACTTTGTTTAGGACACAATTGTGGTGTGAATTGCAATCTCATTACATATTTACGGGTCCCCGGTCACCATGGACGCGGCTACTTCGCCATGTAAAACTGATTTTGTTAAATATAATTTAACATATTTGTTATCGCCATCCAGGTGGCTGAGCCATAGAGGGAGTGGCTTGCAATTGGAAGGTTGTGAGTTCAAATCTTGGTTCAGGGTTGACTCAGCCCATCATCGTCATCGTTATCCCTCCAAGGTGGATAGAATGGGAATGGCTTTGTGGGTAAGTCAACAATGATTGTCTCTTGGATAGACTCGCACCTGCCATGGAAATAAGGAATTTCCACCACAGGTCACAAGGTGCATTGCTCAAATAGGCATTAGCCATGAGCAATGCTCCTTGCGACATATATATTTTTCATAACCATAGGGTCATTTGAACTGTTCACTGTGTGAGCAAACTCAATCGTAACATTTTACTGGAGGACTGATTTGGCTGCAAAAAAATAAAATAAACGCTGACCTCTGAACCATGTGCGTTGTGCACTGGGGAGGGGGCGTGCTTTGAAATGATAAACGACGAGTGTTTTCAACTCACGACCCCCTTCCGCCTCTTGTGTTTTCGGCAGCGTCTCCGGGCTCGGCGGACGGTCCTGGCGGCAGGCGCAAGCCCCCGCCGCCACCTCCAAACAGGCCCCTGCACAAGCGGACGCACTCCGAGCCCTTTGGCCCCAGCCAGCTGAGAAACAGCACCCCACCTCCCATTCCTCCTCTTCCCCACATCTCTCCCATACTGTCCAGTAAGTGGGACGGGGCAGAGAGTAGGTACAATTTTTAGCTTTCGCGTTGTGGATGCAATGATGGTGGTGCCACTGTAAATGCTGTGCAATTGTGATGGCGGTTCATTCATAGGTAGGGGACAAGCAGAGGGGACAAGCAGAGATAAACACAGTTATTTGCGGACATGCTGTGCTTAAATTATGAAAGTGGCAGGCAGAATGATGTTTGGAAAAAAAAAAAATTCCCAACAGTGAAGAGGTGAAGATTATGCCCAGCAAGAAGTAAACTTTTCTAGACTTTTTTTTATCAGCCGAAGAGATGGCGTGACTATCTTTTTTAACAGATGCACGGTGTTGTGATATTTCATTGTAGAAGTTGCATTGTTTTGTGCAAGACTAAAGATGCCGTTTATACTGTTGTTGGATCTTTTCCTGAAGGTCAAGATGCCTTGCAAAATACATAGAAATAATCGGAAAAAATCTGTTCCTTTTTTTTACGACTTATAAATTTCCCTTCACAGAGAGTGGCAGGAAATCATTCCCACAAACAAAGAATCTTCCGGCAGGATTGCAAGAAAGGTAAAAAAATTAAATTAGTACTGTGATTTTGTCATTGTTTAAGAAAACAACCTTACCAGAAATCTCTCAACAGCAGAGGGTGCATTTTCACTTCAATCACAGGGTGCATAAAACCACGCTCATTATATTTTGTTGTGGTTAAACGTAAATCTTGCATTACGCAAATTTAGACAAAATAAACCATGGTCGACTGACTGGCTCACGTGGCTTGCAGTTATAATGAAGGAATATAATGGCTAAATAGTAAACTGTTGACAATAACCTGATGAAGATTGCTTGTGTTGCAAACGAAACGTCGTGATTTGTTTTATTTTTATTTTATTTCTAGCTACGTGACTTTACCGAAAGAACCAAAGCGTATGTTGACAATAGGTTCTTGATGAAGCCCAATAATGATGTTATTCAAATAAATGTTAGACATCTACAATTATTGTGCAAACTTTTATACGTGACTATTTTTTTCAGTTCGCTAATTTTGATTAATTTGAAAAGGCATTGTTTCACATAAGAAACTCATGATTTTCATTTTTTATTGTAACTAGGATAAAATTGGATGCAGTACAGGCTATTAGTGTTTATAACTTGAAAGCAAGCAGCTACTTTTAAGTTAAAATTTCTAATTAATTAGCATGAATGTTCAAGACAATACAAATATTTCCCTTTAGCCTTAACAGACATTTTAGGCAAGTTCTGTGAGTGAGCACCTATGAAGACCGGCACTGTACACGGGGTGGATAGCCAGCACCACGCCCGGACACCTTTATCTCCCCAGTGACGATGTTTACACAGTGCACCAGGTACTCATTTGAGGCCGAGTTGACGTAGGGGAGGCCCAGGACTGGTTCAGGTACTCGCTACTGTTGTCGGCCATGAGCGGGAATCAAAAGTACAATCACAAAGACATATACTGCTGTGGTATATGACATGCCAAACTCTAATTTGTTCAGTATGCAAAAACGTGCAATATATGTGTATGCGTTTTCTTCCCTATTTACAAAAGACGTGTACACTTATTTTAGACAAAGAGAAGGAATTTAGAAAGTGGAGGAGGTACATTTCTGTCAATGCAAAAAATATTGTATTCGCGTTTATCCCCAGCTTGTCATGAATGATGGAGCCAAGGTCACATGACTCTTTCATGGGACCCTGCAGTGATGCCGCTGGACAATTAGCATGTCGTGTGTTGCGTGCGCGCCTTTCAGTGTGGAGAACGCAGCTTTGGCACGGAGACCTTCTACACAAAGACCCCGTCCTGCTCCCCCGAGCCCTCCAGACAACTGCGGTTCGTTGAGCCATTGATTTCTGCGCTGAGAGAGCGGCTACGCTTGTAGAGCAACGTTCGCTGTCGGTTGAGCACAACTACCACAAGAACAGCAAAAGCCTACGTTTAATGCAATACACAATTAAACGGCATATGCAGACATAGTCACGGCTATAAAAACTGAATCACAAAATGTAATATAATTACATGTTGTTTGTGGGCAGGGTAAACTTTAAGACTTTAATGACTTCCACGGGATTACCTCCTCACGGAGTGTGTTTCAGTGTTAACCAGCAATTTGGATTTGCTACCTTTTGAGAGTTTGATTTCATTTGCATAATCCAAGCTGCTCTGTTAAACTGCTATGTGTACCTTCCACGCATTCCTCTGGCTGGCACTTGCATTACAACATAATTATAGACCAACATCCCCCAGCAGTATTTCCACAAATTCCCCGCCTTCTGACATGTGCCAGTATTGTGCTCGTGCCATTACCATGCTACACATATTTTGTCCCTGCGTGAAGTTTTCCAGTGGCGAGGCAGTCGAAGCAATGGTGAAGGTTTCTTAAACCCCCGCCCCCCCCCGCCCGCCTCTTGTCTACCCAGCTGCGTAAATGGCTACCCCAGCGGTCGATCGTTAAGTTGCATGGGGCGGGGTAAAGTGTGGGCTCATCCACCTTGCCAATATGTCTGGTTAGCATGCAAGAGTAGACCAAAATATCCGCTAGAGAAGCTCTCTGCAGCTTCCTCTGGCGGAGGTCCTTCCTCTAGCAGTAGTGTGAGTAAGACATTTCAGGTCTGCACTTTTAGCATATGTAATTGTTCTTCTTGGTTTTTTCGGTAAAGTCACGTAGAAGGGAAATAATAAAATAATAAAAATAAAACATGATAAAATAATTCTCACGACGTTTCAGACAGCGTCTGAATGACGCTGTCTTCCCGACAGACCTGGTCTTCACCTGAGGACGGCTGCTTGCGTTGTGGCTGAAACGTCGTGAGAATTATTTTATGATGTTTTATTTTTATTATTTTATTACTTCCCTTCTACGTGACTTTACCAAAAGAACCAAGAAGATGAATCCCTGCAGTCACGAAAGCTTTAAATCGAAACATTATTTTATTATTTCCCTTCTACGTGACTTTACCAAAAGAACCAAGAAGATGAATCCCTGCAGTCACGAAAGCTTTAAATCGAAACAATTGTAATTGATTGCATATCGTGAGGTTTTACCTGCTCGGCTCATGTAACACAATCGTTTGCCGGCTGTGGTGATTTCTGGTCTCGCCGTCCCAACGTGCTTTCGTCATGGTTGTCTGTGCAGCTGTGGAGAGTGGGGTGGTGGATGGGTCTAAAGTCTCACGGGAACCAATTTCCCGGCCCAGGCCTCATCCGCCTTTGCCTCCAAAGCCACAGGAAATGCCGCATCGTCCCCCGGTGCCTCTGCCCAGAAAGCCACCTTTGGTAAGAGACTATCCATCACATCCCCGAAATCAATTTGCTTATGCACTGTGTGAAATTAAACAAGACTAATGTCGACAAAATAGTATGCATGTTTTGCCACATTATAAATCACATTTTTTATACGTGCAACTTTCCATACGTAAAAAAAGAGATTCTCCTGTTCTTATACGTAAGTTGGCAAATGAATAAGGGAATTATAAAGACTCCTGAGACAAGAAATTTAATTGGTGGCAAATGGTTGAGAGATGTGGCTTTTACTGGGTCTCGTTTAAGCGTAGGCGTTGCACAGCAAAAGCAAGGTTACATGATATGTCTGTGGTTAATTTTGTGAATCCCCTTTGCCCTGGTGGGACGACAGATGAAGCCGAAGATTAAACGGGTCAAGGCCAAATATGACTGCCAGGCGGACCAAAAGGACGAACTCACTTTTATGAAAGGAGACACCATCGTGGTAGAACGGGAGGAAGACGACGAGTGGTGGGTAAGTCGCTCACGCCACAGTCACGAAATGTTAACGACCTCGCCTGGTATGCGGAAGGTCGTGGGTTCGATCCCAACACTGACGTCTGTAAATTTGGAGTTTCCATGTTCTCCACGTGGTTGTGTGGATTTTTCTCGGGGTCTTCTGGTTATTCCCTCTATATTTAGAAACATGCATTTGGAGTATTTGGCTGCTATACATTTCCACATGATAAGCCACTTCGTTGAGCTATCATTTGTGGCTAGGCCACTTCTGAAGAAGAGCTTTATAGCTCTGGGCTTAACCTGATAAAGTAAAACTATTTCAGAAGTTGCGGGAGTGCCCACATTTTACTCAAGGACACGTGACCTGCGAAATCGACTAACTGGTGTATGGAGTACCCATTTATTCTGCCAGATGGACAAAGGCCGGGGGAATTTAAGAAACCTGCCCATTGTTTCCACTGCCATTCAGAAGATCGAACCGCGAAGCCCCTGGATTGGAAGTGCAGTATGCTAACCGTTATAGCACGGCAGCATCCCATGCAAACCATCCATTTTTGGCCACATCTTCGCAAGCAGTAGAACAACAAATTACCACATGATTGTATGTCATATATGCCATCGCCTGCGTAATCCTCTCGGCAGATTTTTTTCAGAAATAGCCAGTTTGCCTAGCTCGAGCACGTATCCACGCATATGAATCTTGAGATAAAGTTCTGTGGCAGCAAGTAGTACCCTGTCTCTGTAACAGCAGTGAAATTGAATTTTAAAAGCACTCCAGTGACACTGTAATTGGTTATTTGCTTTGATGTGTTAGCAGCATTCTAATATTTGAACCATGAAATCAATGGCATGGCAGGGAAGAACAAAGAATGTGATGCTTTAGTAGTGTAAAATTACTTGCGTGCATGTTTTCTTATATTTTAATTGGATACATTTTTTTTTGTGATATTTGCATTTGGTCCATTTCTTATAGAATACGAGTAACTGCAGCGGGCAGCAATGTTGCTGTTAACCCAGCGACATTAGTCTGATTCCCGGCCATAGCTAACAACAGTGACGGATGGTGTCAGAACCAGTCCTGGTTCTGGCTCTCACTTTTACCAACCCGCCTCTTATCAGCATGGAGAAGTATGCCATGGCATGAAGAGATATTCATCCAGCCGTAGCTTGGCAAAGGGCTCAACATTACTCTTAATATTAAATATGGCTGTTTGTTCACAAATTACCTATTTGGAATTAATACATCCATGCTAGTTCTTGGCATGGATGTGCTAAGTGGAGATGCGCGTTCATGTTGGACGAGGAGGAGGCAGTGTGTCTGCCAGTATTAAGCCCCTGGTGCAACAAAATTTGTCTACTAGTTCTATCATTCATTGCTAGCATTCCGTGGTGTTTGGTGTAGTGCTGTCTCTACCGTTGCATGTGTTTTTTGCAGTTGTGCTCTGTAGCTCTCCGATGGGTTTTCGGGCTTTTTTCTGCATGTTGTTGGGCATGATGTCCTTTCGCTCCATGTGGTGGGGGTTTCATCAGGAACTGAATTAAGCTGCTCACTTTGTCGACTGATTATGTAGCATTGTTGGCTGCTGCTGCTGGTGTTGCTGATTGGCTCAGTTCTGATGTAGACTGGCTGATGTTTTTATTTTTCTAGTGGTCACTGCTTTCTGCAGTGTAGTCACTGGTTCTCAGTTGCTGCTCTCAATGTCTGGAATTACCTTTGCGTGGCTGCCCACACTCCTGAGCGCCTCCATGTATTCAAGCTCAGGCTCTAGACTGCTCCTCTCTACAAAGTGTTGTCATACACACCTCCACAATAATAACTTTCTCTCATTTCCCTTTGCCATATACAATTCTTCCAATCGTTCCCTGAACTCATAAAGTAGTATCCCTCTTGAAACTGCATATGAGCATGTTCTCCTATTTTCTGCAGTGATTCAAAATGCAGTCACATTTGTATGCTTTAAAAAAATATAAATTGTTAAGCTGGGATGATTCATAATTTCCATCGATTCATTGACTTAAAATTGTCGTCGATTACCCGAGACCCTACAAGTCACGCGCAGCATGATGTGGAAGATGATGCCTATGTCTCCAAGCCCTGCCCATCACCTCTCATCCAGTGGCACACCTTGGAACAGAGGGGAGACATTTTATTCCATATATATTTGGATCGTCCAATTGGTCTTGTAATCGAATTGATAATCGGTAGGAGTATTTTTTTTTCCTTGAATAATTAGATAGCCCAGCTCTACAAACATGCATTGCATTGTGTAATACTGCATACGCAGTCTTTAAATATCTTCTGACACTTATTTTAGTGTTACAGAATGCAGCCTGTCCAATATGCGGCTGCCAGGGTGCTTGCCTGCACTCCTCTTCGGAACCATAACTCACAGCTTTGCTTATTTTTCTGCAATGACTTCCACTTCAAATCCACAATGAGTTTAAGATTATCATTCTTGTGTTCAAACATGGCTTTAAATGGGCTTGCTCCACCCTACATCCAGGAGGTGATTCAACCGCACACACTCCACTCACCAGCCACACACTCTGCTATCCAACCACGTACTTCACTCACCAGCCACACACTCCACTCACCAGCCACACACTCCACTAACCGGCCACACACTCTGCTATCCAACCACATACTCCACTTACCAACCACACACTCCACTCACCAGCCACACACTCCACTCACCAGCCACACACTCCACTAACCAACAACACACTGCACTGAGATGCCTGAGATTTACCGATCGTGCCCTACTCAGCGCGAGCTCCAGGCTTCGAACCTGGGTCTGACCACCGGAGCTTTTGTCCATACGGTGTCCAGGCTCTAGAATTTCGTCCTTGGAGATCAGGAACTCGCAGGCGATGGAGATTTTAATTCCTGGCTGAAGAACTCTCCACCTTCTCTCTTTGTCTCCACGGTTACTTCTCACTTGCTTTTCCTCCCTTTATATGCCTGACACTCTAAAGACCATTGCTTAAGGGGTGGCTTATAAGTTTGAATCGTGATGATTATTGTTGTTTTCTCTTCTGCAGCACGGCTACGTCGAGGGCGTTCCGGCGAGACGTGGCGCCTTCCCGGTTTCCTTCATCGAGCAACTGACCGATTGAGCCTGCCTCTTTGCCAGAATGTAGGCACTTTGGTGTTTGTTACAATTCCAAGACGCCGTATCGCTTACAAGGAAATGCGGAGTAACTTGGTGCACTCAGGATTTTGTCATCATTCCGAACTCTTGGCATCTCTTTTTTTGTAGTTTTTTTTTGTTAAGCTCAAAATCAATTTATTTTCCTTGTGGATGAAAGTAACCATAGGGGAATTTACTAACGGTACAAAGCCTTTTACCCAAGTGAGGATTATGAAAATGTTACCCTTGTTTCAGCTGAAACTTGGTGGGTGTTTTGGAGGCATAAAACAATACTAAATCACTTGTGCAACTGGCTTTCATGTACGAGTCACAAGTATTCCCAGATGAGTGTCTGCCTTAAGAAAAATGAAAGGAGCATTAGGGATTTGTAACGATGTACCCATGTGTGTCATGTGGAATGCGAGTTGCGAACCAGACTTCTTCGGTTGGTTACTCTGCCAAGTACTTGCACTTATATTTTCATTATGAATTGAAGGAAAATATTGGAAAGCCTTTGCACTTATTGTTATGAACGTTAGTCTTGACCTTTATGTTAGAAATAAGCTGGGAATAATAGTTTCCGTAGTTAGTTTTTTAATATGATGGCACTTGCCTTGTTGGTTTTAAATGCAGGCAAGGCTTCTTATGCATCCGCAGCACAGTATTTGTTTACAAGTGTAAATAATCCATGATACAGTTTTTTTTTTGGGTTGGATCACGTAAATATATAAAAGTGTCGTTAAACCCGCCACCACCTGACATAGCTAATTAGTGAGGTTTGTCACGTAAACAGAACATGCCAATTCGTAGTACAGCACACCGGTGTGTTGGAGAGCAAAGCTACAACATTTACAATCTGAGTACGGCGTTTCACCAGTAAATTACAACTAGCGTCATCAGCCGACGGCCAGATTTGTGGAGAAATCCTCCCGTTTCGTTCCTTAAATAGAGGGGTAGATGTGATGTCGTCATCTGTGTCCCCTTCTTGCGTGAAGTGGGGGGGGATTCATAAATGTTGTGGCTTTGCTCTCCAACACACCGGTGTGCTGTACTACTAACGAATTGACACGTTTTGCTTACGTGACAAACCTTACTAATTGGCTGTTTCGGGTGGTGGCGGGTTTAACGACGCTTTTATATATTTATACACGATCTAACCCAAAAAAAATGTATTATGGATGATATTGGTCGCGAAAGCCTACGTGTAAACCAAGTGTAAACAACAACAGTTTGACTTGACCACTCTACTCTGAGGTCCATTTATGTATTAAACAAAGAACATAATTTATGATAGCGATAGCATTGAACGTAGCAATTGGTGTTGCTTGGTATTCATTGTGCGTCTTTTATCTCTCGGTGAACCAGGTAAGGGCATTGAGATATGCAGGTTTTTTTTTAACAAAGGAGTCCTGGGGTCTCTAGAAAAGGAAATAGCTAATTTATAATAAATGTGTGTACATACATTTATGTAGACATATATAAGCATACCCACATATATACAGCACACACACAGTATACATATGCATGTACAATTGTAAAAACGTAAAGGCAAAGATTCTCATTTTAGTCAAACAATCACTTGGCTCTTAGCTCTTTGGTGCTTTTTGTGCGCCAGTGTTTAGTTGACCTAGTCAAGGCCTAATGCCACTTGTGATGTGCAGTTCTTAGCGAAAACTGGAATATGCCTTTTTAAGGTTTTCGTAAACTGTCAGTCTGAATTCCATCTCCTTTTTTTGAAGATGGAAGGCACAGCGCAGTGGGTTGACATGCCGCATATATTAATCCTAATTACCGGGCTTTGTGTAGATATGTATACCCTCCCATTACGTGTAGGGGAAAGGGTCTAGGGCAGGGTGCATTCGTTGCCATTCTCTATTACAATCCTGGCGACCTGTGTTTGAATCGTAGTAGCCATTCAGAACACCAGTGGGGAAACATGCCGAAATTGTTCCTTGCGAACAGCAATTGCCAACGAGAGTTAATAAGACTAACATGGGAATCGCTTTGTCTTTGTCATCCAGTATACACACACACAAATTGCACATACATTACAAATATGCACTGATGTGCAATGACTGGTCAAAAGGATTATTGGAATGATGCTGTTACATCGAATACAGTTCAGCGATTAATTTCGAATGCCCCCTTCAAAGCAATCTTATTCTGCCATCGATGCATCTTGTGCCAGTAATTACGCAGCTTAACTGAGTCTGTAGCTGAAGCCTCTCATTTGCCTAATCACATTTGCATTAAGTTTGTCATTATCTTTTTAAAATAGTTCCGTTCAAAGTGAGTACATTGCAATCTGTATAAGTTGTTGTAACATGGGGAGAGTTTCAGTAGGAGCAGACTTGCCAAATTTAACACATTCCTGCGGATGGAGCTGGTAGGAACGTTGGGTTGTTCGGTCAATGGCCAGGGTCAACGGCGGCGTGGTGTATTCCGCAAATATGCCCGACTGTGAGGGCGGGCACAAGCCGGCGTGAGTAGGTTAAACGTTGAGTTTTATAAGGGCACCACGGGGTGACCAGCCCCTCCCCACCCAGCGCCACCCCTCCCACCCAGCCCCACTCTCCCCACCCAGCCCCTCCCCACCCTCCCCTCTCCACCCAGCTCCACCCCTCCCATTTTTTGATGCACGACGGACGGACACAATAATCCCCTGTGGGCTGGTGTAACCAGGAGGTTCCTACCGGTAACAGGAAATTTGATGTTGCATTGTTGGTCACTCTCCACGATAACCCACAAGGTGCCAAACTCGTACCAAAATGTTCTGCTTGTGCGATTTGTCCACTAATTCCTG
This sequence comes from Lethenteron reissneri, assembly GCF_015708825.2. Classification (NCBI taxonomy): domain Eukaryota; kingdom Metazoa; phylum Chordata; class Hyperoartia; order Petromyzontiformes; family Petromyzontidae; genus Lethenteron; species Lethenteron reissneri. The sequence continues at coordinate 6,165,552 of NC_083797.1, read as the reverse complement.
TGACTTTGTGGACAGTACTTTGTAGGGTTAAAATTTGACTAAACTTTCGTGACTGCAGGAATTCATATTTTTTGGATCTTTCGGTGAAGTCACGTAGATAGAAAAATAATAATATAAATAAAGTGAATAAGAATAAAAATGATTAAAATAAAATCAAAAACATGAATGTATACTGTAACCTGGTTCTTAATCGGAGTGGGCGAATTGGCATTCTATAATGTAGACTGTAGCAATGGTTATTAAGCTTGGTGAGCGTATTGGCATTTTATAATGTAGACTGTAGCCTGGTTCTTAACCTGAGTGAGTGTACTGGCAGTCTATAATGTAGACTTATTCTTGGTTCTTTCAGTAATAAAATAACAAAAACCACGACGTTTCGATCACAACACAGGCGATCGACTTCAGGAGGAAAGAGAGAGATGGTCACCTCAGGCAACCGCTGATAAAGGTTTCAAAACTGGGCGTGGCACAAGAGCAAAGGGCGGGGCTTCAGAAAACATTAATTATTTTTATAATTTTTTAAATTCACTTTATTATTTTTCTATCTGCGTGAATTTACCGAAAGAACCAAACCTTGAAGGGGTTCAGAGAGCGTGTTTTTTCTAATCATATCTTTAATTGAATAAAATCCTTCCATAGACTTTTTGACCAGCCCTCATATTGCATACAAAGGTATGCAAAAATAAGAGGTCACCATTTGCAAGGTTACTGTCAACGGGCTTTAATGTAAAGTTTGCTGAATTTAATGTCTATATGCAACAAGCTTGTTACACGTTCTTATGAATAAAAAAAAATAACTTGATGTAAAGTTTACAAACTGTATGAAAAATCATCTACCGTGTTACATATTGTTCGTAGTCTACCACATTTCATGTTTATTTGTCAATCAGATGTTGCCAAATGCTTTTGCATATTTTACCAAGTCTATTGCACTGGTTTGTTATTCACCCCTGAGGCTATGAATATTGATCTATTTTTTCCCTACCAAACATCACACGTCTCTATTTTAGTCTTCGTGTCAACATTATTCATAAATTTGCTTCTAACGTTCCCATGTTCCAATAGCATGGAGTATATCCCATGGGGTTTCAAGGGCATGCTCGCTCCCCCACTCAGCTTTCCTGCATTGGCACTTTGTTTCTGGTGTATTGGTGAATTTGCCACACGGCGCATACCATTGGCATACCATTGTTTGGCCTGTGAAACAAAAATGACTTGATTTGTGTTTAACAAGCCTAACACTGGACTATGCCATATGAGAGATGCATGATGTCAAAACGAACATTGAAACGTTTTTTTCTGGAAATATGCAGCAATAATTATGATAAATGAAAGTGGGAGTCTTGAGTTAGATATCATGACAAGGAAACTGTTATTGTGGCCACGTGGTGCAATAGATGCTGGTGAAAACTGAGAAAAGGACAATTCTATGTTGGTATCGTAAGAATAAAAAATAAGTAGTTCCATCCTTGTACATTTTAAAGTTTTGTAAGACTGGGATGTATTGGAAGTGTTTTACGTACGAAAGGCGACTTTTGCGAGTTTGTTTTAGTTCTCTTTGGTTATACCTTGTGTTTTACCCATTTTAAATAAAGCAATTCATTGAAATTTTCAACATTCCTTGAAATGTTTTTATTATTGTATAAAACTATGAAATGTGAATAATACAAATTGTGAATGCATTCCTTTATACAAGTACATCACAGGGTTGGATAGAAGAAACGACCGATACATTTTAAAGACAATCATGAACATTGATCAAAAGCTTAGAGAACAAAGTAAAAACTAACAGTTTTAGGTTCGCAAATACGCATCAACTTTATCACTTATGATGTGCTCTGGTTTTCTAATTCCCCTTTAGAAAAAATATAGTTAGATATGTCTTAAAAAAAACGGGGTTCATAGCACAAGGCACTATGAACCTGGTGAGTCGAGTTTTATTCCCAGCCATGGCTAATATCATTGGCGAGTGACATTTGAACTGGTTCTGGATATCCCCTTCACTATCTCGTCTTGACCACCGTGGTAACATACAGTGTCAAATAAATCCCACACCCGACATGGTGCAGGGAAGACCTTCATCCGGAAGTGGATTGACAAAGAGCTGTTCGTGACTTGTTATTAAATCAACCAAACACTATCCCAACCATATGCATTTATACTCATGAAATCAGTTATCAGGATGAACCGAGTAACACTGAACAATTACATGCGATATCCAATTATGAGGAACTGCTTCATTCCTGCCCGATGTGCAACTCTAATAGTTAAAAATAAAAATCCCGTAACCAATTGTATTGTAAGATTCTGGTTCGAGAGGGTTTTTATCAGCTCAATATAGATGAATAGAAGCCTGGCTGCAAGCCTTCCTATGTGCCAGCGTCATCTGGCATTCCCGGATGGCATTTTGTAGTCTAGGTATTGACCAGTGTTCTCCCTGCTTAGCCTCCAGTACAGAAGCAATCATGACTTGTGCTTTGTCTTGGGCAAGCCATTTGTTCATGAGCATTTACAACCATAGGCTTGTTTATTTTGTGGACGATATAATCTGTCATCCAGCCCTGTCAATCCACTGCTGGATAAAGGCCTCCGCACGCCTTTTGGTCACAACGATTGTTCGAGTGCATGACTCGCAATTGTAAAAGTGCGAGTTCAAATCCCAAAGGTTAAATCGATTGAATTTCCGTCAAGTTCAATTATACTAGATTCAGAACAAATTTTATATCAGCCGATCCGTGTCTATACATGGCACAAGAATACAATCACGTGTTTACATGAATAGTGTGCCATCGTATTACAGTACAGTAGATTCATATTTTGGGAAAGTGCTACATTTGACCAAGTTCAGTGATTGTTAAACAAACAATGCTACAGTTAAGAACCACCTACACACAATTTGTAAGGTGAGGGTTATCCAACAATCCTCTGCAGGCCAGTTAACCATCATTGAGATTGTGCCTTCCATTTTAATTGCCGTGTCAAATCGGCATTCTCGGTATAATTTATCCTGATCATGTTGACATTTTTCAAAACATCTTGACGGCGAGTGATTAGGTACAACATTTAGTTGTGCTTGTTTGTCATGTCCTCACGACTTCACTGCACCCAGGACCACGTCAAACAGAGATGACATTGCACGGCAGATAGCTTGTCCTTGATCCTGGACGAAATATGAAAAAAAAAATTAGTAGACAGCCATGATAAAACAACACGCTAAAACAAGTGGACAGCACTTGTGTAATCAAGGATTGGTATGAAATGTTACAGAGCGGGTATGGCTCAATTAAAAAAGGGTTGCATTATGGTAGTAATTTAATATTAACCTTTAGCTCACCATTGCTTTTTTCAAAGCCTGCTGTTTCGAGGGTTTGTTTGAAGCTATTGGACTTTTTCAAACAATACAGTTAAACATTCAATAAACATCCAAGGGCTCATATTAACTGCTGTTGTGAATGTGCGTGTAGATGTACAGCCCATTTTGTTGAATCCACTGCTGGATGAGGGTCTCCCCACGTCTTGCAAAATATGAGGGATATATGACCATACTTCACCACCCTGGTCAATGCGGGTTGGTTAGTGGGGGGGGGGTGCAGAACAATGGATTTTCCTGCACTGCCCTCGACCGCCCACTACGCCTACTGCACCTGTCATGTGCACAGTAGTCGCCCATCCGAGCACTATCCAGGCGCGACTCTGCTTAACTTCTGAGGCCTGGCGAGATTCGATGGATTCTCGGTGAGTTTGTCACAGGTGGCTTTACAAATGAAAAATAAAGGTAAAGGTGCAGCCCTGCAAGTTCTTTCCCACGCAAGAAGGGCATTCACTACAGGCAAGAGGGCCTTTCTCAGGTAGGAGTACCCACACTTTTCACCACCACACATGACTTGCCGATCAACTTCGGTGTACTCATTTATACTAATGGTGGATGGAGGCGGGAGGATTAAAGAAGCTTTTTTTTTCATCACTGTGCCAGGAGATCAAATTGAGCCGACGACTGCTGGATTGCAAGTCCGAGAAGTTTACCATTATACTACGGCAGCAAACCGCCTTCGTGCATCTGCTATACTACAGATTCTGGATTTGAAGCTTTCGTGACTGCAAGGATTCATAATTTTAGGTTTCTTCGGTAAAGTCACGAAGGTAAAAAATAAAATTAATAAAAGTAATAATATAAATAAAATAATAAATCTATTATTAATTTTGTTAATTTTATTTTTTACCTACGTGACTTTACCGAAGAAACCTAAGATTATACTACAGATGTAGAAAAAAAAAATGTTGTGTTCCGTCTATAGTTGCATTGTGCATTATCCCTATTCATCGTGTAATTGGCAGCAAAAATTCCTTGTCGGTGCAAGTACCAGGCTGCTGCACTGGTAAACCCAGAGGCTCTGCTCGGTGCGATGTGGCTCCGCGGTCTTGAGGGCGAGCAGATGCTTGCCCATGCCAAATCCATCGTCAAAACAAACCGTGAGCACAATGAGGTAGAGTGGGTGTCGCTGGAGCACGTCCTGCAAAAAACGACAACAAATAAATACATCACGGTTCTCTGCACAATTCGGGTAAACTGTGCACAGGCTCAAGATGTCGTGACGTTTATGGATAAGTGGCCACCGGCAATGGGTCCAAATTACAGTTCACTTTCACGATGGGCCACAGCCAAAATCTTAAAATGTTTGAGGTGAAAACTATTTCATACCACCAGTGCTTTCTCTTCCCAGTTGGCACACATGATGCAACAAAGCATACATAATCAACTGAAATGTAGCTTTGCCTTGCTAATTCCCTTAACTTGTGTCCACACTCGAACAGCATTAGCCTCATAAAGCTCTTTAGCCAGTGTGGGAAAAATGCAAGGAAAATTGCACGAATCTCAAGGCTGTTCAGTCCCAACCCACAGGACCTCTGCATGGTGGACTGACTGCAGATTTGTGTATGTACACAGATTTCTAATGCAGGATTCCCCAGGATATTATTGTACAATTGTAGCAATGCATTATCTAAACGTGTAAATAAAATAATCGTTTCGGTGGTAATAGATGTAATTACGAAAAAATAAAGCCTTGATACGTATTTTTTTTTACATCAAAAGAGTGAAAGATTAACCTAAACAATACAGGTGATGTGCTTTTCAAATATGTTGCGAGACATTTTCTGATTTGCAAGACGGTAAATGGTAGGACGTCAACTATTTACTCACCAAGTGATCTGCAGCAATCATTTTGATGCCATGTTTTGAAACGAGAAGAGTGACTTCTTCTTCAGAGGCAACAAATGGAAGCTTTCCATATTGCTGTTGGAAGTGGGATAAAAAGTGAAGTTAGCGTAAAGTCACGTAGAAGGGAAATAATAAAATAATAAAAATAAAACATAATAAAACACAATTCTCACGACGTTTCGGCCACAACGCAAGCAGCCGTCCTCAGGTGAAGAACAGGGCTGTCGGAAAGACAGCGTCCGTATGTTTTATTTTTATTATTTTATTATTTCCCTTCTACGTGACTTTACCGAAAGAACCAAGAAGATGAATCCCTGCAGTAACGAAAGCTTTAAATCGAAATTTAAAGTTAACGTAGTTAATATTCTGACGGGATACACCACACAGATACAGCATCTCGTTAAACAGCTCTGTCCTGATGACAGCAGAGCTTCCATTTGATTCCGATGCCATTGTACTCGTTCAAGGTGCATTACATAGAAATGACACTGGTAATTCATGTGTGACAGGATGGATTAATTTGGAGCGTTCAAAATGTAATGGATATGGTGTTAGGTAAGTTTAACCATTATTTTACCTGGTGGTAGGAACAGATTTCAAATTAAATTCATATTCGTGGTTATTTCGGTAAAGTCATGTAGAAGGGAAATAATAAAATGATAAAAATAAAACTATAAACAATTTTATTGTTTAATTTGTATTATTTTATTATTTCCCTTCGACGTGACTTTACCGAAAGAACCAAGAATATAATACTCCCCATATTTGGTCAATTATGTACATGGTGAGGGACTGTTAGATTCTGGTATGAACACAACTTAAGAGGTAGGTTTTTTCAGGTGTAAGAAACCTAAAACAGCATTGCTACAACAAAAGGTTATATTAAGAACATGTTTCATGTTGTGTGGAACATTAATATGCACATGTATTCCCTCGTTATTCATGACGGATATGTTCTGGACATGTTCGTGAACAGCAAATTTCACGGATGATATTTGCCTACGAAAAAAACTATATTTTTAATTAATTACCTTAAACAAATAAGACGGTACATTCATTAAAATTATCATAACACAAAAATGTGTTTTAATAAACATATATGATTTTTTAAGTATTACAGAATCCATACTCTTTAGTTCTTTCGGTAAAGTCACGTAGATTTCGATTTAAAGCATTCGTGACTGCAGGGATTCATCTTCTTGGTTCTTTCGGTAAAGTCATCACGTAGAAGGGAAATAATAAAAATAAAACATAATAAAATAAATCTCACGACGTTTCGGCCACAGACGCTGTCTTCCCGACACACCTGTTCTTCACCTGAGGACGGCTGCTTGCGTTGTGGCCGAAACGTCGTGAGAATAATTTTATTATGTTTTATTTTTATTATTTTATTATTTCCCTTCTACGTGACTTTACCGAAAGAACCAAGAAGATGAAAAGTCACGTAGGTATAATATAAATCACAACGTTTCGGGCACAACACAACCATCCATCATCACGTGGGAAAGCTTGGTGTGCTACAGACCTCAGCAGTAGACCATGCTTTCCCACCTGATGATGGACGCTTGTGTTGCGCCCGAAACGTCGTGATTTATTTTATTTTACACCTACGTGACTTTACCGAAAGAACCAAAGAGTATGGATTCCTGCAGTCACGAAAGCTTCAAATCAAGATTATTACAAAATAGTTTATCAACGAACTTAGCTTAATCTCATCACTCTATCTTGCATAATTTTATCTCATCCCTTTCTCGCATTACATTCTCTCTCATCACTTGATGTCATCACTTTTTTTCTCTCTCTCTCGATGCAGTCGTGTAGAGTTCCAGATTCGAATCACGGATAGCCAAAATCGCGGATAGCAACTTCATGAATAACAAGGTAATACTGTACAGATGGTGGAGGCATTACCTGGGCTAAGTCGATGCAATTGATTATGTCCGCTGGTGTATGCAGAGCCCCATAGTCTCCCACTCGCACTCTCTCCAAGGCCCCCAGATACCGCACGCGGAACTCGGCGATGTTCGCACTGCTATTCGCAACACCTTATATCAATAGGTGGGGGGAAAGGGGGGGGAGTGGTGGTGTAGTGGTTAGCGCACTATGCTAAAAACCTTACATCTAGCATCAGTGGTGAGTGATATCTGCACCAGTACTAGGCTCCTTCAATCAACCTGCCCGCGCTGACCAGTGTGTTGAAGTCCGGTCAAACAACCCCCATGATCAGCATGACACTCAGAGGCCGATATCCAGCAGTGGTTTGACAGAGAAATGTAAGTTATAATTAAGGACATGAATGAATTATTACAATCTAAAATGGACGTATACACAGCAGGGGTGTAGGATGTCATAATGCAATGGATTGAATCGCTTGTGGATGAATAGATGCTTTTTGATTCATGTACATTTTATGCGTGATACATTTGATTGCATTACCCGATTGAAATAATCTGTTAATCGACAATTCAATGGGTGAAACTCCCCTTATATGTTTGGGGTTTCTGCAGCAGCTCGCAATAAAAAGAAAAAAAGAAAATAGTTAAACATGCTGTCTGGGGCTGAGCTCTGGGGGTGGTGGGGTGTAGGGTCTGTGGTGGATGTTTCCATGAGAAATGAAGCCCTGCAAACACTCAAAGCAGCAGCAGCAGAACCACCTTAACAACGACAACAGTAACAGGGAAGCTTTTGTGTATGTATGTCTAACTTCTTTCGCACCGTACGTAGCCAACCGTGCTAATTCGGAGGTGGGTAAACAATTACATTTGTCAGTTTAACACATAGGCTTTCGGTTTTTGGGTTAGATCGCGAAAGTATAAATAGCGCATTTTGTTTACGTGACAAACCTTACTGGCTGTGTCGGATGGTGCAGGGTTACGACACATTTCTACTTACGTGATCTAACCCAAAAGCCTTTATTATGAACTACAATTGTGCAGTCCTTACCGGAGCTTTTGGTGGAATCGGTGTCGAGGCTTGCAACAGTGCTGGAGCGTGAGAGCTTACCCAAACTGGAGTCTATGGACTGCAATGACAAAACCGACAATGACAAAAATAGAGCTTCGCTATCCAATTATTTAAGCCATACGATTACTCTATCGATTATCTGTTCAAGCACTCAGATTATCGAATAACACGGATATAGTTGGGGAAGAAAGTCGCGCCTCTGCTTCCACGTGTGTCGCTGGATGGGAAAGATGCCATTAGCATAACCATGAGCCACATCACGCTGTGCGTGGCTTGTTGGGGGTTTCCTGCCTTTGGGGAGTAGGGATGTGTGTGCAGTTGCCATTGTTAAATGGGCCCGAGTAATCGACCACAGATGTTGTCGATTATAACTTTTAGTTGGTAAATTGACTGAGTAGTCAAACAATCCCAGCACTATACTCTTAGTTCTTTCGGTAAAGTTACGTAGGTAAAAAAATGAAATAAACATTTTCAGCAAATCTGGCTGTGACGGTCCCACCTGATGACGGAGACTTGTGTTGCCCCCGAAACGTCGTGAGTTTATTATTTTATTTTTATTAATTTTAATTTCATTTTTTTACCTACGTGACTTTACCGAAAAAACTAAGAGTATGAATCCTTGCAGTCACGAAAGCTTCAAATCTAGAATTAATTCCAGCACTATTAAAAACTCAGAGCTATAGTGGAGCATGTTTGGTAGCAAATACATAAACAAATGTGGGTTAATATTTGTACTCTTTGGGTCTTTCGGTAAAGTCACGTAGATAGAAAAATAAAAAAATCACGACATTTCGATCGCAACACAAGCAATCGTCCTCAGGTGAAAAATATGGCAAGAGAGCTTCTGAAGCAGGGTTTTATATAGGCCTGAGATGGGTGCAGCCCAAGGGTAAGTGGGCGGGGTTAAAGAAGGAAGATCGAGGGCACCCCAGAGCTGTTGGGCTGGCCATTGTATTGTGAGAGATTAGCACGTCAATGTAGCCACCGCCACATCGAGGAATGCAACTCAGAGAGTCGGAAATAACTGCTAACATCGGCAGGTAAGATGGAAACATCACAGCCAGTTGTGACTTAAACTGGTTAATAACATCCTTCCAATGATTGCACAGTTTGTGCCCATCTTCTCGGTTGAAATTTTGTCTGTGTTAATATATCTGGATGGCTTCATGAACGAATCTTTGTTGATGGCCATGAACGAATCTTTGTTGATGGCCATGAGATGAGATCACGGTTACTTGCCTTGGTCTTGGAGAAATCTATTTTGTGTGTGCCCAAAGCGTTAAAACATTGATCAGCCAAAGGCCGAAGTATTGGTTCTACCGTGTTTCAGATCTGCCTTGTGTTCACGAACACGGTCCGAGACATGTCGCTTAGTTTCCCAAATGTAACTACTGCCGTAGCCACAGCTTAGTTTGTAGACACCAGGGTATTGCATATCAGGGATCACATCCTTCACAGATGAGATGAGATCACGAATTTTATGCACTGTGTTGAATGAAACCTGGATCTTGTGTTTGCTTATGATTTTGTAAATCTTTTTGGTTACCCCTGCTATGTATGGCAAGGTGATGGTTTTGATTGGTTACTTGCCTGCTTTTCCACCTCCATGGTGAATTTGATGGCTGGGTGGATGAAATTGATGTGGTTGAAGAATTGGTTCAGAGCTGGCAGGCCAGATGATAAACGTGTCAGCTACGTATCTCTTCCACAAGGAAGACGTAGGATGACATCTGTCTCAAATGTTTCCATGAAAACATTGGCTATCACTGGAGATAAGGGAAAACCCATTGGGGTACCTTCAACTTATTTGTAGAATGTACCTTTCCAGGTGAAGTAAGTGTTGGTGAGGCAGTGTCTCACCAGGGCCGGTACATCAGCATTCAGTCCTCTTTGTGTTTGTACATTTGTTTCAGTCTTGATTACTTAGTTTGAATTAATTAATTAATAACCATACCTTTCATCTCCCTGCAATATAAAATAAAATTATACGTTTAGTTTAGATGTGTAATGACCTTGCAGGCTTATGTAACCCAACACATGCTGCTTGCTAACATTATTTTTGAAGATCGATAGTCCAGCAGAATTATATTTTTTTGATTTTTATGTGGAAAATATTTCCTTTTTACTTGGACTTCCAGACTTAACGAACAAACGTCGTTTGTTAACATACGTGTGGAAGGGTAATAGGCTGCCAAACGAAAAAATATATATGATGCAGGGATACAGAATGTATGTTTATTTATTAACGTAAACTAAGCAGTAACTAATACAAATGATTGCAAATACATAAAGAGAACTACTGCATAGGTGTTTGCGGTTGTGCTGTGTAATCTTCTGATGAGTTTTTGTGTTGAATGTTGTCGGACGTTTCGCTCCATATGCCGGAAGCTGCTTCAGGAACTGAAATGACCAACTCACTTTCTCTCACAATAATAAAGCATTGGTCGACACTGCTGGTGCTGCCGGTTATTGATGCTGAATGGCTGTCCTCTCACATAGGCCAGCTGATGACAGTAATATGGCAGTGCAGCAAGTGGGTTCATAAAACCCGTACGTTTAGCGGGCTTGTAGAGAGCGCTACCTCCCTTGTATGCATGCCGGTGAGCTTTCTCTGGGTACTTCATATGCATTGGTGGTGAGCTTCCTCTAGGTGCTCTGGTTTCCTCCCAGATGATGAAAAGACAACATTGGCTGGCCTAATTTGGAAGCTAATGGAGCTCAGCCAACCCCCTCATCAGGACCCAGAAACACCAGCCGCATCAATCAACGATATATAATTCATAAAGGAAAGTGAGATACGAAACTCAGTTCCTGGCGAAACTCCCGGCACCGGTATTAAAACTTTGGACATCATGTCGAACGACATGCAGAAGCAACAACTCGAAAACACATCGGAGAGCTGCAGTGTGCGTGCGTGTGTGCAGTACCTTGCTCTTTGCACTGATTTCACTGCCCTGTGAGCTGCTGCTGTTGTGCCGCTTTTTCCCCTTGCGAAACATGCCTGCTCATCGTCGCCTGGCCTGATATAACTGTGGAGAACGGAAAAACAAACACGTGAAATTCATGTTTCATCAGTCATTGACATTCATTCGTGAGTGCCACATAAACCAGCTGGAGTTCAACAAAATAGCAGCTTTGCATAATTATCATACTTAATGCATGAGGCATTTACCATACTCAAGAAAAATCCCACACTTGCAAAGTGATAAAACTGTGCCATTAGACGCAGCTGTAAATACGGGCTTGGAGAACGTCAGACTTACTCGCCTATGCGCAAAAGCAAATTCCTCTGTGATGTCTATTATAACAGAAATGGGATTGTGAAGTTGTGTTAGTCTTTTATTTTCCATTCATGAAGGAGAGGCGTACAACGAACAGCTTGTTGATGTTCCCATGGTCCCACCACCGGTGTCTTCGAAGAGGAGAAATGTCAAAGCCAGGAGGTGAGATGATGTTTGGCTCTCGAGTGACGTGTTTATTCTGGACGTGTGTGCTGTTCCACTGTGTTCGCCAGCGTTATTCCGAATCTGGGTGAGATATACTATGAATATTTGATAACTCCGCTCATTTGAAACGGTTATCATAGACACCACCACGGCTGTCAACCCATACGGTTTACCCGTATTCTTATACAGCAGGGGTGGGGAACGTCCAGCCCGCTGGCCGTATGAGGTCTCGCAAAATCATTTGGTATGGCCCTGCAAATGCAACCGCAGGCGGGACTCGAAATTCAATAAATCTAGGAGCAAACCTGGAAAAGCAGTTGCGAGTAGCAGCAACATCATCAATAGCAGCTAACATCACACGCCTCACCAAAGAGAAGCAGTTCCAGCCATCGCATTAGGGGTGAATTAATAAAATGTTTGAGCAAATATAAACGGGCTCATTTTTAAGTTGATAATTTTGTATGGCCCGTGAATGATGTTATAAATATCCAAATGGCCCTTGGCAAAAAAAAGGTTCCCCACCCCTGTTGTACAGGGAAATTGCGTCTTCAGGTCCACACGGCATATAGCTATCTCAATACGGGCAATTTTTTGGATGTTGTCTATTCGTTTGTCCCTTGTGATGGGACTTTTTCGGATGAACGTTGGGATGTATAAGGGCACGGGATGACCAATAAGGTCTGAATTTGTCTGTAATATGGTAAGCACTGATAAGGGGTTGACAGGTATGCACCACTGGCATTTGCCACATAGCGAAATTGGAACCTCATAAGTTTTGCCATCTCAACTGGTATCGGCAAATGAAAGTAATCCGGTATGGACTCATGGACTATACAAAATGCCACATCAAATATTTGGCAGGTTATATATCCTACAGCGTATAAACATAGGTCATCACGCCCAGTGCTTATGCGCGCTGGGAAATGTAACGTTTGGTCACTCGGTCTCAAGAAAGTATGGGCGGTGTTCCAAGCGCCTCGCTGTTCACAACAATAAGAGCGTTGCAGCGTTCGTCTCCGTTAATAATTATGGCACACGGGGGTGACACAACGGACACGTTTCGTCAACGTTACGAGCAAAGTCGCGGCGTTATAAAAACGCGGTTCATAAAAACAAAAAAAATCCGAATCGCACACATTTCAGTGGCACTCTTGACGCATGTTCCAACGGCTTTGGACACACTTCCTGCACGTAAGCGCCGCTGTTGTCCACAGCTCAACAACACTCCGAGCTATAGACGTGAACATTTGTACAGTTAGTAAATGACGGCGGCGAGAGGAGTTAGTGCAACGTTGACGGACTTACCAATGCGCCTACTGACTTCTATGAGATCACCACAAACAACAACCCCCCTATTGCGGAAGACCCAGATGGTACGCCCCATGACACGTGACGGTATAACAGGCGGTGTCTGCTTGATTAGCGTAGTATATAATAGTTTATTATAAATGTAAATACTTATACAGTACCATAGCTAAAGCAGTTATTAAATTACATTAGCTAAAGTACTTAGTGCAACGTTAACGTACTTACCAACGCGCCTATTGACTTATGTCATTTGTACAAAGCCCCCCCCCCTCATTGTGGAAGACCCAGATGGTATGCCCCATGACACGTGACGGTATAAAAGGCGGTGCCTGCTTCATTACAGTAGAGTAGAGTAGAGCAGTGCAGTGCAGTGTGGTATTGTGGTGGTGGTGTGGTATTGTATTGGTGGTGTGGTATTGTATTGGTGGTGTGGTATTGTATTGGTGGTGTGGTATTGTATTGGTGGTGTGGTATTGTATTGGTGGTGTGGTATTGTATTGGTGGTGTGGTATTGTATTGGTGGTGTGGTATTGTATTGTGGTGTGGTATTGTATTGTGGTGTGGTGTGGTATTGTATTGTAGTGTGGTGTGGTATTGTTGTGTGGTGGTGTGGTATTGTTGTGTGGTGGTATGGTATTGTTGTGTGGTGGTGTGGTATTGTGGTATGGTATTGTGGTGTGGTATTGTGGTGTGGTATTGTTGTGTGGTATTGTGGTATGGTATGGTATTGTGGTGTGGTATTGTGGTGTGGTATTGTGGTGTGGTATGGTATTGTGGGGTGATATTGTGGTATGGTATTGTGGTGTGGTATTGTTGTGTGGTGGTGTGGTATTGTGGTGTGCTTTTGTGGTGTGGTATTGTGGTGTGGTATTGTTGGGTGGTATTGTTGGGTGGGGTGGTGTGGTATTGCAGTGTGGTATTATTAGCTTTTCTACAGTTACATGCTAATTTCTCACATTAACATCACTAGCCCCGGCCACTTCTTTATGACTCTTGGGCTACATCCATTTCAAAACTTTTAACACAGTCTGCCTCCGCAGCAGACCATGCTTTCACACCTGATAATGGACGCTTGTGTTGCGCCCGAAACGTCGTGATTTATTTTCTTTTATACCTACGTGACTTTACCGAAAGCACCAAAGAGTATGGATCCTTGCAGTCACGAAAACTTCCAATATAGAATGAAGGCTATTTCATCCAGGGCTGAGTTCCTGAAAATATTGACCCTCCCCCTCTGGGGGTACCCCAGAAAATATTCAATCAGGCGTGGAAACTGGAGTCGCCATCAGATATTTAAAAGTCTAGACTTTATATTCTTGGTTCTTTCGGTAAAGTCACGTAGAAGGGAAATAATAAAATAGTAAAAATATAAAACAATAAAAATTCTCACGACGTTTCGACTGCAACACAAGCAATCATCATCAGGTGTGAAATCCACAGCAAGAAAAAAAAATTGCAAGAACATTTTCTTGCTGTGGATTTCACACCTGATGATGATTGCTTGTGTTGCAGTCGAAACGTCGTGATAATGTATATTGTTTAATATTTGTATTATTTTATTATTTCCCTTCTACGTGACTTTACCGAAAAAAACCAAGAATATGAATCCCTGCAGTCACGAAAGCTTTAATTTAAATTTAGTCTAAACTTTGTTTTTAAATCGCGTTATAATTTTAAATTTTTGGCCACTCCGGCTATCCGTAGCGGCGTGGTAAACTTCCGGGTTGCCCCACGTGTGCTCCGCTCGCTGCCCTTGTGCAACGCAAAGTCGCAGCCGCTGTGTTGTTTGGTGCGGAAATTTCGTTATTAATTATTTACTCGAACAATTGTTTTGCTTGTTATCTTTGGTAATTGTCTTAAAATTTTTTTTAATAAATTCTCCAAATTTTACTTCCCATGGGACGAGCATGACGACGCTGCGGTGAAAGTGGTTCTCGACAAGGCAGGGGGGTCCGCGCGTCTTCTCCCGTCCGCTGCGTTGGCTGTGATCGGCAGCGCGAACTTAACGCCACGTAAATTAATTAAACGTCTCGGCGATCTCAGGTTCAGTCGCCCGATTCACTTTGGTTTCACAGCGTATGCGTCGTGTGCACGGGTGTTCCCACTGCGAAGCTAATTTGCCGGTGTCTTACATGCTCTGATGTTGTGACAATTTGTGCCATACCCCATTGGAACCTCATTTGCCAGTAAAAAATATGATAATTGGTTTTTTACCCTTTTATCTGGCAACAGATAAGTTTGAGTTGTGCGGCTTTTGGCGTCATCTAGTCCAACACCATGTGAGACTAGGCTCTTAAGGAAAGCTGTCTCGGGTGTGGACCAATCAACTTCAAGGACAGTGCATACATTATAGGAGTTATGTTTTTTGTTTGCATTATGACTCCTATTTATATCCGTCTCAACATACACACAGTAAAACAAATATTCAACTCACCTGGCATTGCATAATTACAGTAGCAATGATTTCAAAACAAGCAATTTCAATAGACCTGTTTCGATCTATAGTGTCCCATCAGCTGTCACGCTTCCTGCTGGTATTGCGTGACTTTACCGAAAGACCCACGAATAATATTAACCCTCTTGTTTACAAATATGCGTTTGAAGCAAAATTATCAAATAATTGTTGTCAGAGATCACAAAATAACGAAGGAATGTCTGGACCAGGACCCGTATTGATCGCAAGTTCGCCAGGATCGATTCACGCGAGGCTGCTGATGAGACTCTTCTCGAAACCGGTTCACAGTTTTCTTGCCTTGAATCAGTGCTGCCCTAATGATGCATTTACAGCACGCAGTACGGCTGCTGGGTTGCGTAAGAGATACTTAGGTGTGTACATTTAAACCAAAATGCGATTGAACCATTTACATTCGCGCATTGAGATTTTGAAATGATACATGGGTTCAAAAGAAGAAAAGTACAGCTTACAATCTAAATTTACTTTATTATCATAGTTATTTGCCAAAAGTAAAACAATATGACAAGATTACCACAATCTGAAAGTAAAGTCTTTCCCATGATCAGCTACTTGCTCAATGAAGACCTCAAAGCCGCAAACCACCTCTGGAGGGTGCTGCGGTGGCTAGGAGATGTTAATTACCTCGCCTGGTATACAGGAGGTCGTGGGTTCGATCTCGACCCTGATGATGCCTGCTGTGTATTTGGAGTTTGCATGTCTCGCTCATCATCATCACGGTGGCGAGATGTTAACGACCTCGCCTGGTATACAGGAGGTCGTGGGTTCAATCCCGACCCTGATGATACCTGCTGTATATTTGGAGTTTGCATGTATCTCATCATCATCACGGTGGCGAGATGTTAATTACTTCGCCTGGTATACAGGAGGTCGTGGGTTCGATCCCGACCCTGATTTTGCGTTTAGAGTATTTGACTTCTATAAATTTCCACATAATAAACCACTTCGTTTGAGCAATCATTTGTGGCCATGTCGCTTCTGAAAAAGAACGAAAAATATCACAATACTGGTAAAATAAAAAAGTGTATTGTGGTTAATGCACACATGATTCCTTGTAAAAGGTTTCAGTTTGGTGTTTTAACATCTTAACACCTGTTTTGTTGCCAGAAAAAAGGGGAAAACCTATTCTCATATTTTGGTACAAAGGAGGTCCCATGATAAAAAGTAGTTATCTCACGATCTAACAACCCATCTTGAATGAGCTGACATTGATCTATACCGCGGTGCCACGCTGTGGTTTGTCCAGAATTACTGGCCGTCATATCTTAACCATTCGACGTGTCCTGCCTCAAGCCCACTTTTTTAACAGGCAATATAATGCATGCTGCATGTGTTCCACAGTTTTATTTCTTCATGTGTAATGACAAGCGCGCATCTCGAAATGTTTATTTTTGCTTTTTTCAGCTTTTGTTCCATTTTTTTCTCTGTCAATGCCCATTTGTATATATATATACCGTGTATATATTTGTATTAGTGTCATGGTAGGTAATATACATTGATGTATCTTTCTAGAGGCACATTGATAATGTTGCTTTTCTTTATTCAGCTCATATATTTAATCATTGTTATCCTTCAATTCCTTTAATAACTGCCAAAGTTATACATACTCATGATTTCAGGTTGTCCCACTCACAGATGCCTTTAATATTTTAGAAAGCTCGCAGTATATGACTTGCTTTGGGAATTTTTATATTGAGCCTAACGTTATCGTCATTACTCTTTGGTTCTTTCGGTAAAGTCACGTAGGTAGAAAAATAAAAAATATATATATCACGACGTTTCGATCGCAACACAAGCGGTCGTCCTCAGGTGGAAAAAATTGTCCAGCAGTGGAACTGCTGAACCAGGAAGAAACACAGCGAGAGAGCTGCTACAACAAGACGTTATATATGTGGCGAAGGGCAAGCAGGCAGGGTCTGAGCTGGAAAGGAATTCCATCCCCGCATCCGTCGCCGCATAAGAGTATCGCCCCCGCACATGCGCACCACAGCAGTGTTAACGGGAGAGTAGCACTATGTTGATGGGAGAGATTAGGCAGAGAGATTAGGGGGATTCACAGGTTAATGTCATGTCTATGTGTAATACAAGCTGCGGCGCTGCCAACTGCGCTGTGAGGCAAGAGCGTCCACGCAAGAGAACCACCACAACGGTGGCCGCGCCAGTCAGACACACAGCTCATCACACAGCCAGAACCATCAATACATCGAGGCTAAGGGAGCAGAGGTGGCCATGTTAGTGAGACCCCAGCCCGTTAATGCAGAGGCACCTAACAGGGAAATGCAACTCAGAGAGTCAGAGATCACAGCCAAATGGCAGGGAAGAATGAAAGCACCGCAGCAAGTTACGACTTTGCTTGGTTAATAACGTCCTTCCAATGATTGCTCAGCTTATACCCATCTTCTCAGTTGAAATTGTCTCTGTATTTATATATCTGGATGGCTTCATGGACAAATATTTGATGGTAGCCCGAAGGTTTGTAGAGTACCTTGGTCTTGGAAAAAACAATATCGTGCGAGCCCACTACGTTATAACAATGATCAGCAACGGCAGAGGCATTAGTTCTGCCGTGTTTCAAATCTGCCTTGTGTTCGCGAACACGGTCCAAGACGTGTCGTTTCGTTTCCGCCATGTAACTGCTGCCGCAGACACAACTTAGTTTGTAGACACCAGGGTATTTATGTCAAGCATGACATCCTTCACAGATGGGATCAAATCACGGATTTTGTGTACTGTATTGAATCGGACCTGGATCTTGTGTTTGTTTAAGATTTTTGAAATCTGGTAACACCTGCTATGTATGGTTGTCTCCCCATGGTTGGGGATATAGCTTTGCGGATTGTGCGTTCTGAGTATCCATTCATCTTGAGGACTTGGTAGACGTGCTCCAGTTCACTGGCTAGGTGGCGCTGGTCGGAGATGCAGCGGGCCCTATGGTGTAGTGTTTTGATGAGGCAGTTCTTCTGGTCCGGATAGTGGTGGGAGTCAGGCTTTAGATAGGAATCCGTGTGGGTGGCTTTCCTGTAGATGGAATGTCCCAACGAGCCATCAGGCCTCTTCTCGATCAAAACTGTCCTTGATTAGAGAAACCAAGTGAGCTGGGTTAGGTACTGCTGAGATGGTCTTGCCCGTGAATAGAAGCAGGGTCTCAGACAGAAATCGGGCCAGTTTGTGTGTAGGTGAGTTGATGGTGGAAACGATTGGATTGATTATGGATTTTTGGAAGGCCATAAAATCTGGGTGGTCTAGCAGCCGAAGGTTTTAGAGAGAGCTGCTTGGTCGGTTCGATTAGAGAAGTCGAATTAGTGATGATATTGTTGGTTTTTGTAGCCAGGAGGTTGGTAGGATCTTTGTTGGTTTTGGTATAACTGCCATCATTAAGAAGGTCCTGGATTTTGTTGTTGTATGTGGTTTCATCCATGATGACCGTGTAGTAATTAATTTTTTCAGTAATTTTATTCAGATCAATTTCTTTTGATTATGTCCGCTGCCTGTAATGACTCGTACGCATATCTAGGATGGTTACTATTGTTGGAATTTATGTTTATGTATTTATTCCCCAAATCGAATGTTTAAACAATACTAATCTCACTGGATAATTCGCAAAAGTTTTGCAGCCATGATTGATTTAATTTCTGATTTGCATTTTGTTGTTGCATGCAATGTCTACACTTTTTTTTTTATAAAACAAAAGTGTAATTTTATCTGTACAGTGTATATTAGTTTGTGAGAGCTTGGATGACTGCATTTAGAGCCAAATGCCTTTTAATATGCATTTATTTCGAGTCAAATATCTTTTCATAGTCCACAATGCCTTTGTACACATTAATGGTATTAGATTTGCATTAGTCTTTTCCAGAATCTGATAGTCTGTGATCAATGTAGGCAATTATTTCTTAAACATGGCTTGCCCATGTGCTTGGTTGGGCTTAATTGTTCTGTTCCAAATGAGACTCATAGTTTTTTCTATGCCATAATAAGTTTAATGGATATGTAATTTTGATGTAAAGCTTTCGTGACTGCAGGGATTAATATTCTTGATTCTTTCGGTAAAGTCACGTGGCTTTACCGAAAGAACCAAGAATATGGATCTGTAATTATTCAGGTCGGTGTTTCACCCTTTTGATAGATTAATTATTGAGGCATCATTCGTTCCACTATTTCACATTGCTCTCCTATATGTTTTCTGGTTGACCATGGTGTCCAACGTTTTGGTGTGCATGCTAAGAGCTGCAATTTAGTGTCTGCAAATCAATTCCTGACGAAGCTCCCAGCGTGCGCAGCAAAACGTCGAACATCAAACTGAACAACATGCCGTGCAACCAGAAACACATCAGGAGAGCTGTACAACACAATCATGACAAACCCATGTAGGAGTATGTCCCTAATACAGATGTGCAGTAAATACCAGCGTTCAGACAAGAGTACAAGTGGTATTTGTTGTGAAGTCACCAGCTTTCAGTGTAAACTTTGCATTTCATATTCTTTGGGTCTTTCGGTAAAGTCACATAGATAGGTTATTTTCTTTCATCTACGTGACGTTTCCGAAAGACCCAAACAATATGAATTCCTGCGGTCACGAAAGCTTTAACTTTGCATTGGCTCTACAACATTTATCGGTTGAACAAAGAAAATGTTACGGATCACAATGTTACGAATGGATGTCAACCCTCGTCATGATTTCTGGGTGTGTGAATATCAGGTGACTTCAGGATGTCGAAGCTCAGGAAGTTGAGGGATCTGGATATCAACCCGTGTCTGGAGGTAAAAGTACCAAGGCGATGCATCACTTCATTGACGTTAATCATATGTTGTATAAGAAAATGTAAAATAATTCTAAGAGGATATTGGCCTTAAAGAAATAATTACTTTGGAATATTGAAATATTAACCCATAGGGTACGCAACATTTTTGTTGATTCTCTGTTTTGGCCATTTGGGAAATTTTATTTTGATATTGAGTGTGGGAGGTAACATCAATGCTTAAAAGTACAAACATTTTGCTCCGATGGTGGAACGTATTATATTGCAAATAATATTCACAATTTTAATTGTTTATTTTAAAATAATGTATTCTGTCAAGACATTACGCCTGGTACAGTTGCTGTAAATCTTTGTGAATTGACATAATTGGTTCATATTCATGGTAATATGACTTTAATATGTGGATGTTTATGCTTCAAAGGAAACTGATGCTTCCCGGAAGTGCATGGAACGCAATGGCTACGACAGAGACGTATGCACAAAATACTTCATACAATACAGAAACTGCAGGACGTTTTGGGTGAGTTTTTTTTTCATTCATTAGAACCAATTGCATGTCGCAAAAACCATATTTGCCTTACCCTGCCCTGCACCAAATATGAAATATATTTGTACAGTTTTAAAATGAATAAAAAATCTTCTGTTTCAGAACAAAATTATAGTGAGACGCCGGGGTGAAGGAGTGGAACCCGCCATTCCCACTGCGGAGGAACGGAAGCGCATTCTGGAGGAACTTGGACAAATACCTTACTAAATCCTTGAACGCAAGGACCTGGAGCAGCATTGACATCGATCTCTCCACCCTCTTGGTTGTCTGCAGTGTGAATAATCCTACGAGGCACAACATTAACAACTGCCAAGACGCTGAATAACTTTGAAATGTATGCAACCTGTTATATTTTGACACGTGCACCGACTGCACATTTCTCCGTAATAAACATGCTTGTTTGAACGATTGTTTTCTCTCAACTTAGGCACACACTCCACAAGTTTCCATTTGCAACAGCTGCCGGGAACATTTTTTGGTGACTCACCGCCAACCACTGTGGCAGGGAGAGTGGTGGAGAACCTCAGCAGTTACGGCGGATCAAATTTGTTTATATCCCCTGACCTGACTCGCCAATCTGGTTGAAGTTAACAGCATCATATGGTCGAAGAATGCCTGACATCACGGGACCATGATGTGCCCATCTAAGCAAAGTGTTTTTCATTGTGAAAATAGAATCGTGTACAGTACTTTTTTTATCGAATAGGAATTAAGTACTTTGAAGTATTATAATAGAGGATTGTAGCACTGGTGTCGTGGTTAGCGCATTGCAGCCAGCCCGGTGACCCGAGTTTGATTCCAAGGTCATGCGTGGCTAAGATCAGTGGTGAGTTTTTGTCGACACTGTTCTGGGGCCACCCTTCTTTACCAACCCGCACTGATTGGTGATGTATGGCCAACACCCCTTGTAACTGACACGGTGTGGTGAAGCTTTCATCCAGTAGTGGATTGACAGGACTGTAAATGTTACATTTGGAACTACCTGCTCCACGACTTAGGGCCTTCCCATGCCATGGGGGTTTTTAACCATATTTCACCACACTTGTCACTGAGTTTGTGAAGGCGTGCAGCATGGAAAAGGTGGCCCATAGAAGTGCAGTACAATAATTGAGTTTGCTTCACTGTCTTGTGTTGTGCATCTTATAACACCTGGCATGCATAGTGGGCACTCACCCAAGCACTATTTTAGTTGAACACTGCTTAGCTGGTGATATGTAATGATATAAAGCATTGTTAGTCAATACTGTGCAGTGCACTTACACAAATGCTTATGCACGTGACACAAACCCACTTTTTGAGAGTTACATCTGCAATTCTAGTAGGCTCTAACTTGGTGACTTTTGTTGGATTGTGGGTAATTGTGGGAAACTTGTGCAGTGTGCACCAGGTGTTCGATGTTTTTGATCTCTGTTGGCTGTATGAAATGTATTCAGTTATTTGATCATAAAATTATAACTGGTGCTGGAAAACAAAATGTTTATATTTTGTACTGTCTGGGATTAATGTACGTAAATAAAACTTTACCGTTCCTGGAACGGTTCCTTTATGCTTCCCATTGCTGTTTGCAAGATGACTCAAATAACCTCAACGTACTGCACGGCATTGAGTCCCTCTTGTAGAATTGTGTTGACAAAAAGGGATGTTCGTATGAACGTGGGCCAGCTTTACCCAGGTTCCCCAAATGTGTTAATGGTTATAATTTAAAAAAAGTCGCAAGGCAGTAACTCATATTTGCCCCATTAGAAAATAATTTGGAGGCCATGCAACACCATCACTCTACATCCCTAATTGCACCGTTAATGTGTTGGTCATTCGCACACAAGTCCCCATCATTGCCTCCACACACAGCCAGAGAAGTCCTTTAGGTCTCGTGAAAGCAGGTGGGGCACAGCTAATAATCACGTCTTGAGGATCTCTAGTCATTGCTGACATTCCTAAAGCTCACGAGTAGCTAGCTGGTCGCAGTGGGATATGTTGAACAGCTGGTCCCTGGGGTGAAGAGACTGCTCTGTTGACGATGTTATAAACCTAGCCTAACTTCATCTTCTTGGTTCTTTCGGTAAAGTCACGTAGAAGGAAAATAATAAAAATAAAACATAATAAAATAATTCTCACGACGTTTCGGCCACAACGCAAGCAGCAGTCTTCAGGTGGAGAACAGGTCAGTCACGAAAGCTTTAAATCGAAATTTAGCCTAACTTCGTTCTGTCTCCATACATGAATACAATTATACAGTATACGCTTTGGACTATTAGCCTATTGGCTTTACAGACCAATGTTATTCAACAGCGTTTACGGGTCTCAGCTGTAAGGCTTGTTTAAAAAAAATATCCTGAAAGTCAAAGCACAATGAGTTTTGAGTACGATATTGCTTTTGGCGTTGAACAGGGTCCCATAATTTATAATAGGAGTGCTCTTTTCCGATAACATCTGGTAATCCATCACCATTTTCTCAACAAGCCTGACTGCCCATGACACCCATAAAGTTGAAACCGGTCCGGAGTTTGCCTCCTTAAACAAATGCCACTCGATAGTGTTGGTCTGCAACCGCGACAACCATTATGTTGAATTTTAACTTAAAACTTTCGTGACTGCAGGAATTCATATTCTTGGTTCTTTCGGTAAAGTCACGTAGATAGAAAACAAAAAATACAAAAAAGACAATAATAAAAATAAGAAAAATAAAATAAAAATTATATATTGGAAATAATCTTATTATTTTTTATAAAAAAAAAGTTTTCTATCTACGTGACTTTACCGAAAGAACAAAAAATATAGCCAATACGTTGGTTGGACTAAAATAACATTTATTGTTTTTTATATATTAGACCAGTGGGTTTTTTTTTTACCTGGGGTGCACGCACCCCCTGTGAGTGCGAGATGCCCTTTCTGGAGGTGCAAGACATGCCAGATTTTTTTTTTAGAAATCCACGTTTCATCAAACCTACATTTATTCAAATCAAGTTCAAATTAATTAACTTTTTTTTTTACGATTGAGAACAAAATGCTGCGGCAGAGGTGACAAGAACCCACTTGTTTTAGACCGAGTATAAAAAAAGAGGTGGGGTGGTGGTGGGTGGTGGAGGCAAAGCCTTAAACAATTTTGTCTTGGGGCCCCTTTGTGAGTCACTGCCAAACGATGACGACGCCTGCTCATGAATGGGCACAGGCGGGGCAATGGACTCAGTTTGGGCGGGCCCAAAGGCGGAGTCTCTCTCTCTGTCTCTCGAGTTTCGACCGGAGTTAACTTTTTTTGGAGTTGCCATTGAAGAAAGAGGAATACTGTTAGGTTGTTGTGAAAACCGTGCTTCCTTCTCCAAACGACCAACCACTTGTACGGTAGGGGGGGGGGGGCATTGGAAATCCTCCACCACGGTGTGGCCGGGCTGGTTTGTTGCTGGTGGTGTTGGCTGGGGTGGAGAGAGAGGAGGGTGTTCAGATTGAATACGGAGCAGAGAGGAGTCGGGGAAGAGAAGAAGAAGGAGAGGCGTAAGGGGAGAAGGTGGGGAGGGGAGGGGGGGGGCGACAAGGACGGGGCCAGCAATGCGTCCTCAATGGGGGGCCCTCCGGAGTGTCCTGCTCGCTCTGCTGTTGGTCGTCTTCGTCCTGCAGAACACCGGCGTGCAGGCTTGCCCGAGCCGCTGCCTCTGTTTCCGAACGACGGTGAGGTGCATGCACCTCATGCTCGAGACCATACCCGTCGGAGTGGCTCCACAGACCACCATCCTGTGAGTTGTTTCCCTGTCTGCCGGCAAAACCCAGACCCCACTAACCACCACCATCACCACCACCCATTTGCGCATCTCCTCCCAACTCAGCGCACACCACGGATGCGTTGACTTTTTGGGTTTTTTTGTTCTTCTTCTTGTACATACAGGAGGGGTATGCAGCACGGTAGATTCACATCACATTCAATCACGCGTGCCTGCAGGATATTGTCACAGTGCCACAGGGTCGTGCTGTAAGCGCTTAGATTCACATCGCACTCAATCACTCGCATCACCACGTGCCGTGACAGCTGGATTATCAGTGTGCCGCTGACAAAACTCGAGCTCGACTCGTACACCAACAGCACTCGCTGGCCTGAAATGCCACTTGATGTTCGAGGTGACGTTTCGGGCAACGACCCCTCTGATCATAGGACGCGTGGGTTGTTGCAGCACTCGGATCAATCACGTTGTCAAATATTGCGAAGTTCTTTTGTTTTTGTATCGGGAGATGTTGCGGCACTGGCGGGGGGCATTGATTCTGCCCCATCGTGTTCCCGTGCTTGAAGAAGATTATTGCCATACGGCAGGTCACTGCGATTGATGTACTATTGCACAAAGGACCCATCGCACCGCAGTTGCGCTCTTTGGATTGTGCAGTTGCGTGCACTCTCTCGCCTGCATCGTCCGAGATGATCCGGATGAAAGCCATCTCGCACAAAGACGTGTTGAAAACGAGATCCGCGCGTCAATCGAGTACACACGCGTTCGGTTTCTGGCTAACAAAGAGGTCACTCGTACAGACACATTTGCCACCAGGAGAGAGCGAGAGAAAGAGAGCGATTTGTAAAAGAGGGAGGACGACAATGAGCACACGGAGCTTAGGATGGGGGGAAAGAATGGCTCACACAATGCCTAAAAGGGAGAGATGCAGTAAAGGATTAAAAGGTTTGTTTAGTGAGTAAACAAAACACGATTGTGTTGTGGCCACGGAAATCAGCACTTAATGCACAGTATGGTGCGAGTGTGATGTACTCGTCATCATTATCATCCATCATTATTAGTCATTATCAGTCCGCTACTGGACGACGAAGGCACCTCCAATTTGCTTCCATCTCGCCAAATCTTGCAATTATGACAGTTTACCAATCGACAATGTAAGTCCACAATATAAGTCATCTTGGGTGCGTTCATATTCTTGATCATCTGTCTTCATCCCTTCCAGCCTACGACGTGTCCTACTAAAACCCATTTACTTATTTTTTTTAAACAGTTTGATGTCATTAACTTGCCTATATTCTCTAATCCACGTGTCCTACTTTCACTCTCTCAAGGCAATTAATTTCAAGCGTGCTTCACTGTTGGGAAAAAATGTACACTGCACTTGGCAAGGAGAAACGATAACGGAAGATATAATTCATTACGTAAAAGTCCTGCTTTGCATTACAACAATATGAGTACAAAAGTGTCATTCTTAATTAGGCTGCATTAAGTTTGGCGATGCCCGTGACCCAATGTCATCTGCAATGTGACCGATCATAGAAGCTCAGTATAATTTGGCCTGGATAGTGCTTGAATGGGTAACCAAATAATAGTCATGGCCAGCAAAGCATGGGGTGATCCTCATCCAGCATTGAATTGACAAAAGCCCATACGTACTTTGCTACTTTCTACCCAATAATCGTTTCCCCACTTTAACGTGAAACGTGAACTAGCAGTATTTAGAAGTTGCCATGGGTACTGTATTATAGTTTGCACTTGTGTGGGCTGTGGCATTGGAGTTATTTCAGACATTTTATTAAATTTAATTACTGTATAGACTCGGCATTTAAATTGTGAAACACCTTTCCACTGCAGCTGAATAAATATAGTTGTCCGAACTGTGATAAGGGGACGTCATGAGAAGTCACCACTGTGCTTGACATTTTCCAATGCTTGGGCAATCATAAAAGATTCCACAGAAGTTTCCCCACATTCATTTTAGCACAACGCGGCACATGGCGTCTCCCCATATCACAACTGCATTCCATGAACCGATACTTATTAGTTTCATATGGGGTCACGGAGCATACTTAATTCGACTAACTCGGCAATCAGCACATGCGAGTAAGCCTCGCAGGCCACCTTGTTTATGTAAACACCATCATTGCAGGTGCTTAGCATTCTTTGTTTCTTATATTGCCCATGGCAGGGAAGAACATCAGCAGGACTGTAAATGGGCAGAATTTTACTGGGGGAACTCATAAATTATTCTCCCCACCCCCCACTAGATCGAGAGCGCAGACTAAATCTCAGGAGGAGGCGCTTTGCTCCGTGTGTGGGTCTCTGTGGTCATCTGTGGGTCTCTCTGCTCCTCTGCGGGTCTCTGTGAATTTATGTGGGTCTCTTAGCGTGTATTTTGGTCTCTGACCGTGTCTGTGGGTCTCTGTGTTTGTCTGTGGGCTCTGTGTTTGTCTGTGGGTGTGTATGTGGGTCTCTGTGTACGTCTGCGGGTCTCTGTGAGTTTATGTGGGTCTCTGAGTGTGTCTTTTGATCTCTGACCGTGTCTGTGGGTCTCTGTGTTTGTCTGTGGGTATGTGGGTGTGTATGTGGGACTATGCGTACGTCTGCGGGTCTCTGTGAGTTTATGTGGGTCTCTGAGTGTGTCTTTTGATCTCTGACCGTGTCTGTGGGTCTCTGTGTTTGTCTGTGGGTATGTGGGTGTGTATGTGGGACTATGCGTACGTCTGCGGGTCTCTGTGAGTTTATGTGGGTCTCTGAGCGTGTATTTTGGTCTCTGACCGTGTCTGTGGGTCTCTGTGTTTGTCTGTGGGTATGTGGGTGTGTATGTGGGACTATGTGGACGTCTGCGGGTCTCTATGAGTTTATGTGGGTCTCTGAGCGTGTCTTTTGGTCTCTGACCGTGTCTGTGGGTCTCTGTGTTTGTCTGTGGGGTCTTTGTTAGTCTATGGGTCTAGCTGTGATAGATAGACCCAGTCGGGTCCACATTTTCACTCCTACAACGGAGTTCCGGGGTGCTCCGGCCCATTTTCACCACTGAATATAAGCAATTCTGTAGTCTTAACTTTTCCAATACGGATTTTGCTACTGCTTCCAGTGACTGAGTTTTAACTTCTGTAAATGGATGCCAGTGGTGGTTATTTTTTTTGTAAATAAATCGTTATAAAGTTATGTCAGTATATTTTTGTAAGGCAGCAGTAAAGGCCATAACTGAAAAAAATGTAATTACGTCAGTCTGGCATTTGATATTATTTTACCAAGAAACTTTCAATGGAATATGTGATACTTGAGAACCGCACGCTGTTTTTATAGGTTTAAGTACATTTTTTTACAGCGCTTCCTCTTAAAGTATAAAAAAATAAAGCACTTTTAAACTCTCAGCAACACATTTGCAATTGTAGCACTTGCTTATTTGTGCTAACCTTGCAAAGATATTGCATGTTTTTGTTTTAAATATATACACAAATGTGTGAACGCTTTTACAGCTGTTGACATTTTTGCAGGCCTTGACCTTTTGAAGCCAATATTGTGTGGCGAGACTGATTGAGAAAATAATTGGACCTGTATGTTGCTGACTAAGTTTGGAATATAAACAATGGAAGCCTGTGTGTTGGTTCATGCCTTGGTGAAACTCGTCTCTCGTTGGCCGAGTTTTTTTTTGTTGCCCCAACAATCACAGATGGTAATTTTAAATGCGTGCTCCATTCCAGGCAATGCCCAGTGGGAAAATGTTTACCTCGTTTGTGCTTTGTAATACATAAATATCACCGGTCTCAACCACGGGCCATTATCCCTTCTTGTGATGTATCAAGCTCAATAATGAAATGGCAGCAGCGGCAGAGAATTTGCCCGAGAGAATAGCCGCTGTGGAGATGGAAACGATTAAATTAATTCTTGCGGAGGAGTTGAGACGGATTGTGGCATCATAGAACCGTAAAGGCTGACGATGTTACGGGGAGGTCTTCATCCAGCAGTGGATAAACAATGGCTAATGACGAATATGGATTTACTTTCGTATGTGTGTGCACAATATCTAGACAGTTCATACACAGGTGACTGTATATACTTCCTGAAGAAGGACTTGGCAATATCATGAATGTTGACAGGTCAACACTGTTTTAGCCTTGGCTCTTTTGCTTTATTATAATATGTTCTATATACTGTTATTAAATACTTAAGGGGACATTAGTACAGTACTAATATCTTTGGCGATGATAGTTGATAAGCATGTGAAAGTCATTGCACAGTAGGACAGCAATAGTCCATGATGATATTGGGGAACCCTATCACGGATCTTCTCATCCAAGGCTTACCTTGTAGGTTTGTCCCGCATTGTGCGGAAAAGATTTCGCACCCATGCAGTATGTGTCAAATTATGGGAGGAATAAGCCACGCGCAGAAGAGCTCCAGAAATCCGTGATTTTTTTGCAGATTTCAGGATCAATGTCCCCACGGATTATGGTAGGAGTCACGAAATACCAATACTCCACGAATTACAGGAATTCGCAGATTATTGAAGTCCTACTGTATATATTTAGATGTCAAGGGGTTAGAATTCTGAGCTGGCAGCACTGAACTCCTGGATTCAAACCCAGAAAGTCATCCTTTATTAAACCAGGTTCTGAAGTGTTGCGAGTTGATGTTCTCACCTGATTTGTCTGAATAAAACATTTCTATTTGACTGTCATGCGTTGAACATTCCTCTCTATAAACAGAGCAGCTGGGGGAAGTTCTGCCTCGAGTGTGGATCAGAGGTCACTTGAAGGGACTGTACACTAGCTCTGTGATATATGCTTTCATGGGCAAGTTCTCTGACATCGGGTGTTTGTTCTTGTCGTGACATAATGCTGATAGTACAATTTGGCTAAAATTGTTATGGGAAAAAAAACAAATATACAGTTGTGTAATTTGTGTATTATTTTCAAAGCTTGGTGGATTTGTTTGCTGTTTAAATCCAAAACATCTAATATAAGATCAATTGCTGTTGCTTGGATATTTAATTTCATAAATCAAATAAAGACACCAGGTGGTAGGAGGAGGAAATGAGAGGTGAGCTGTAGGAGCTTTAATCTCCAGGGCCCACTCTTGCCTCCCGTGGCCACTCAATCGGACCTCAATGATGATAAACATACACACTTCGCTTTTTGTGTTTGGTCTCGCCAGCACCGTTAGACATGAGTGCTCAGCAGGATCCAGTGCAAGATCTGGGGGCAGATTAAAAAGTAATGTTGACACTGCCCGTTCCAAAATGTATTTAAAAATAGACCTGCTGATATATATTTATGTAAAACTACCGTATCAGGTAATGGTATTCCCTGGGGAAAAAAAATCGAATGCATTGTCACGATCTAGATGTTGCGTGTAATTATTTTCATATTTTCCAAAAATATTTCTTACACAGCTAATTTGGTGCTTGTCTATTTGATGCATAAAGGTATGATTATTATAATGATGGATATGTTTAATTTAATGTTTACTCGTAATGTATGATCAGTATATTCATTTGACCTTTACAGAGGTCAGATTTGACTGCTTTTTGTGCTGTGTGCCTTTTCACAGCACGTAGCAGATGTGTTTTACATTTCTACCACAGCCTGATCTAACCCCATTATAATTTCTTCATGGATTTCATGCCACCCTGACAAATGCTATGCATGGAAACAATATAGTATTCTCACAGTAATGTGTCTATTCAGCAAACTCATTTAAAAAGTATAAAAACAGTATTGAGGAAAAACAATGCATAGAAATGTCTGAATATATTTTTATCAGAGGCAAATAGAATGTTTTGGTAAATGCCATTCCATACTATATAATATGTTCATCATTAATTTTGTAGAATCTGCAAACATTCTTAGTTTTAGAGAAATTGTAAATAGTCACACCTGCATATGAATCGTTGATATATTTTTTAAACTAAATAAATTTCAACAATGTTTCATAATAAACGTGTTTGGGTTAGATCGCGTTATTTATAAATGTGTCGTAACCCTCCACCACCCGACACGGCCAATCAGTAAAAAAGTGTGACGTTGACAAAAGACAAATAGTTAAACAATGTTTGTTGGAATACATTTAATAATGAGGAATGTTATGTGGAAAGGCATGTGGTAACTTGCCTTGCGGGGTCAGACTGCCATTCTGTGCACAATGTCTAACACCACATGCAAATTATTACAATTAAACATTTCTAGTGAAGTTATATTTTGACTTCCCAAGCAGTTGTTTACTGGCATGGACAACAGATGGCATTGGCAAACGCTTGCATATTTGTCTCTTTCGAAAGAAAGATACAACTAATGCCAAACAACATGTTGTTCTCATGAATTCAAGCGTAAACATATTAGGAATGCGGTTTGAGAATGTTGTGCACCAGTTAAGCTAAATAATATTTTGCTTTAAACCCACAAACCAATGTCTTCGCAAGGTGCATCCTTACAGTGTGCTCCACTACTAATTTGAAAAGCCTTGTTGTCAGGGGTGCCTTGAATGTTCGTATATGCTGTAGATTATACTGGTAGGAACCTCCTGGTTACACCAGCCCACAGGGGATTATTGTGTCCGTCCGTCGTGCATCAAAAAATGGGAGGGGTGGGGCTGGGTGGAAAGGGGAGGGTGGGTAGGGGTTGGGTGAGGAGGGGAGGGTGGGGAGGTGCTGGGTGGGGAGGGGAGGGTGGGGAGGGGCTGGGTGGGGAGGGTGGGGCTGGGTGGGGGGTGGGGCTGGTTGGGGAGGGGCTGGTCACCCCGTGGTGCCCTTATAAAACTCAACGTTTAACCTACTCACGCCGGCTTGTGCCCGCCCTCACAGTCGGGCATATTTGCGGAATACACCACGCCGCCGTTGACCCTGGCCATTGACCAAGCAACCCAACGTTCCTACTAGCTCCCTCCGCAGGAATGTGTTCATCTCATTCAAATCAGTCCAATCTGCCGGTCTCCTAATAGGAAGGTGGCATTGCTGTTTGATCACGGTGTTTATCGCTACACCTGGAAAATGTACAAACCTGGCACTAAAGTTATGCTCAGAATGCGACTCGAGTTTTTTTATTTAATTTCACATGATTGCTTTGCACAGCGCCAAAGGCTTAAAAAACTCAACGCGGTCAACAACAAACAGCACAAGTTTAAGGTGTAAGAGAAAAGCATTAATATTTCTTGAATTGAGCAAGGCTACAATAACTTGGGGAAAAAATAGACGTTGGAAGGAAATTCCAAAGCCTGTGCGAAGAAAGAATCGCAAAGAGCGGCATGTTGGGTTGCGGTGTGGTAGTTGAACACAGTATGGATGACTGCAAAAGTCAGTCTTGTCCTTCACGTTGGTAGAAGGGATCAATGAGAGAACTTTATTTGGAACAGTAGCCATGGGTGGTAGGGATAGAAGTTTCGATTTAAAGCTTTCGTGACTGCAGGGATTCATCTTCTTGGTTCTTTCGGTAAAGTCACGTAGAAGGGAAGTAATAAAATAATAAAAATAAATAAAACATAATAAAATATTAAAATAATAAAAATAAATAAAACATAATAAAATATTATTATGTTTTATTTTCATTATTTTATTACTTACCTTCTACGTGACTTTACCGAAAGAACCAAGAAGAGGGATAGAAGTGTTATAATAAGATGACTGACCGCCAGTAAGTGAGTGACGTGAGCGAATTAGTGAATGCTAGATGATAAATCAACGTGACTGCTTTACGTTGAGCGGAAGATTGGGGAGGAAAAAGAAAAAAATACATTCACAGGTGAATATCCTGAGCACTGCTGCTGTTACTACATTGCACCTGTGCGGGCTGGGGTTTGCTGAAGATGGATGATGATGGGTTTTTTTGGGATGCCTGTACGATGAAATGGGCAGGCAAAATTTTTTTCTGTCCTGCTGCCAAACTTTTATTTGAACGTAGTAATACTCGGGTTTTCAGTGGTCACAATATTGCGGTGTGTGTGTGTGTTTGGGTCAACATTTTTCTATTTTGTATGTAGTGCCATTCACATGTTCATTATTCAATGCATACCCTCCCCCCCGTCTTTCATAAAGTGCCCGGTAAATGGAAATCCTCACCCTTAGTGTAAATATGCATGATATACAATCATTCTCATACTATTGTTTGAAAAAGGTAAGGCTGCGTTTGGTGGGCAAAATATCGGCAGCTATCCATTTCCTTTCGACGTCTTTTTTCCCCATGTTTTCCAAGTTACTTTGAAAGAAGGCAGCCGTATGGCGTTGAACACAAAATGCATTATTTAACAATGGCCCTCCGATGCATGTTAAATTTTC
Organism: Lethenteron reissneri; assembly: GCF_015708825.2. Taxonomy (NCBI): domain Eukaryota; kingdom Metazoa; phylum Chordata; class Hyperoartia; order Petromyzontiformes; family Petromyzontidae; genus Lethenteron; species Lethenteron reissneri. Next base: position 6,132,854 of record NC_083797.1, on the reverse strand, counting down.
ATTCACGGGAAATCAAGTTTGTAAGGTTGTGAATGGAAAAGCAGTGCGTGACTTCCCGTCAGAATAATTGATGGGCTTGTGGCTACTCTTTTATGGCATTTCTGTGCAGCATGCGGTGTGGCATTTGCTTTAAGGATCATGGTTAAAAAGCAGCTTTTGGCGAAGGCGACAATCCAATTGTAAGGAAAACAGAAACAGGTGTACTGATTGATATGTGTTTTTGCAGCGGTACCATTTTAACGGCTTACTTACGAAAGCAGCTTTAATTGTGTCAATGCTTAAAGCTGCTTTCTTAACAAAACTGCACTTGCCTCGTGCTGTTTTCCATTAGCGCGCATGTTGTAATTGCAAGCAGTTAAAATGAGTCTAAACGGGAGAGCAGTTTAAAAGAAAAACAGTGTGGGGAAAATTGAAACAGATTAGCTCGTTCCACCTGGCTTGGAAATTATCGGGTAGGACAACTTGTGGTACCAGAATACACTTTTGGTAAATTATGTAACACAATGATCGCAAGATAATGCAGCCCGCGTATGTTGCAGAGATGCAGTTTTTATTTACAGTACAGGCAGCCCAAAATAAGTATTACGTGTACATTTTGCTTTCATTATTCATAAAATGACCTGTTTACTGACATCAGTGTAGTAGCACTCAGGTTTATTACATTGTTTTTTTAATTACAAAAAGTGTAACATTTAAGGGGGAAATTATATTAGTAGATGAGTAGGTAAATTAATTGAAATAGAAAAAAAATGTGTAAAAATAGACTCAAGACTCATCAACAAGACTGCATTAAAAGAATAATAAGTATAACCCGTAAAAACAAAGTTTTTCACTATAAATCCTTTATATGCGTGGCGGCTAGAGTCCTCTCGTCCTCTGGCTTGAGATGGCTGCCACCTATGGGTCAGATGATTGTCTGCCAGTATTAAGCAATTGGTAATGAAATATTTAATTTGTTTTCCCTAAACAGTGTAAAATTTTGGAAAAAAATTTTCACGAACATTAATTGTCTCGCACAACGAGTCTGTGTGCAAAATGTCAGCTCGATTGGATCACGGGAAGTGGGTTAAAAAACGACCTAAAGATTTGCACGGTCGTAAGCAAGCAAGCACGCAAGCACGCAAGCAAGCAAGCAAGCGAACTTAATATAAAGGATTTAAAAATATATAATCAGCGACATTTTGGTTAAGGGCCCTTCTTCAAAGCACACATTGCATGTTTTCTTACTTTAAAGCAGCGTTGTTGACGAGTGTGAGTTTTGTTGTTGTTAATTGTGCTTGTGCTCCACTTCCCATGTGCGGCATCACTGAATAATCAGTTTCAAACGTGTAGGCTGTTGTTTAATGTGGGGTGCTTACATATTTTGTACTTCCTCCATACGTTTAATAATTGATTACTGTTCATTGCCTGCCAGCCACCTGCTGCCAGTAAGAAAAGTGGAATGTGACGCTTTGGCTTGGAATCTTACAGAGCCATGAAATGTGACCTAAGTACTCCAAATAAACCACATTCTCGACTAAAAATTACGTTGCGTGATTTTTGCCAACGTAGCAAGTTACATTTGTTTGTGAAATTAAATACGTGCATAACAAGACCGAAACACGTGAAGTCCATTGTCAGCCTCGCTGTTGCATGTGCTAGTCGAGGAGATTGTTTTCCTATACTTCACCACGTAGGTTGGTAACAGAGGATGTGCAGGACTGGTCTAGAATTTACTCGTCACTGATGTTAGCCTTGGCCATGAATTAATTATATATGAAAACACAATATTGGTATTGTAGCTATTGACATTTAGCCTCAGCTCGTCAATGATGTTAGCCTTCACCATGAATTATGTTGAAACAAATACAAAATAGCAGTGATCACCAAGTCCCTGTGGATTGCATGACATAACACTGTGGCAAAATATATCATGTCTATCAGTAATGCTTACAGTGATGATGTCACTTATGTCATCACGTGCACGTGTTCTTGTTTTCATTGAGTATGTGTTATCGCCCATCCCGTTTTGCAACTTTGACCACAAATATTTGTGGAAATCGAAAACATTGCATTTTAAATGCCGAATGAAACATGTAATTTCACTCGGCATGCGTTATATAGACGATGACCCATGTGTATCCCTGAGTGCCAGCCATGCGTGTATTTAAATGAACAAAAATCCGAAGTGACAGTTTAATTTTTGTAGGAAGTATTTGAACTTGGAATATGTTAAGACTTGGAGGTTGTGCTATGCCAACGTAATTCCACTATCAAAGTGTGAGAGACAATACATGATGTGGGTTAAAGTCTGCACAACGGTGAAAAGTGTAAACTTCAAAGGATTTTCGTTTTGTGTAGAGTTGACACTTTTATTGAGTGGATATGTGTGAATGTCGTACGGATAGCAAAGAGCCAAGTAATATCTATGGGATCTTTTTTTTTCCAGAATCAAAATGATGAAAGAATAAGAATAGGCTTCACCCTTTGTGGCAATCAAACACCAAATAAATAGATTTGAAGCTTTCGTGACTGCAAGGATTCATACTCTTAGGTTTTTTTCGGTAAAGTCACATCGGGAAAAAATAATAATAAAATAATAATTATTTGGACAAATTGAGCTAATTTCATTTATTATTATTTTATTATTATTATTTTCCTACGTGACTTTACCGAAAAAACCTAAGAGTACCAAATAAATACCTATAGTAAGGCATCACATCTGCATTAACCACACATCCCTGTGGTAAAACATACAAACAACATGCTCTGGTAATATATGGGCATTGTGTTTGCAACGTATTGGCCTACACCAGAGACAGCCTTCTTTATGGCCTTGTCGAACTAGTGTTAGACCAGAGAATGCCAAAAGGCGAACACGACAAAGGCAATGCAAGTTTAAAAAGTGTTAATATCTCGGGTTGAGCAGTTATATCGATTGGACATTTTTTCTGGCCAAGGTAACATTGAGTTCAAACAGAATGCATGTGGTGTGATCGAGACATTTTGAGGGTAAGGTGATTAAAAAAAGTTCACCATCTTCATTCGAGGCTTAGTTTGAAGGCTTGTCTCTACTAATAATATGGAAATATGTCTGCATTAAAGGTAAATTAAAATCTATAATTCATTCCAAACTTATGAAGCAATTCTAAAATTTATTTGACTGCTTCTTTGACATTTACAGTCATACATCCCTGCATGGGATTAATTAAACTAGTCAAAATTGTAACGAAAAAAAAAACCCTCACATTTTGACAGCTAACTTTTCAAACTAATAATCTGCGAAATAAATGTCTCATATGTGTCAGAAGCCATTTTGAGGTGAGCATGAAGTATGTATAATCGAGGTAATGTTCTCATTAGTATATCACGCAAAGGAGTAATGCATGACTGTTATTACATATTTTGCAAGACATCCTTCACACAGCACACTCCCATGTGTAACGAGGCCTTTGCGGTTGCAATGCCAAATGGGATATTACATTCTGCATCTGGCTGTGACGGTCCCACCTGATGACGGAGACTTGTGTTGCCTCCGAAACGTCGTGATTTTTATTGTTTTATTTTTATTAATTTCATTTTTTACCTACGTGACTTTACCGAAAGAACTAAGAGTATGAATCCTTGCAGTCACGAAAGCTTCAAATCTAGAATTATATTACATTCTAACGAGCTGTCACTAATGTGAAAAACAGGAAAACCAAACCCTGGACTTTGACGTTGCACGTGCACTGAAACACCACCAGGCAAAGGGACGAGGGCTATCAAGGCCTAGCAATTAAACCTTAGGATTAGCTTCCATCAAAGAGGTTATATTTAAGTTTGGGGAGTGCTGCCGTTGGGCAATGGTCCGTGCATTGCACCTGGAATCAAGCGGATCCTGATTCGATTCGGTCTCTTTGCGCTGCAGTTGAAACAACGGGCAATTCTCTTAAATCCTCCCACCTCCAGCGGTAAAAGTGTTTATACTGCGATTAGTTAATAAGCAGGTTGTTTGTGACGGGGTAAAAGTACGGGTACTTCCACATCTTCAAAGACCTCTTCCCAGCATGGCAGAGGAGGTGAATACTATCGAGAGCAGAGGTCGGCAACCAAACTAACAAGAAGAGCCATTGTTTTCTAATTCGGAAAAAATTAACCCGTAAAAACAAAGTTTTTCACTATAAATCCTTTATATGCGTGGCATCGGGGCGGCTAGAGTCCTCTCGTCCTCTGGCTTGAGATGGCTGCCACCTATGGGTCAGATGATTGTCTGTCAGCATTAAACAATTGGTAATTAAATATTAAAAAAATGTTTCCCTAAACAGTGTAAAATTTTGGAAAAAATGTTTTCACGAAAATGCATTGTCACGCACAACGAGTCTGTGTGCAAAATGTCAGCTCGATTGGATCAAGGGAAGTGGGTTAAAACACGACCGAAAGATTTGCACGGTCCTAAGCAAGCAAGTGAACTTAATATAAAGGATTAAAAAAAAACTCTATTTCAAGAGCCGCAATGCCATGTGAATACGAGACGGTGGTGATCCTTAATAAATAATGTCACGAGGCAGTCCTCGAAGAGCCACACGTTTTCGACCCCTGATCTAGAGGAACTCTACAGGCCCCATGAGTGAAGGTCCTTCCACCAGCAGTGCCGTTAGCAAGCATTTGCAGGGCTGTGCCTTTAGCAGCTTTTACCTTTATTAAAAATTGAAACACCATTTTGAAAATAATTACACTGTACATAATTCGAAAGATTGAATAGCTGGAACCATGCCACAGCGGGGCTGCAGTCATCCTAGATTCAGTCTTATTGGAAAGTCAAATGGGTTTTATTTGATTTCATGGTCAAAGTTTATTCTGTTTGTTCGTATAGCTCGTGAGTTGTTGAACCACGAGTAAACTAAAATGAAAGTGAACGCATTTGTTATAAACACTGGCCTTCATCAGAAAAGATGATCAAAGGCTCGTGGTTATTCACAGAGGATGAAATCAGCTCATGTGCAGGTTGCTGGCTGGATTGTTGCATCGCGGGATCATGAGAGGCGGCTGCGGTTCGGGGAAAACCTTAATTCATCCAGCAGTTGATCGATCATGGCTGATGATGCTGAATGGTTATTCAAAGAATGACCATTGCCCAAAAAAATTAAGCCTCTTATTCAGTTTTTGTTGTTGATATAGGTCGAGGTTCATGATGAGCGTGGCGAATTTTATTCAGTTTTTATACAATTGCAGTCTTATCACTGAAAACCGAATCTCTCGATCTCGTTTACTTGCTCTGTACTTCGTAATTGACCATTCCGTGCTTGGTGTACACTCAATAAAAAAAAACCCGTGAAGGAAATGTGTGTGGAGCTCGTGGCATTTGTGGTGCTTGTGTGTTTCCAAACTTGATGTTTCCAAAGCTGATGGTTAACATCACGTATTTTACATCTAAAAAGACAGCAATGGCCTTAATGATGGCATTCGATTTAACAGAGATATGTGGTTTCGCGTATTGAAGGGCATGTTTTCTTTGAGTAATGCTCGTAACAAAAAAAAATCCTCTTACAGAATTTTCACCCCCGTAAAGTCTGCAGTCACTTCATCAATGCCGTAAACATTATTTGATGTCTTTCATGACTTTGAATACAGTTGATTGAAGTGCAACTCCACATCGCATTGCATCTCTGTTTAACCTGACTCATGAACACGATTCTAATGAGAGAGTTTAAAGTAAAGGTGCGGCTCTGAATTTACTTTTTTCATGCCAATGCCGGTGGAAGGCCCTCCACTAGAATGAGTTCTAGGGAGAATATGGCCTACTCTTCCACAGTCGTCATATGTCCTGAGAGAGATGGAAGTACCCACACTTTACTGCACGCAACCACAGGTTGGCTAATGTGGTCGTACAAACGTTATACCGCTGCGTGGACAGAGGCGTGGGGAATTAAGATGTGTGCCCAATTTAACTTGTGTGCTGGAAGATCAAATTGAACCGGCGATCTATGGATTTCAGATTCGGTGTGCGAACCATGGCAGCAAGGGGCAGTAACTCATAAGAGACTGCTCAAACAATATATACTCGTACAACAAACCCAGGTCACATAATTTTCATTGATTCAATTACCTTGTTCTGTTGTCGATAAAATTCAGTTAGACACAAGTCACAACTTGGTAAAGTTCTGTTATCGCATGCCGCTATCGTTCTTACATTTTTTTTAATTCTACGACCTGTGAAGTTTTTGTGTCTTCGGTTATGCCTGGGTTGGTAAAGTCACCTTGATTCCAATCTTTGTGGCCTTTTAACCGCTTGCTGCTTGCGTGCCCCCTTGTGCTGCTTTGTTCAAACGTCATGCACAAGGGAACACGTGGGAATGAATGTGTTGAGGGACGAAAAAAAGCGTACGTTTTAGGCTATTCATGTCTTTCACTTGCAATGTATATGAAATGTTCACCGCATTGTAATGGCATCACTTTAAAGAGACATTGCGCGTACTGTGGAATAAAATATCCTTTAGATTTTGAATTTTGCATTAAAGGTCACAATGTCCATACCTGCTTGTTAATGCTTATGATTATTACTTTCTCCCTCTCTACCCCCCCCCCCCCTCCAGAGATTTGCGCTTCAACAGAGTGAAGGAAGTTCCTGCAGGGGCTTTCAAGAGATTAAAAAATCTGAACACTTTGTAAGTACCCAAAGCTGCTAATGCTGTTTGATGAGGCCTGGAGACATATTCTTTAGCGAAGTTGTTCTGGACAGCTCACCGATGTGTTTTCCCCGTTGCCCCGCTTGATGTTCGGCACAATGTCTGCGATTTCGCTCCTCTGGCTGGGAGCTTCTTCCAGGAACTAAATGGAGCCTCTTGACTTTCTCCTGAAATTGTCTTCATTGCTGTCTGCTGCCAGTGTTTGATGTAGCCTAGCCAATGGTATTTATAATTTCTAGATTTGAAGCTTACGTGACTGCAAGGATTCATATTCTTAGGTGTTTTCGGTAAAGTCACGTAGGTAAAAAATGAAATTAATAAAAAATAAAACAATAAAAATCACGACGTTTCGGAGGCAACACAAGCTTCCGTCTTCAGGTGGAACCGTCACAGCCACGACAGCTGTATCAAGTAAATTAGAGATTACAAGAGCTACCACTCCGTATATATAATGGTTGAAGAGGGGAAGGGCCAAGTACGGCACACTTTGTCGCATTTGCTACCTGAAGAACCTCCCAGCACATAGAGTGAAACGTCTGACATCGTGCCAAACGCCACGCGGCACAACGGAGAGCTGTACAGCACAATTGCGAAAACGCACATTGAAGCTCGCTATATTTCTTTCGACAAAAAACGGAGTATTTGCCTGCTGTATTTCATATTTGTCAGATTAATACAAATGAATGTGTAATGCCCTCATATATAGCCTTTAATGCATAGTACTTAAAAAAATAAAAATGCCACGTATGTAAGTTGCAAAACGTGGGTGTGATCCTTTGAGTATTGCGGCTGCTGGCATCATATTCAACTGGTGTATGCCAGGCCACACTAACATGGCGTACAATGGAAAGCATTCAATACAGTTCAGTGGATTATTATTTTTAAAAAAAATATGGGAAAGCCTCTGTTAGAGTTGTCACCGGCAACTGTTAGGGGCTTGCTATACTGGTTCGATCTCCACATTTCCTTGTCTGTGTTTAAAACCAGCCCCTGGCCATGCATTTCTTATGCCACACCACACTGTGGCTGCTTCTACCTGCTGTACCAACAACGTTGTGCCAATCACAACACAAAGATCAATGGTATTTGTGTTTTTACTTTGCAGTGTCTTCTGTATTCTTGTTCATTCAATACAACCGATCTTTCCTTGGGATGCCTATGGAGAGTGAATGGACACAGCTTTGGGGCTGGGTGAATGGTGGGGTGAAAAAATTGAAATTCGCACCACGTGCCAACTATAACAGTGCCTTGCAGCACAAAGATTTATGACTTGTTGTAGAGCTACCTATAATGTACTTTTAAAAGTTTGCTGTAGACAATGCAGTTGTTTACATAGTTGTGACTTTCAATCATATTTGCTTTTCTGATGTTCAACAAAAGTACAGGACAAAAGTATAGTCTGTGGGTGATCGGCAAGAATATGGAGAAAAACAACCCCGCTGTTTTTCCTGAGTCGTACTACTTACAGGAAAGCTATGGGGCAGTAAGGAGATGGAGAGAGAAGGGTAGGAGGCGACAGAAGAATTCAAAGAGCAGAAGGGGACAAGGGGTGTCCAGATGGATCGCATAATTGGGAGGATAACATCGAAATCAAAAGAAAGGGAGACCAAATGTTCATACACACCACCAGTGACTGGATTTGCATTGTTTTCACTTCTCACTAACAGTTGTAGAAAAGCCATCTCTTTGTTCAGTGCTGTTCCATTACAGTAGACGTTTATAAAATAGTTTATTTAAGTATCAATACAATTTCCTACACACCATTCTAAGGTTCAACTTCGGTGGCGGAAATTGGAAGTGGTAAAGCTTTTTTGTTGTTGTTGTTGGTGATCGTCACGGATTGCTATTCTCCCGAAAAGTCGTGCCTTTTATTTTGGCGGGTCAGCGAGGTATGGATATGGCTGGAAAAGCAATTTGTGGGCGGTGGATTTGTTTCCATTACCCGTTACCATGGGGCTCAACCTAAACAAACCACGCTCGTGAATGTGTCCACGGCCCCCCCACACGCGGGTCTGTGTGCAGACTTTGCACCTCTTTTCCACGGCACAGCCGAGCTGAGTCTTGGGCCTGCAGACCCAACCCTGCCTGGCGCCATGTCGTTTTTGGGCCACTGCAGCAAAACCGCCGCCGTGCTGTTGACCGTGACACGTTAGTCGCGTTTGCGCACCTGCGATTATGCCGGGTGGCTGCGCACGGCGCGGAAGAAGCTCAACATACGTCCATGATTCTCTTGGCAAGTTGCACGTCTTGTCGTGCACGGTGTTGATTTGCTCCGTAAAAAGGTCACGAGGCAGTCCTTGAAGAGCCGCAAGTGTGCGGCCCCTGCTCTCGAGGGACTCTAGAGGGCCCCTCTAGTGAAGGCCCTTCCACCAGCAGTGCCGTGAGCAAGCATACATACGTTTGTATGTACAGAATATACGGTGAAAATAACTCGCCCCACCCTTGACCATTCTTTGGTCAGAGCCGGATTCAGATATCTTGTAAGGCCATAGTTGTAAGGTTTGATTTCTGGCTCGGAATAGCAAGTAGCCAGTGGAAAGCTGCCCCCGTACCGAGAGGGCCCACACTAGCACAGTTGCTATGTGCCAGTGGAAAAGGGTCATTACAAAACAGATCTGGCGGTTCCTTTGGCACTGACTTGCCCACTTTGCATTAATCCTAATTATATTGAATTAACATTGACATGTCAATTAGATTTGTCTGGCTATAGTTGAGAAAACAAAACACCAAAACGTATCTGGATAAACAAGTACACTCGCAAAATACCATGGGTGGAAAAAACCCGATTTTTCCAGCGGCAGGCATCGGGTTTTTTCTTTAATACAATTAAACCCGATTTCGGGGAATTAAAACCTGGTTTAATGAATACGAAACTCTGATAGGCTTAGGCTGCTTCCTCGTCGGTGCTGCTATCGTACTCGAAGCCGTCGGGCACGGGGTAGTCGTAGGCATAATGCGGCGGGCAGGTTGGTCTTGATGAACACGAGCTTCTCCACAATCGTGGGCGCCAGTGAGTTCCTTAGCTTGGAATGGATGAGGCCCATCGTTGAGAAGTGTGGTTCTGCAATTAGAACCAATTAAACCGGATTTCTCCCAAGCTCAGATGATCAGGTTTAATATAAAAAGACAATTAAACCCGATTGTAAAAAAACCGACTGTGCCACTCTTGCAAAATACTGCATTTGTGAATGTTACGATCATGGATAATGTCGATTAATCATGATCACCATCATGTCTGAACATGTATTTTATTACCTGTTTTTAAAGATTGTCAAGAGTAGCCACTGCACCGTGCATGGTGTTCAATATCATCTCCATCATCATCACTTTAATGAAAAGACTGCTTCCAAACTCAATTTATAATTAGACTAAAATCTAGAAAAAATGCAGACAACAGTAAACACAGGTCGTTCCTCCTGCAAATATTCTTTTTGCAGATTTGTTTTACCCTATAGTTTACCTGTCAGCTTTTTGTTGTTGTTGGATCAGAGTGATTTTTGGATGCCTAGAAGCTGTCGATTACCAGCATGAGCGTTATCATTTATTATTTCTACATCGTGTTCATGTACAAAGTTGTTTTGTTGCAGCACACACAATTCAAAATCAGTTCAAAATAATCTTAAAAAATAAAAACAGCCAAGAGGAAAATATTGGCGGTGCCGACTACAAAGAGCTTTCACGCTGTGATATTAATCAGTTGACAGTTCACCAAACAGATTGCGTTTTTTTGTCTATGGAGGGCATGAAAGGGGGTTTTGCATGCTTTTTTGTTGACGGTTGGAGCATTTGGGTGGAGTTGGGGATAATATGTTTTTATGATCGTTAAGTGCAGGCCCCAATGTGCCCAAAACCACCGCTCGGCCAGTCACAAACAGCACTATTCAAGACACATTAGTTCTTACGTTTCATGACCTTAGGAAGGTTGTGAGCAAGGTCTGGGCACCCTGTTTCAAATTGAGGAGTTAGGTGGGAGAAAGCAAGGTAGCGAGAAGAGATGTCGGCACAACGAGAAGAGTAGGGCCCCTCAGTGCTTGAAGTTTTTATTATTTATCACAAGAGCTGCTATATGTGTGATAAAACATCCACCCGCTGTGGCGTGGTGTGTGCTGTAGAGCTGGGATGATTAATAATTACATTATTGAGTTCATTAAATTGATTAGTTGACAAGAAAAACTCAATTTAATCAACTGATCTTATTGTAGTTGATTATTTTGGTCCTTTTGAAATTGGCGTTTGCTTCAATAGCCGGCACCCCGAAGGCAGGAAACCTCCTTTAAGCCACGTCCAGTGTGATGCGCATGATGATAGCGGTGAGGTCATGGTCCCGTCCAGGAGCACAAGTGCTGACGGAAGGTGAGACTTTTTTGTTTGTTATAATTTTTGTGTTTTACCATTAGTCACAACTGCTTAAATAATCGGGAATAACCCAGGACTAGTGTTCTAACTGCTTGTTAAACACATTCCTGCGGAGGGAGCTGTTAGGAACGTTGGGTTGCTCGGTCAATGGCCTGCAGGGTCAACGGTGGCGTGGTGTATTCCGCAAATATACCCGACTGTGAGGGCGGGCACAAGCTGGCATGAGTAGGTTAAACGTTGAGTTTTATAAGGGCACCACGGGGTGACCAGCAGAGGTGGGACAAAGTCATTGTTATGCAAGTCCAAGTCGAGTCTGAAGTCATCAAATTCATGACTCGAGTCTGACTCGAGTCCAAGTCACATGACTCGAGTCCACACCTCTGGTGACCAGCCCCTCCCCACCCAGCCCCACCCTCCCCACCCAGCCCCTCCCCACCCTCCCCACCCAGCCCCTCCCCACCCAGCCCTTCCCTCCCCACCCAGCCACTCCCTGCACGACGGACACATTAATCCCCTGTGGGCTGGTGTAACCAGGAGGTTCGTACCAGTATAACATTACTGATTACAGTATTCTGTATATTTATGTGGGAAAAGTAAGCATTCTACTTTGCTGTAATCGTGTTGCTGTCTTATATTTGTTTCCATTTGACCTGAGCCGCTTGCAAAGTATTTGTGAAAGTTTTGCTTGCAAATTGTTTAAATATTTCCATGGAATTCTGTTTTTATTAGCAGCGTATTGCCTTACCGCTGGCTGAACAGTGTGTTGCGAATGTGAAATGCAATATGCATATCGCAGACCAACATAGCAAGCCAAATTACACCCAGCTGTGTTTGTTTCTCATTGGCAAATATACCAGCAATAAGTTGACACCGTAATTGTGCAATCTGTGTAAACCTCTCTGCATCGTACGTTAATCATCGTCTGGATACATGTTGACAACATATAGCTGCATCCAGCTTGTGTTGTACGATCAGTGCATAAATTAAACACCAAAATGTTAAACAGTATTTTTGTTTTCTATAACATAGTGTATGTATTTTATTAACCAATTGCAAGCATGTGCATGACCAATTGCTTGCAATTTACATGAGTAATTGCTTGCTCATGCCACCGTTGGGGAGAAAAAGCCCCTTTCGGAAGGAGCTCTTCCTATTCCCCCGACAGGACATTGGCCTACCATGCCAAGCTAAAAGAGGTGGGAGTCCCTAAACTCTTACACCCCCCCACCACAACCACCAACACATTGCAACATTGCTGATCGACGTTTCAGAAACTCTTCCATTATTTCAACTGGTTGTGCTTGGGAGATTTATTGAACCAGTGTGGCCTTTTGCATTGCAAAGCCAGGGTTCTGACCATTGCACAACAGTAGCACATGTTATATAATGTATCTATTGTATTCATTAAAGACTAAACAACCCGTCCCCACCACACCGCTTCTTTGCGCGTCCTATTGCCAACAGCTGGCAAGTCAGGAGGCGGTGTTTGAGCCTTTCCTGTAGCTGGAACAGCACAGGCTTGTCCGATACGCCCCCGAGGGAATTGCCTCCCATGAAAAAAAGCAGGTGTGGTGGCTCTGTAAACGCCTCCCTCGATCCCGTTTGTGGCCTCGCGTGTGATCCAGAGGGTAGACAAGCCTGAAATAGCCGTGCTGCTGCTGCAGCTGTAGCCAGCAAAGCAGACTTTGTCATCTTGCTTGAATGGCAACAGGTGTTCACTTTTGGCGTTGTAGGATGTCAGAGTACGCGCACAAGGAGAGGTCACGTGGCTTTTTTGAGGGCGAGATGTTGTAAACAGCAGTTGCGGCAGTACAATGTACGGATGTTTAGTCTTCGGGGGCGTCCATAAATGACGTCACGCGATTTTGGACGATTTTTGACCCCCCCCCCCCTTCGTCACACGGCGTCACAAAAAGTCAGACCCCCCCCTTAAATATGACGTCACAAAGCTCTGCCCTCCCCCCACAAAAAAACATGCTTCAAATCGCTTTAAACTATTGTCATTGTAGTGCGTATTTAATGTGCCGCTGCACTCTAATGTTGTAGGAGAAAACATTTATTAAAACGTATATTTAATTAAGTAGAACGTGTTGTCTATATTTATTTAAAGTTGCGCATTTTGATGTGACGTCACATTTCTCAAGGACGACCTCGTCAAACGGAGGCTCCCGTATAGTGGGGTAAATTGTGGGTACCCTGGCCTCTTCCAAGACAGCTGATCGGAGTGGAAGAGTAGGCCAAACACACTCGAGATGTGCTCTCTCAAGCTCCCTCTCGTGCAGGCCGCTTCGCCAGCAATGCTGTGAGAAAACAATTGCAGGGCTGCACCTTTATCTTTACCATCTATATATAATACGGTGTTGGATGATAATCGAACTGCAGTGGTTAAGTTGTGCACTTTTAAGTTCTGATCCTCAGCATTTCTTGAAGAAGTTCCATTGCTTGTTTTTGAAAATGGGTTTAATAAAGTCGGCGTGGAATGTTCGAGACGTTGCGGCTCTTCAACGGAAGCACCTAACAATAGCTTTCTCGAGTTTCCACTATACTTTGGCCAATTCGTAATGTTGCAGAGAAGGTGAAACATTAAAATAACACGTCTTTATTTTTCTCCATGTTTCATCGCACATGAAATAAAGATTCTTGATTAAAGCAACATTGGCAAATGCGGGCTATTTTGCTTTGTCCCTTTTTCCGATTTTATCCACGTAACAAATGCCTTTTTATTAGCAAACCCAAATCCGAGTGAGGTTTGTCAGACGGCGGCGTAAATGTTTCTAAAAAATCTGGTAAGACGTAAAAAAAAATATATCTGCCGAGTAACAGACACTCCCACGAGATACAAAGTGCACAAACATTCCGACCTCGGCGTGTTGATATGATGGAATGTGATTATGTTGAGCTAATGTAACACATTCCTGCGGAGGGAGCTGGTAGGTACGTTGGGTTGCTCGGTCAATGGCCAGGGTCAACGGCGGCGTGGTGTATTCCGCAAATATGGCCGACTGTGAGGGCGGGCACAAGCCGGCGTGAGTGGGTTAAACGTTGAGTTTTATAAGGGCACCACGGGGTGACCAGCCCCTCCCCACCAATCCCCACCCCCCACCCAGCCCCTCCCCACCCAGCCCCTCCCCACCCTCCCCCTCCCCACCCAGCCCCTCCCCACCCAGCCCCTCCCTGCATGACGGACGGACACAATAATCCCCTGTGGGCTGGTGTAACCAGGAGGTTCCTACCAGTATTAATGTTTTCAACTCTGCCCAATGTCACGTACTGCTAGATGGTGAATGTGCAGCGCTGCAATTGCTCACGTCACTGCTGGCAGAATGGCCTCCGCTAGAGGGAGGTCTAGAGAGCCCCTGTCAGAGGGTATTTTGGTCTACTCTTCCACACTGGACAGACATCTTCGTGGTGAAGATGCAGCCCTGATATGTTTTACTCGTGCAACTGCTGGGAGAAGGGCCTCCACTAGAGGGAGCTCGAGAGAGACCCCTCTGGATTTGGTAATTGGTCTACTCTTCCACGCTCACCAGATGTATTGGACAGAGGTGGAAGTACCCACACTTTGCCCTACCGCACGCGATCTGTCGATCACCTTCCTCTGGTATGCTCATTTATACTGGCCACAGTGGTGAGATGTAAACTGCCTCGCCTGGTATACAGGAGGTTGTGGTTTCAATCCCAACCCTGACGCCTGGAAATTAGAAGTTTGCATGTTCCATCCATTGGTCGCGTTGATTTTTCTCCAGGTCCTCAGGTTTTTCCCTCCACATTTAGAATCAACGTAGCGGTTAGAGTATTTGGCTGCAATACATTTCCACGTGATAAGCCACTTCGTTGAGCAATCATTTGTGGCCAAGTCGCTTCTGAAAAAGAGCTACATAGCTCAAGTTGGGGGCCTTACCTGGTAAAATAAAAAAAATGTTGACACAGAGTTTTAGTTTATACTTTTGGGTGGATAGAGGCTGGGGTGGGGGGTTAAGATTTTTTTGTTTTAACCGTCACGCGAGAGATCAAACCGGTGACCTCTGGATTACAGGTCCAGTATAAAAACCAAAAGCATTTTGTTTTATTTTTCCAGGTAAGAACCACTGAGCTATGTAGCTCTTTAACAGAAGCAACCTGGCCACAAATGATAGCTCAACAAAGTGGCTTATGTGAAAATGTATTCTCCGGAGGAGCCGGAGAAAAATCCACGTGACCACGGGGAGAACATGCAAACTACAAATATTCGGGCACCAGGGTCAGCATTGAACCCACGACCTCCCGTATACCAGGCGAGGTAGTTAGAATCTCGCCGCCGTGGCGCCCACACAAGTATGCTAACCATTACACCACAGCGTCATCCCTGAACTTACCAAGAAGTAACCAGGAAATGCCTTGAGCATATTAACTACTGTATTGCATATTTCTTGGGTGCCGGGGGAAGGGTGAAACCATAAGAATGTAAAAGTAACTTTTCCAGGATTTCTTTATCGCTATTAGGCTCTTCTTACTTGTGTTTTCTCGATGTTGTTTTATTGCAGGTTAATCAACAACAACCAGATAAAAAGAATCCCCAGAGGAGCCTTCGAGGATTTGGAGAATCTCAAATATCTGTAAGAAGGTCTTGCACATTGTTAAACATTGGTAAATAATCTTGTAATCGCTGCCACTGGCCTCCAAGAATGTCAACAATTTGTTTGTTTACTTTACTCTTGCAGATACATCATGGGAATGTGTATCTCAGTTCTAAATGTTTGCTGTTGTTTCATACATTTGCTGAACATTCCATTCGGGCCAGCCAAAACGAAGTAGCCGGCTTTATTTTCATGTTGTGTGTTTACGCTGACATGCGTGGGTAAGATAAGGTTGAAGCTCCATGAAAATATCCCCGTGCATGTTGATAAAAAAAAACGAAATACGTTTACAAATAGGCAATTGTCACTTGTAAACTTTCACGTTTTAGCGTTTTTGTCTCCAGCCCTACAATTGTGTTAAACAGCCACTATAAAGAACCCTGCCCCATATCACATTCACTTGCACTGTTTATGTTTTTAGGGTAATAACTGGAGTCATGTTGGGCAGAGAAACCTAAGCTGTTCATTATTTTTCTCCTTGTCCACACTTTAGCATTTTTTTTTCGATTTAAACGTGTTCATAAAAAAAATACTGCATTATGATCAGCAATATATATGACGTGTGAGATTGTTCTTATTTAAAACCTATTATGCTCCTAAAAAACATAAATGTTTTGATTACTCTGCACTCAGCCAACGTCGTTTGTCATGCAAGATTCCCAAGTAAATGTAATGTCCATACAAAACATGACATTCTGTCTTCAGTTACAAGTACATTTTGGCTTAACCAACCATTGCTTTGGCTTCACAAATATTAAGGTTACGTTGAGTGTTTGTTTTTCTTTCCAAATAATGTCCAGCTTATTGTTCATCTACTGCTGGATGAAGGCCTAACCCAGGCCCGTGACCATCATAGAGGTTTTTGATCATACTTCACCACACTCATAAGTGTAATACTTCTTTAAATGTAGGCCTAGCATCGGTTAGGAAATCGCTTGCCACTGAGATTAAACCGTGACCAGTAATCAAACACAACGACACAATGTGCTAACCACTTTTCCACTGCTCACTCTCCTGCCCGCCCCAGATATCTGTACAAAAATGAAATCTCCTCCATTGATCGTCACGCATTCAATGGACTCGGCTCTCTGGAGCAGCTGTGAGTATGAATAACAACAGTGGCTTTGATGCCTCACCTGGTTACATCCATGCACCACAACAAGTCACCGTCCGTGCAAATGTGTGATTAAAATCAACAGCAACAATAATTGAGTTTAATACAGCGTATGACGCGTACGCCTGTGTATGCTTGTGTACACTTGTAATTGTGTGTTTTTTTCTCTCGAATCAGTTGTCTTGACAGCATGGATTTCCGTGACATGTCTCTGTACAAGACGGAACAATTTGGCGAATGTTTAATCTGATCATGTTACGGAAGTCGTTGGAGATATATCAAACTAATAAGTCGTAATTTGTTTGATTGTAAAAAATCTTAAACTGAAAAAAAAAACCGCAGTGAATATTAATGTTCCGCAGAGGCAGCAATTGCGGTAATTGCTATAATCTGCTTGGGTATATGTTCCACATGGTTACATATTCCACAGGGAATGTGTGGTTTTGGGGAGATTGGCAGGAGCGGATGTAATGACTTTTTGACGAACAACAGAATGTTTATGCACTTTTGTCTGAAAATGTCGTGAAGATTTTGTCTCTAGTAAAATGTGCATATTTGGGAAAATGTCTTAAAAATATATAAATAAGTGATGACAATCTATGAATTAGATTTCCAGCCCTTTGTCATCCCATGATTGGATGAAGGTCTCCCCTTGCCACGTCCGTCATGGGAGTGGCCTTGATCATACGTCACCACGCGTCTGTATGGGTTTGTGACGTGAGATCCGAGGAGCATAAATTTCGATTTAAAGCTTTTGTGACTGCAGGGATTCATCTTCTTGGTTCTTTCAGTAAAGTCATGTAGAATGGAAATAATAAAATAATAAAACATAATAAAATAATTCTCACGACGTTTCGGCCACAACGCAAGCAGCTGTCCTCAGGTGGAGAACAGGTCTTTTGTCAAGGCGCTCTTCCCCCTCCAACCCAGCTTAAATAGACGCTCCAGGCCTGGGGTTGTTTCATTCAGACTCTGTCTTCTCGACAGACCTGTTCTTCACCTGAGGACGGCTGCTTGCGTTGTGGCCGAAACGTCGTGAGAATTATTTTATTATGTTTAATTTTTATTATTTTATTATTTCCATTCTACGTGACTTTACCGAAAGAACCAAGAAGATGAATCCGAGGAGCAGTTCAGATATCACTCACACCTGAAGTTAGCCACGGCTGGGAGTTGAACCCAGATTACCGGCTTCATAGGGCAGTGCATTCAACCCACTGCGCTACTTCTCCATCCAATGAAGAAGTAAATAGAGGAATGGCATTTATTACAAGCGATGTAATCGTAGTCCGTTAAATGCAGGTAAGAGCTCATTCTGACCGAAAGTGAATTTGTCAAGGGAAGCCTATGTTCAGGACAAATACAAAAAACGTAAATATATAAAGTACAAAACGAAGACAAAAATGTTTATGTCATGGTACAATGGCAGTGGAATCACTTATTGTCGCGATGTGTTTTCTCCCCTTAATGGATACCACAAATACATTTTAAATACCTTCTTAGCTGCTTCCCAGTAGCCACATGTTTTAACACTGATTGTCAATGCTGTTAACAGCCAGCATTTTCTATAAAACACCCTCATTTGGCAATTTAAGTGACTTACACAACAGCTATGTGTGTAATTCAGTTATTTTATATCTATACTCTTTAATATTTCATTGCATTCATCGCAGATATGTATGACTTACATATTACGTTATGGCATTATTTTAACCACCAATTAAAATTTTATTGGGCCTTTACAACGTAATATTATTTTTAATCTGCACTACAAACGGTATTTTTACTAGTGTTTTTTGTGCATAAAAATACATCTAAAATATACCAGCGTAGTGAAATATGGTCAAACACCCCCCCCCCCCCTGCCCATCAGTGGATTGACAAAGTGCTGTAACCCGTTTTATATATTTAAAAAAAACCTTATTGATTGTAAAAGATTTACCTTGCTACGAACTTTTATCATCTGTCATAGCCACTTGTGTTTCATCATGGCAAACGTCACAAGAGCATGAGATTTTCAATCGGTTCATCTCAGTCCACAAGTGTGCATATGCTTTGCTCATTTCATTTGGTATGCCCCTAAGCATCGATGCAAAAAAACTCTGTAGAATCCCCCATGTGGATTCCCAAACCTAAAAAGGGCTTGTCACAGTGAGATTGCATTTTTCCAAATTTCCTTTGTCCAGACCCCAGCTCAGAACCATAGAGAGAGAGAGCAGTGCACATTTTATCCACCAAAGAAACACTCAAGATGTAAAGTCTTACACGATTTGGCATCGACAGAGCACAGCTAACAATTTTTTTTATAGTAATCAATTTCATACATTATATTTTTTCTGTGGCTGTTTCATCATTACTTGGTTGAATGTTTATTTTCTCTCTTTTGAAAGATGTATTTAAAAAAAAACAAATACACAATGTTGGAAGATCGTCATGCTTCTCAGATACTATTTAATGAGAATAGTCTTATTGTCGAATAATAGTAAGAGCAACCATAAATAAAACATAGAATCAAATGTAATGAGAAAAACACAATTTTCAGTTTATTATGTATTTTACGTAGTTTAGAGTCTGTTTGCAACATATTGATATATCTAACCACAGTGCATACAGATATGTTTATTATTATTATGACATTTTAATGCGCTAGTTGACCGTTATTCTTTTAAACACTTATTTTTTATCAGCATGTCGAACATTTGTCCCCTCTTTGTTGTATTATTGTGTGTGTGTGTGTGTAACTAAGCTTGATGTCAAATCTGTGCATAATTACTAACGCACCGACGATTTGCTCACTTGTTTTTGACAGATACATGCACTTCAACCAGATAGAGATTCTAGAACCAGACACCTTTAGCCATCTACCCAAACTAGAGCGATTGTAAGTGTGCTTTTCATGTCCACCTCATACGTTGTCAATGTTAATGTACACCAGCTGCTTCAGCATGCATGCAGATGCCCGATGCTCCCACTCATACTCCTCCTTTGCATGTGTGTTTAACACTCATGCGAGCATTGCTAACTCTCCGATATTCAATTTGCCATTGGAATCATTCCACAGCTCCTCGTTGTTAGTTTAGTTTCCATATCTGTCTTGACCGCACGCACACACTGGATCTGTTGCAAAGAAGTAATCACGATTTTTGTTGTAATTAAGTCGTTGGTAAGTTCTTTTTTTATTTACATCTCGTCATATAGATACATTGGGACGCTGCCACTGGTTAAATGGTTCGCACACTGGACTTGCGATCCAGAGGTGGTTGGTCTTATTGCATTCTCCAGGCACGGCAATTGAAACAATGGGGCAAATTTCTTAAATCCCCCCGTTAGCCAATCGGCAGGTCTCCTGTGGTGGGGTAAAGTGTGCGTACTCTCACCTCTTCCAAAGCGTCTGGTCAACGTGGAAGAGTAGGCCAAATATCCTCTATAAGGGCTCCAATAAGGCCCCTCTATCACTCCCTCAAGTGGATGCCCCTCCACTATCAGTGGCGTGAGCAAGCAATTGCAGGGCTGTACCTCTATCCTTTAAATAACCCAACACACTCGTAAGGCCAAAACAAGACATTACATGCATGCCATGTTCGATGATATGCTTATATTTCGTAAAATAATTATAATTTATATATTGTTCACGCTTAAATCTATGAATGCCATGGCTGATGTGTTTGCGTGTTCAGCGTTCTAGTTGAATGCATTTTTTTTTCGTGTACAGGTTTTTGCACAACAACCGACTGGCAAAGATTCCTTCCGGGACCTTTTCTCAGCTCAGCTCGCTGAAAAGGCTGTAAGCGATGCTTGCATTGTGTCACATCATGTGAAGTTACATGCGAATTTCTGCTCGCCCCAAATGTAAAACAATCAACAAATTACCGAGCAGATGAACACCCTTGTTCGATACTATGGGACCCCTCTTGCCAGCAATCGAAATATAAGAATAGCTTTTACCCTTTCTGGCAATGAAACAGCTGTGCTAAGATGTTTAAGCACCCAACAGAAACCTTTTGCAAGGAATCCTGTCACTGCATTAACCACACGTTACTTGTAGGTGAACATGCAAAAAAAAAACATTCTCTGAGAATATAATATATGCATTTTCTTTGAAACTGATTGGTCCACAGCTTTCTTTCGAGCCTCGTCTCAAACAGTGTTAGACCAGAGGACGCCAAAAGGCACACAGCACAAAGATAATGCTACCATCAGGGCATTTATAGCTCGGGGTGAGAAGCTACATCATGGGATATGACTTGCCAACTTTCTGTCTGGTGTGGAGCAATCAAGTTTCAAAGACAATGAATATATTATTAGAGCATGATTTTTTTTGCATGTTCACCACAAAGTACGTGTGGTTAATGCAAACAAGATTCCTTGCAAAAAGGTTTTATTACTCATAGGTTCTTTCGGTAAAGTCACGTAGGTATAAAATAAAATAAATCACGACGATGTTTCGATCGCAACACAAGCGGTCGTCCTCAGGCGGAAAAAATATAATCCAGCAGTGGAACTGCTGAACCAGCGAGAAAGCAGTTACAACAAGAGGTTATTATATATGTGGCGATGGGAAAGCAAGTGGGGTCTGAGCTGGAAAGGAATTCCATCCACGGACGCAAGCACCTGTTTTATTGCCAGAAAGGTTCAAACCTATTCTTATATCCTTATTCAGGACTACGCCACCAAAAATAGCTTAAAAATTCAGCAAAACACGTCTCGGTGTTAGACCCAAGTTCAGCTGCTATTATTTTCATTTTTTTTAAACATATGCGGTGCGTGATGAGACAGCGTTGGCCTTGCCCGTCATCCAACAAGTTGCGCTTCATTACCCGATGACTTTGGAGGTGAATGCGACCTTACCTTCGACCCCTTCTCAATTTCAATTCTTCACTCCTTTCATTAGTGTACCGCGGGGCAAGGCCCGTAAGCGAGCACCTGCGAAGACCAGAAATACACACGCGGGCTACATTATTCATCACCGCTTGTGTCAAATTTGTCTTCCGAGTGATGTTTGAAGCAGTGCAGCAGTTACTTTTTTTTAGGCGAAGCCTGTGACTAATATGTGTACCAGTTAGATATCAATTACGAATTACTTAAGTTCCGTTTCCCACTGGTATGGTGCATGTTTTTTTTTTATATATAAGAACAATTGCTTATCGAAAGTGCAGAGACACAAAATATCAAGCGGACAACAACAAACAGCAATTGCAGTATCTGTGTATGTCCAGATATTTTATCGACTGGGTTGTTGGGATGGTCGTGTATCGTGATAATGACCATGCCACAACTCACCATACACATGTACTTATGTGTAAATATCGAGTACGGAGTTGAGTTGTGACTTAGAATTATTCGTATATTATTGCGTGTGACCGAGTCGACTAGGCACGTATATTTGCGCTCGTATTTATTATTTCTGTACGATGCACTTGCCCGCTTGCTATGTTTGCTCTTGTCTACGAGCGTAAAGACACACACACTAGACTTTTCGAAAGCAAATTTCACTTGACGCACATCAAACCGAGGAAGTGGCACGACCTCTTTGCGCCGCACGGAAACACGACGCCTCGACATTCGCGGCGTCTCATTATAATTAACAGCAATTAATGACAGCGGAGGTGAATTAACCTTGATTGGGGGGGGGGGGGGGCGGGTGGTGATGCTGCTGTCTCCCCTATCCCATCTCTTGACTTTTGATTGCCATTGCCCCTTGCCCGTTGCGTGTTCTTTCGGGCGACGGCGGCGGCGGTGCAGGAGGCTCGACTCGAACGTGCTCATCTGCGACTGCGAGCTGCTCTGGCTCATGGAGCTGCTGCGCGAGTACGCCTATCACGGCGCCACGCAGGCGGCCGCCACCTGCGAGTTCCCGCGCCGCCTGCAGGGACGCTCGCTCGCCTCCATCACTGCCGAGGAGCTCAACTGCGCCGGCCCCCACCACGGTGTGAAATGTCGCCCCCCCCCCACCTCGTCCCCCCCCACACCCCCTCCCACATGTCCCCCCCCTCGTCCCCCCCCACCCCCCTCGTCCCCCCCCCTCGTCTCCCCCACCCCTCGCCCCCCCCCACCCGCTCCCACATGTCCCCCCCCCCTCGTCCCCCCCCACCCCCCCTCGTCCCCCCCACCCCCCTTTCCCCTCCCCCCTCGTCCCCCCCCACTCCATCCCCCATGCCCCCCCCCTCGTCCCCCCACCCTCCCTCATCCCCCCACCCCTCCCCATCCACCCACCCCTCCCCATCCACCCCCCCACCCCCCCTCATCCCCCACACCCCCTCTTCCCCCCCCACCCCCCCTCGTCCCCCCCACCCTCCCTCGTCCCCCCCCCACCCCGTCCCCCATGCCCCCCCCCTTGTCCCCCCACCCCCCCTCATCCCCCCCCACCCCCCTCGTCCCCCCCACACCCCCCCTCATCCCCCCCACCCCCCTCATCCCCCCCACCCCCCCTCGTCCCCCCTCATCCCCCCTCGTACCCCCCACCTCCCTCGTCCCCCCCACACCCCCCCTCATCCCCCCCACCCCCCTCATCCCCCCCCACCCCCCTCGTCCCCCCCACACCCCCCTCATCCCCCCCACCCCCCTCATCCCCCCTCGTACCCCCCACCTCGTCCCCAAAGTCCCCTCCCCATCCGCCCCCCCCCCCCCCCCCCACGTGGGAATTTTGCTTCGAGCAAATCCTGCTCATCCTTGACACGTGCATTCGTCTTCTGCCAGTCCCTAGGTGTTTTGATACATTGGGGCACGGCCTATTTGCTTAATCGATATCTCCTCGTAGTGAGTGCTTTTCCACTTCTCTCTGCCCGTCGCTGCGTCTTTCAAC
Source organism: Lethenteron reissneri (assembly GCF_015708825.2). NCBI lineage: Eukaryota > Metazoa > Chordata > Hyperoartia > Petromyzontiformes > Petromyzontidae > Lethenteron > Lethenteron reissneri. The sequence goes on along the minus strand of NC_083797.1, from coordinate 6,109,319 downwards.
TGGGACATCTTTCATCCCGCCCAGTGTTTGATGTTTGACGTCCGGTCGAATCGCGGTCTTCCCCCTTACCCAGTGTTCACCTCCGTCACCATTCCCGTGTAGCCGGTCACCATTCATTCTGGTCACATGTCTAAAATGTCGCAGTTTCCTGTACGGTATCAGACACACCGCAGCTTTGATTCTTTATCTACAATTTATTATGTGCGGAGCTTCCTCGCTCCAGTTGCATGCTCTTTATACGAACATATTAAGAATTCTCCAGAAGGCTTTCAATTCCAAAGGCAGCGATTCGTCTGTCTTCTTATTCTTCACACGTCTGTTACAAGGGGGAGATACTTTTCATGGAATTCAGCTGGTAGTGGAGAACAGCCCGAGAGGATGTCACAACACTTATTGTTACCTCTGGTTTATGACGGGAAAAAAATGCTGTACGTCAATGTTGAGGAATGTGTCACCTCTTCACTCTCTCTGCTCTGCACATATAAGCTTGCTATTGGGTTGTGTCATGAGGATGGTGCTGAGGTCTCCTTTTTCATTTTGGTCCCAGTACAATGCAGTGTGAATGAATACGTATGTAATGGCTAGGTTACTTCTCAAAATATACACGCGTAGAATTAAATGTCTTAAATGTATCGGCAGGTAAGTTAAGCTAATAAATATATGTGAAATGTAATTTGGAAAGCGATTTTCAATACCAATGGAATAAAAAAACAACTTCCAGTCTAAATGAACTGATGATTCTATAAACATTTATTATCATTATTGGAATTAAAATCTCAAGTGGCATTTCCCCTGTCAGAGTGCATAGCACACTGCGTCCGTGTATGTTGTAAATCTGTTCCCTCTCAGAACGTCCACGGATCACATCTGAGCCTCAGAATGTCGACGTCACTCTGGGCAACGTCGTCTATTTCACCTGCCGAGCGGAAGGAAATCCCAAGCCCGACATCATCTGGCTCCACAACAAGTCAGTGTCCACGCGACTCCGTGCACCCCCTTTGCTGTGTAACCCCCCCCCCTTCCCCCGTGCAGATGTCGCAGTTCCATGCAGGCAGCTATGAATAACCTTGTGCAGACAGACACGGGCCGGTAACGTTTTCCATGTGTGCGTTGTGCACGAGTGCATTCTTGGCAGAGAACTTCTTTTTACTGACACAACTTTGTGAGCAATAGATGGAGGTTGGTGTGGGGGGGGGGGTAAGAATGGAAGGGCCAAAACCTAACTGGAAGGTCACATTGCATTGGTTGGTAGCAGTATTAGCGAAACTATTCAAAGGATTTATAGTGCTTTGTTCAAGCCATTATCTAGGTCCATTATCTTAAATACCCGCGGATATATTTATGGCTATTATTATACGAGAACAAAGAGGCTTTCCATTAAATCCGGTGCACGCCCCCTTTCCAACAGCATGTTTTAGAAAAAATTTAAACGTTTCCATCGTTTCATCTTCTTTGATGGAAGAAGAAAAAAAAACTTGAAAGCAACGTTTCATCAGTTTTCAAGTCTGGTAAAAAAAAGAATGCACAATGCTAACCAAATTAATATTTCAAAACGCTTATTACAATTCATTTATTCACTCTAATTAAAAAGCTCGCTTAAGTAATTTACTTTTAAATTAGATTTACTGTAAACGAGGTATTCGGAACTCATAGAAGTGCAACGCTGCATGGTGCACTGAAACATTAATGCCTGCACTGTGCACCGGCCATTGATTAGCACGGGTATTGTCCAGGAATTACCCACATGTACAGCGTGCAGTGCATACTGCCCTGACCATCGTCGTCATCATGATTTATTTACACGGTGCCTACCATGCACTACATCTCGTGGCACCAGAATAAAATGTGTAGTTGAGATCATTACAAAGGAACTGATTGCCAACTAAATGTGATGTTCAAAAACAATGTGGCATGGACAATATGCACAACAAACGTCCTTTCCCCGCACCTCCGATTCGCACGGTTGGCTACATACAGTGCGAAATAAGTTCGGCACACGTACGACAAATGAAAATAGGAAAAGTTAGAAAATTCAGCAGTGCTTGAGATGGCTCTCCTTATTGTCCACTTCAATGAAGTTGTGCATACTGCAGGCATATTTTGTGACAGCCGTCCCATCCTCCCCTACCCTCCCCCATCCCACACATTCCACTCACTCCACTTAAAAACCTCTTGGCCTGAATGAGCAGCTCGCACGCGTCGATCAAACTTGCGATGGACTTTTCTCCGGCGTGCTCTCTCTCCTTTGGCTGCCACTTTCGCTCTTAATCTGGGCCACCGGTTGTCATCGCTTTTCCAAAAAACGTTTCGAACGAGCTCACTGATCATATCTATTTGATAAAAGAGCCCGGTATGGAGCACGAGTGGCAGCGGGGGAAGGAGGGACGGGGGCACAGATGTTTTCGTGGACGACAAGCCCGAGGCCAGGTTTCCCTATGGGGCAGGGGAAGGTGGTCGGGCTCACTGCCCTGCTACTCACATAGGGGGCAACGTTTGTGAAATGTGGTATTTTTAGGAGGGGGGGGTGGTTGGAGAATGCACCCAAACAGAACCGCAAAATAAAGTAGCACAAACGGTGCCGAGTGAGCCTGTCGTTATTGAAAGTCACCTGGGGCAGTGACTACCTCGTGCCCATCCATGGAGTGGTATTCCAAAAGTCCATCCCCTCCACCCCCTCCCGTCCACTATTTTTTTTATTATCGTTGAATATTAAACGTCCCCTAACGCCCGCTGCCTTAGCTTGAACGAAAATAGCAAACCGTTCTTGGAAAGTAGCTGTTAACTTGTGGAAGGAGACACCCTCTGCGCACAGTTATTTGCTGGAGGCAATTTTGGCTAAGGCACAAAAGGAAAAAAAAAACACCGTACGTTAGAATTTAAAACTGTGACAGCTGCCGCGGGTCTTTGTTCAAAAGTTTAGAAATTGCATTACATTCAAGGGTGGCACTGTCTGCATACATAATTAAAAGTATTGGGATGGTCCAACAATAAACTCCATACGCGCCTTGATCGAGCATATTATGCAATGTTGTGACACACCATTATCCAATAAGAGGCTACTTAGCCCTTCATTAGTATATTCCGTTGCATGGTAGGTATGCATGCCACAGCCAGCACCACCTTACTCAAGTAATGTTTTTATTTATTTTACCAGGTAAGGCCCACTGAGCTACGTAGCTCTTTTACAGAAGCGACTTGGCCACAAATGATAGCTCAACCAAGTGGCTTATCAGTGTGGAAATCTACGGCAGCCAAATAACTCCCTGAAGGGCTTTCATCAGAGGTCGCAAACGGGTTTTGATTCCTTACACGTACCCGTACCCGGCCGCACCAGGGTCGCAAATGGGTACCCGTACCCGCCCGGGTACGGGTACCTGTTCCCTACCCGTACCCGTACCCTACCCGAAATGAGTGACAAACGGTTACTCACCAGTGACTCGCGGCCTACCCGTACCCGGCCGCACCAGGGTCGCAAACGGGTACCCGTACCTGGCTGGGTACGGGTAGCCGAGTATCGGGTAGGGTACGGGTATCGGGTACCCGGTTGCGACCTCTGGCTTTCATGCCCTACCAGGGAAGTGCCACCCATGGATTGAGGACGGCTGCTATAGAGGCGCTCGCTAATGTGAAACGGCGAGGACACTTTCTTAGCCTTTTCCCTCGTTTTCTTTTTTGCCGTGGCTGAGCAGTGATGAGATCGACATGTCTATGGAACGGATGAATCTGCTGGAAGACGGCACCCTCATGATAAAGGACACCCAGGAGTCGGATCAGGGAGTCTACCAGTGCATGGCCAAGAACCTTGCAGGGGAGGTGAAGACTCAGGAGGTGCTGTTGCGATACTTCGGTGTAGCCGGTGAGGGTCTGCGCCAAGTGTAAAATGCGTGTGTGGTTTGTTTCCTTTTAACCCCTGCGCAAGTGCATTCATGCAATTGTGAGTGAATCTACGGGCATCTGGAGTTTCCCTGACAATTCATCGATGGAGTCGATTAATTGCCTAAACATCGTAATTGACTACTTTTCACGTGGTTTATTACTTGGGCGCCGCTTAAGCAAACAAACAAATAATCCTGTGTCTCGGAGATTAAGAAACCCCGAAATGCCACGCCCAGGGTGTGATGTGGGCTGATGTGGGTTGACGATGCCACCAAGCCCTGCCCCCTAAATCTCCTGTCCAGCAGTGCACATGGGGACAGGTGAGACTCTTCGTGATGACTATTTTCATTCTTAATTTGAAGCTTTCGTGACTGCAGGAATCCATACTCTTTGGTTCTTTTGGTAAAGTCACGTAGGTATAAAATATAATAAATCACGACGTTTTGGGCGCAACACAAGCGTCCGTCATCAGGTGGGAGAGCATGTATTTTATTTTATACCTACGTGACTTTACCGAAAGAACCAAAGAGTAACTATTTTCATGTTATTCGGTTCGTTGAGTAATGGAAACGATAATCGGTAGTCACTGAATTATTTTTTTTTAGTAGATAACCAATCCAAAATTACATCTTTCACCTGCTGCTATCAATCCATACGAAAGAAGACGACAAAATTCCGCAAATAATCGCATTGCCTAGCTCTAAACTATAGACTGTATGAAACAAAGAATCAGATAGCATCCTTGCCATCCAATGTGCATGCAAGAAAATAGTTCTTGGTCATGTGTACAAAAACGCACTCACGTTTGAAAACAGGCTCAATCCCCAGTGAGTAACTCTTCAAATTTGCCAAGATTGTTTGGGCAGGACAAGCAAAGGGGAGGGCATGGGTAGCAGCAGTTACCCAACCGTATTCTTCTTCCTTCGTATGGTGGTTAGTTGATGAACAACGTTTGCTAAGTTCGTGTGGAGTTTAGCGAGTGAGCCAATGGACATCTTCAGGAGTGGCTCGACTGCCGGTGAACAATGCAAGCAGGCAGCGACATTGCTTTTCGGTCTATAACTTGAGACCGGTGACCACATTTTCACTCCTGTGGGCTATTCTCAAATGTCCATTCGTTTAGGAAATAGCCACATTCCGGTTTAATACAGACCATTGCTTTTGGGATATATTGAGAAGGGGGAGGTTCATCCGTGGAGGTCTGCGATTCACGCATTCGTGATGGACGCTGGGCATTGTCCCCCCGGTTTTCTCTCCACTCTACATCAGGATTTTGCACGTGGCCTCTCTGAGACCTCGTGCTCAATCCAAATGTGGGTTGCAGAACCAGCGGTGGCAGGCGCTCCTTGGCACCACCCCCGCGGTAGTCGGCCCGGCCCGACATGAAACTAAACAAAACTTTTTTTGTATATTACCAGCTAAGGCTCACTGAGCCTGTGTTGCTCTTTTTCAGAAGCGACCTGGCCAAAAATGACAGTTCAACAAAGCGGCTTATCACGTGGAAATTTAGTGCAGCCAAATACTCTGAATGCACACATTGATTCTAAATGTGGAGGGAATAAACGGAGGACCCGGAGAACAATCCACACGACCACGGGGAGAGGAACATGCAAACTCCAAATATACAGCAGGTGTCAGGGTTCGGATCGAACCCACGACCTCCTGCGTACCCGGCGAGGCATTTCACATCTCTTCTAGATTTGAAGCTTTCATGACTGCAAGGATTCACACTCTTAGTTTTTTCGGTAAAGTCACGTAGGTAAAAAACGAAATTAAAATTAATAAAAATATTATTTTATTTTTTATTAATTTCATTTTTTAATAAAATATATTATTTTATTTTTATTAATTTTAATTTCATTTTTTACCTACGTGACTTTACCGAAAAAACTAAGAGTATATTTCACATCTCGCCAGACTGCGGCGCCCAAAACGAAACGAGGGTCGTGTCTTGTGTGGGTGCAGCGCGACCCAGCTTCGTCATCCAGCCCCAAAACACGGAGGTGCTGGTCGGTGAGAGCGTGACGCTGGAGTGCAGCGCGACGGGGCACCCGCAGCCTCGCATCACGTGGACGCGCGGGGACGGCGGCCTGCTGCCCTCCGACCCGCGCTTCGCCATCACGCCCTCGGGGGGGCTGTTCATCGAGAGCGTAGCAGAGGCCGACGGCGGGCAGTACACGTGCCACGCCGACAACAACCAGGACGCCATTCAGTCCACGGCTTTCATCATCGTGCAGGGTAACGAGGGGCACGGCGAGCTGCGGGTCTTCTTCTGGCTGTCGCCTGATGATGCTGGTTGTAATCACCAGCTAGACGTCATACTTAAATTGCGAATGTCGTGGGTTTACTCTCCAGCACACCGGTGTGCTGAACTTGTAAGCAATTGCCATGTTTTGTTTATTCTTTGGTTCTTTCGGTAAAGTCACGTATAAAGATAAAATAATAAATGTAATACTAGCATACGACGTTTCGATTGCAACACAAGCAATCATCATCAGGTATAAATGAAATAAAAACACAAATCTAGTATACTTAGAAATGTAATGTAATACAACAGAGAGTCAGATAACATAACAGTCAACACCCTACCTGGTTGATTACGTTCTTCCTGAGAATGCTAAATTTGAGAGAGAGATCAAACACAGAACCAGAGACATATAGACAGACATATAAGTAGAGACAGATATCACAGAGATACATAGAGAGAGAACGAATTGGCTGCAGTGGGTTTAATGACACATTTATATATACTCGATCTCACCCGAAACACCTCTATTTTGGATGTTATTGGTTGCAAAAGGCTACGTGTTTAACCACGCAGCTTCTCTCCGTGGAGAATGTTCATGAAGGGCGAATGTCACCTTTAGCAAACCTTTTCTGCTGGACGAATGTGAAAAAGAACTTTATAGCTCATTGGATTCCTCTAGTATAAATACATTATCTGGTTCTGACAATACTTGCGATATCTCAGGCATGTGACGATGTAATTATTTTGCAAAAGTATTGCAAGACCGCTCTTGCCAATGCCATCTTATATTCCAGCAGAATTTGTTTAGCAAGCCTCACTCTGCTTATTAGATCTAGAAGGTCAAAACCAGTCCGGAGTTTTTAAACAAGTGCTGCTTGATTAGATCTGTTTTTAAAGGCAATCGGCTGATGGACTAAAACTTACTTTCATGAATATGAGAGACGGAATAGAGCTCAGCTTGTTATACATGAGTTGTCGTACGTGTCCATTGTATTACACATACCAGTGTAAGCAATGCTATTGGTTGCCTTGCAAACGTTTTGCAATTCTAAGTCCACATGTACACCAATGCACAATGCTTCGTACAATTTGCGCATCTTAATTTCGTGGGCGATTCCGGGATTCTGTTCCACTTGAGTGTGGCACGTTGTGAATATGGTGATGATAATGATTGATAATGATGTATGTATGTAAGTTGAACTTCTTTCGCTCATACCGTGCTACTCGGAGGTGTGGCAGGGAAAGAACAAACAAACTAAACACGTAAACAAGTGAGTTTTCAATCTCTGATGATAATGATTGATAATGACGATGACGATGATAATGATGATTGTGATTGCTATGTGCAGCTGCCCCCGAGTTCACCGTGACTCCTCAGAACCAGCAGGTGGTGGAGGGACACACCGTGGACTTCCACTGCGAGGCCGAGGGAAGGCCTCGGCCCGTCCTGGCCTGGACCCGAGCAGGTGCCCATCCACACCGCTCGCTCGGAGGGGGCGTCACGGCGCGCGCGATGTTAACTACCTCGCCTGGTATACAGGCGGTTATGAGTTCGACCCCGACTCTGACGCCTGTATTATTTGGAGTTTGCGTGTTCTCCCCGTGGTCGCGTGGATTTTTCTCCGGGTCCTCCGGGTTTTTCATCCACTTTGTTGACCTATCATTTTTGGCCAGGTCGTTTCTGAAAAACAAGTGAATGCCTCATTGGCTTCACCTGGTAAGATAAAACATAGTTTAGTTGTATTTGTATATTTGATTGAAGTGATTTGTTTATCTTTCCTATACTTTGCACTCCTATTATTTGTCGTTGGAACATTCTGACCCGCGCCCACGCGGCATCTGTGAAAAAAAGCTTCAGAGCTTATCGGATTCCTCCAGTATGAACAAATATTCTGATGATTAGTGGAGGCCCTTCCACCAGCAGAGGTGCGCGCGAGCAATCCGAGGAGGGCTGCCCCCTTTTAACCTTTGTTACCGAAACAAAGGGGGGGGGGGGGGATAAGCGAAAGGCAACCACCGAGGTGGACGCTAGCTGGTGTCGGCCGAACGAACGTGACGCGCCGCTCGTCTTCACAGGGGGCCCTCTGCCCAACGACCGGCGCCACGCGGTGCTGGCGTCGGGCTCCCTGCGCATCTCGCGCGTCGGCCTGCACGACCAGGGCCAGTACGAGTGCCAGGCGGTGAACGTGGTGGGCGTGAAGCGCCACGCCGTGCAGCTCACCGTGCAGCAGAGAGGTGGGGCCTCGCGTGGCTGACACAACCCCCCCCTCTCCTACAAACAGATTCCATGCCCCCCCCCACACCCACTGGGTTGTGCTCTGCCTGCTGGCCATGCTAGGGATCCTTCGTCTGTGGCTTGACATCTTTCACTGGTTTGTGGCCATAATGCGTTTTTCGATTTTGGTGGTGAGATGTTAACTACCTCGCCTGGTAGACAGGAGGTCGTTGGGTTCTATCCCGGCTCTGGCTCCTGTATATGTGGAGTTTACATGTCCTCCCCGTGGTCGCGTGGATTTTTCTCCGGGTCCTCCGGTTTTTCCCTCCACATTTAGAAACATGCTTTTAGAGTATTTGGCTGCGATACATTTCCACATGATAAACCGCTTCGTTGCACTATCATTTGTGGCCAGGTCACTTCTTAAAAAGCGCTTTTCATACAGTCTTGTTTAAATAATATTAATTGTTTACACATGTGGCAATGGGGGGAAGAGCGTTGGCGCATTGGTTAGCGCACTGACTGTGAACCAAGTGACCTATGTCCGATTCACGGCCATGGCTAACATCGGTCGTGAGTGGTATCTGATGAACAGGTCCTGGGCTACCCATTTTCACTAACCTGTACGGGACCAGAATGGTGAAGCATGGTCGTACAACCACCGATGACTTCGCCTCTTGGGGAGGTCTTTGTCCAGCAATGTCTTGACAAAGGCCAGCAGATGCTTTTTTTATATACGTGTGGAAAATTGTAACCATGCATCATTATAATTTTACTTTGCAAATAAGAAAAAAAATACGAATTTGGTATGCATAACATGTGTCGTGTACTAATTCAGAGACACTAGTAGCAAGCGTTATCTCTCTTGCTTATTTCGGCTTTAACAGCCATAGGGGGATAACTCCATGCCAGGTCGGGACATCCAACATGTTTCCAGACCCACAGCTTGAAGAGGCAAAGACCACAATGACAGCAGCATGACGAGTTCCATTCCCGATGGCAGCAGCCCCGACTGTGGGTCGGAGCTCGTCCTTTTATCCTCCCCAGCGTGGCCAGGCTCCGCCCTCGGCTACGCCCCCTTCTAGATCCCCCAGAAGGCTCCGGGCTTGGCCCACGGGTCCAACTGGTAGAACGGGCTGCTACCCCCAATCCCATTGTCTACTAATCTCCCAGCGCCACGCGCTACAGTGACTCATTCAATGTCACTACACATGCATTAAGTATTTTCCTTGTATCACTTGGTGTGCCTCTGAGGTGCGTATTCATCATCATTTGCCTCCTTTGACTTGAGTTGGATGGAGCGCTGGGAACACAAAAAAGCTCTGTCTGAAACATCTGAATATTAGCATGCGATATTATCCTGTCCGAAGCGCATTACCATGTACGCCACACACGCACCACACCACAGCGGTTTGTTTTCGGTTCTTCCTTGACAGCCAGCTCCTCTGGGAGATGGGGGGGTACCATCGAGGTGTGGAGGTGTAGGGGTCAGGGCAGGCCTCGGTCTTACCAAGGGGGCTTAACCACACACCCACTCGCACGTATGCCAATGTTGATTCTGTCAACATTGTTTATTTCGGGCATTTGTTTTTTTTTTGTCGACAAAAGCGGCTTCATTTCGAGTCCAGTCTTAGTTATTCAATATTGGTGTGAGAGGTGTGAAATTTCCCTTCCCAGCTATTATGATCAGTGCGGCCAATCCATGACCGCGGTACAATAATTTTTTTTTTACTTACCTCCATAACCAATTAACACGTTTGGTTTTCTTCACTTCACTCGATGTATGTATGTATGTAATATGTATGTTGAACTTCTTTCGCACTGTGCGTAGCCAACTGACTACAAGCTGCAGTGCTAATCAACACGTGAAGCACTGCAGCTATTAGTCAGTCGTGCGTTTTGTCTTCGGTGGGCAACGGTATTCATCTTCACGCTTTCATGATGATTATAATTGTTTTCACTCCACTCAGTCGTCGTTTGCTTAAACAGAATAAATGCACTCGGTTTATTGTATTTTTCGTCACCCATTTCGTTGACGTAATCGACGCCGGCATGCGCGCTCGTCGTAGCAAGCCGCTCGCCGTGAATGCTCGCGTGTGTTGCAGTCACCCCGGTGTTCACCACCTCCCCCACGGACGTGGCCTCGGTGGCCGGCAGAGACGTGCAGATCCTGTGCAGCGCCCAGGGGGAGCCCACGCCGATCATCACGTGGAGCAAAGTAAAATCGTCGTCACCCGCAACCGCCGGGCACTTTCCGTTCAGAGATATTAACCCCCGCTGTTGGTTTCGTCGCGAGACGGATGCGATAACGGTTGAACGTTGGGGGCGTCTGTCGCCACTTTACGCGCCGCCACGGTGGCATCACGGTCAGCACGGTGGGCTTGCAATCCAGCGGTCGCCGTCGGTTCGATGCGTGGCAGTTCAAACGATGGGGCAAGTTTCTTCAATCTCCCTGCCCCTAGTCCACCCCCAGCAATATAAAATGGGGTACACCACCACAACCACCACCACGGTGTTTATTGGCAGATCGCGTTTGGTGGGGTTAAGTGTGGGTACTGCTTCCTGGCGAAATATGAACGAGAAGATGGAAATACCCTCGAGAGTGGCTAGGGCTTCCTTTCGTGAAGACCCTTCAGCCGGCAGTATCATGAGCAAAACATTTGAGGGCTGCGTCTGTACCTTCCCCACTGACCAACAACTGGTCTTCTTGCTCGTCTGCGTACACTGCTGTACAACATCTCCTCTGCCGTGCGGTCGTGCACGAAGCCGGGTTTTTACAGTGTATGTATGTTGAACTTCTTTTGCACCTCGCGTAGCCAACCGTGCTAATCGGAGGTGCGGGGGAAGGACAAACAAAACACGACGCTTTAAAGCTTTCGTGACTGCAGGGATTCATCTTCTTGGTTCTTTCGGTAAAGTCACGTAGAAGGGAAGTAATAAAATAATAAAAATAAAACATAATAAAATTATTCTCACGACGTTTTGGCCACAACGCAAGCCTGAGGACGGCTGCTTGCGTTGTGGCCGAAACGTCGTGAGAATTATTTTTTTATGTTTTATTTTTATTATTTTATTACTTCCCTTCTACGTGACTTTACCGAAAGAACCAAGAAGAAAAAACACGACGCACAAAGCGGTTCTAAAGATCGGTAACTTATGCAACGTTGCTCTGATCCAAAACCTCCCCGTGGCCAAGGACGGGGTGCAGCTGACGGAGAGCGGGAAGTTCCACCTGACGGCCGAGGGCTTCCTCACCATCCGGGACGTGGGACCCGCCGACCAGGGCCGCTACGAGTGCATCGCACGCAACAGCATCGGCCACGCCTCCACCAACATGCTGCTCACCGTACACGGTGACGCTGGGCACCCCCCCCCCCCCACACACACCGCCCGTCCCCTGCCCACCTCCCATCCCATCTCCAATTGAAAGTCGAAGCGGTTTTTGTGCTCCAAGTGAGCACTGTTGCACCGGCTCGTGTCTTATTCATTATAGTTCTGAGACAGCGTTGGAACGTCCGTATTCCGAAAGCGGGGACCACTGTTAAATTCTCTACAAAGTGGTACTCAAATTTTTATTTAAAGCTTTCATGACTGCAAGGATTCATATTCTTGGTTCTTTCGGTAAAGTCAGGTAGAAGGGAAATAATAAAATAATAAAAATATATATTAAAAAAAAATTCCCTTCTACGTGACTTTACCGAAAGAACCAAAAAAAGTGGTACTCGTTTTATAGATTCCCAGAGGGACGGATGGTGGTCTGAATCAACCCTCAAACAGGATTCGAACCCGTAAGTTTTTCGATTGGGAGCTACTCGCTTTGCCATTGAGCCACCTGGTCCCCACAAGTGGCACCTCACCCTGCTACTCTCCCCTTTTCCCACGTGAGAGCATGACCCCACACGACGCTGTCACTTGACCTTGTTTAAAGGGGGGGGGACGTGCACAAACTCTTGGGGGGGGAGGGGGGTCACAACACAGTCAACGTTAAGCTTTGTAGAGATTTCAAACGATGAATAGAATGTGTAATGTGTCTATCATGCATTATGCTCCACCTCTCACCCCCCGTGTGTATGAACGAAGGCAGAAACACCTATTGCTTAATCGTGATATTTTTGGCATTTTTGTCCTCGTGGTAAAACCGACATTGCAATATTAAGCATTTTTCCCCATTAAAAAAAAAACTTAGCTCAATCGAGTTAAGCCATTGTAAAGTTCTCGAAGCAGCGAGTGTATAAATGCGGATTCAAGAAATTATAAACAGCACGCCGAAACAGGATAGGTACATTGATTGAAAAATGCTTTTACATTAAGGATATATGAGGGAAATATATATATGTGTATGGCCACAATGATGAGTTTTGCCTGCAGGTGTATTGGGGTTGCTGTTAGCTGCCTTTAATTTTTTAAATAAAGAACTGAAGCAGCCATTATTGAATTGTCAACGTGAAGGATTGCATTGAGGTTTCCCAAGCACGCCATAAATAAATGTACCTTCACATGTAAAATCACGTAGCAACATTTAAGAAGTTTTTTTTTTTTTTTTAAAGTCGGTTTGGTACAGCTTTAATGAGCGTGGCGCATATTCCTGTGTGTGTTTTTTTTCCGGAGAATAATGGCTCTTTGAATGGGCATGCAGTCGAGCATCGCTAACACTATCCGACATGCTGCATGTGGTGCTTTGGCGGCTAAGCACTATTTTTTTTCCTCCCCTGTCCTTAATTCTCTCCCTGTCCTCTGCTGATACAGATAAAGATCACACGTTTACGGTGTCTGGTGGGCGACCAAAAGGTCTACGCTTGTAACCAGACGTGGAATTAAAGCATTGTGTGTGATATACAGCTCTGCGGCACGTGTGTAATTAAGCCTGCAGTCCATGCCTCTGAAGGGTAAAGCTTGCGGATCTCTGGGGCAAAGCACAGTGCTGCAGATCAGCAATACCGATCGCCTGGGTTCTTATTTTATTCATGAAACATTGAAAGAATTTGCTGTAATGGAGAAGTCCCAGTCGTTTACTGTTGCGACGCTTTAACAAAGAAATGCTTGGTCATCTTAACCCAACTTTGTACCGATTGTGCTGTCAACAGCGTGTAATGAGATGAAGTATTGATTCGGATCTCTCACAGAGCAGAGAACCCCTTTATTGAGAATGGCCCACGTAAGTGGATATCGCAGAGTTACCTCTGATATCGCTTCAAGTGGTCCACACAATCGGGGGGGCGGCACTCTTCCACCTGTTCTGCATATGACAGAAATGTTGCTTGGGTCTTCAACGTGTGACAGCTACACGTGTGTTAGACATGTTGCAGTAATCACGAAACATGTAATTAAGTACTTACGTAAACAATAAGGGTATGTAGGTTTGTGTCTTGCGGTGGCAGGAAAAGTGAGTTGTACAATACCGACACGCCTGTCGTGATAACCTTTCGTTTTCCTCTCGTTCTCAGGCTAAGTTTAAAGCAAAGGCTGTTTGGCAGTTTTACAATAATAAATATTTGTGCTGTTTTTCCTGCTTAGTCCCCGAGGGGAATCGCACGGGAGACTCTTTCGTCGAATCATCCATACAAGAAGCAATTTTTAGCGTTGATAGTGCCATCAATTCCACCCGCAGAGAACTCTTTGACAGGTGAGCACAGTATCTTATCCCAATTGTTTCGCGTTTTTTCTTTTACACGCGTAGTATTGAGAAACGGAGTTGCATCTGTTTTTATTGCTCCTTTAAAATGTTGGTGCAAGAAATACATCCTATTAATGCAAAATAGGCATGTTCACCAGTCAGCCGGGCATGGGAAGGCCATTGTAAATTGTGTTTATCGGTGCATGTTCAGTGGCTGTTTTTGACAAATAAAGTAAGAACATTTTTTTTATGCAAGAATTATTTTGCCTTTTGGAGATTTAATCATTCAAGTGTAGGAAACCACCACTATTAAATTCCATTTTTGCATCGCACAGTAAAATAAAGTATGCATATAAATGTATAGATATGCATTGTTAAAAGTTTTTTGTTTTTTTTTCTCATCCGGCAAAAGGGAGAAAAAAAAATCCTAAAGAGATTTAATTTCATTTAGCATGCATGAGAAATGCCAACCATTCAAAGGTTAAAGCAAAATGAAAAGAAAGCTGTACAAAAAATCCAATTCAAGGAAAAGCCAGGCTGTGCCGAATGAAAGGTTTCAGGAGTCGAGCGTAATTAAAATCAATGTTGGAGGTGGCCAGGGTCTATTTGGCCACTGGATTCGTTAAGTCTCCCGCGCGGCACGTCTCTCTGCCGCTCAGGAATCCTCGGACTCCCAATGACCTGCTGGCTTTGTTCCGCTACCCGCGGGACCCTTTCACGGTGGAGCGAGCCCGCGCCGGAGAGATCTTCGAGAGGACCCTGCAGATCATTCAGGAGCACGTCCGCGGTGGCCTCAAGGTGGACATGAATGGCACAGGTATATGTTGGCCTTGAACGCTGCTCGCTGTTCAAATCGGCAGTCCCTGTCAGCGGGATGACTCTGAACTGCTCTTCAGATAGAAGGCAATCGTGTAATAATACTCGTTGTGATTGTGATGATGATAATAATTATTTAGCCTCGCTGGGTCTCAGCCAATTCCTTGATTGTTATTGGGTATAAAAGGTGGTTCCCTAGCCAGAGAAAGCACTCGCACAAACAATAGAACACTCCAATTTGGAGGCCTATCATACATCTACTTGCTGTACTGCCTCATACAGAGCGCTTAGTTGGCCTGCATTCGAGTGCCTCAGGCACATGATAGCTCCACCTTTGCATAATTCAACCAAACCTAAGTCACTGTAATACGGGCAGCACTAACTTACAAATCCAGTATAAAAATTATAATATTAAAAATTAGTTTTTTTTTTATATATAGGTGTTTACTCACTATAGTTTGTGTGTGTATCTTAAAAAAAAAATTCAAGCCATATTTTGTTAAATCCATTTAGCATTATCGAAACTGCCACCAATTAACAATGTTTTTTTATTGGAAAGTCGAAGATGCAGCCCTGTGATTTCTTGCTCACGCCGCAGTTGGCAGAAGGGCCTCCACGTGAGTGACTTCTAGAGATGCCCGTGGCAGGATATTGATCTACTCTTTCATGCCGCCCAGATATCTTGGAAGAGGTGACAGTACCCACACTTTAACCCACCGCACGCGACTTGCCGATCAACTGACTGTGGTTGTACCCCTCCATATTGTCGCACCGCGAGACCTCTAGATTTTAAGTCCAGTGCGCTAACCGTTACACACACGTGCGCGCATCGTCCATAATTTATATTAAAGACGCGTATTATGTCTGCGTAACTAAATGGGATCGCGCGTAACTCGCTCGGAAGACTTTCCCTCGCGTGCAGCAGTAGAAATTCCCCTTGTGCTCCAGTAATTTCCCTGCGCAGAAGAAAGCTGCGCCGAGAGTTCTTTTTTCTTTTAACAACCGCGGCTATTTCCAGCAAAAACCTCACCGCTGGCACAAATGCGTCATTGTGCACCCCCCCCCCCAATTGAGAATAGGGGGGCCCCCAACGCTCGGCACGTACACGGCACAGCAAGGGCTGAGCCAAGTGTCCACACAATTAACATTTTTTTTTGCTGCTGCTGCTGCATGAGAACCCGCAAGAGGTGTGACGCAGCAGCTCTGGGAGCTCTGGGAGCTGCTGCGTGGTGACACGGCGACACACCGGGCAACACCGGAGAGGCCCGGTCCTGCTTGCCGGCGATGAATCTTGGGCGCGGAAGCGAGTGCATTAGCACTGGATCGGCCCTTGCGTTTTATCCATTACGTGTGCTATTGGGGGGACGCGCAAGGTCAATGTAATAGGTGAGGTGGGATTTCTAAGGCAATTTCTTACAGTAATTGCTAGTGCTGCGGAGGAGTGGAGGGGGCAGAGGGACGCTAAGAGAGTGTGGCTGCCGGCAGATGTTACTTCTCGGCAGAGCCTGTGAACGTATTGGCTGAACAAGTGTCCTGGAACACCAGTAGGTCTAGAAAAGCCATAATGAAAGGTTGTTTGGCTGCCTCGCTTTCTTTCTGTTGCCTCGTCGTCATCATTCGTTGTGTCTTTTACGGAGTTGTATGTATGTTGAACGTCCTTCACACCATACGTAGCCAACCCATGGGAGGTGCGGGGGAAGGACAACCAACTAAATACATAAAGCTGTTCTAAAGAAATGGGTTTTCAATCTACATGACTTAAAAGTGCATGGTTCCAGTGGCTTCCTAATATCTGGAGGAAGAGCATTCCAGACGGCCTCTGAAGGCGCGCAATGTGGTGACCAGTCTTTATTTGATGGCCAGCCAAAAGCCGCTGTGAGGATGACCGGAATTCGCGTGATGGTTTCTGCTCCCTGACGAGATCAGCAAGGTATCGTGGTTCATTTGTGGCAAGCACTTTGCGTGTAACGAGTGCGACCTTATAGATGGATTGTCAGCTGTCAAGTACAGGCGTGCTCCTGCATGGAGCCAAGATCAGCAGTAGAAGTCGTCTTGGCACTCGGATTTATCGAGGCGCACTCTGCAAGGACACACTTTGACGAGAGAGTTGTGCAGGATAACCTGGGGCATTAAATCCCTGCCACGCTTCGGGTACTTAGGAAATATGCTTTGGTTTGGCCGTTTGAGCCTCTGACATTTACATTGAATCGTAAGAATCCTAAACGATTAACATGTAGGGATTTCGCGAAGAATGTTATGAGTGATTTTTGATTCGGATTGCTCAAGTAAAATGCGTATCGTAAACTCTCCTCCGCCCGCCAAAGGCAACGAATAATGTCGTCACGTGAACAAACGTACAAATGTATAACTGCCCATGTGCTGCAGTGGTAGGAAACTTCACCTGATGGGTTCAGTGATGACGTCATCTTGCACTATTTAGGACCGGAAGAAGGAGGATGGCTTCACTATTCTGGCAAATTGCCCAACGATGCTGGATGTAATTACCAGCGAAACGTCGTTCTACTCAAATTGTAAATGTTGTGTATTTACTCTCCAACACACCGGTGGGCTGAAGTAGTAACTAATTGACGTTTTGTTTACGTGACAAATCCCTTACTAATTGGATGTGTCGGGTGGTGGAGGGTTACGACGCATTTATACTTACGTGATAGAACCCAAAAGCCTTTATTATGAAAAATATTGGTCTCAAAAGCCTACGCGTTAAACAACCTGCCCACGTTTGATTCACGTGGCAGCTTCATTAATTGGCCATCAGTAGTGTGAGCAGGCATTTTCAGGGTTGTAGCTTTACCTGTTATGGCCACGGTACATTGTTTGCGAGGACAAAACAAGGTGTTACGTATTACGCCAGAAGCGACTTGAGCAAGCAATTCCAGGCGCTCTAACCTTTTCCCTTTTGACCTTTTAAAACGCACGAGCATCTCCCTGCGGATGAAACAACAACGAAAGCCGCATCTCTTACCGTGAACTCTCCGCGTTGTGCAGCCTACAACTACCACTACAACAACCTGGTGTCTCCCTACTACCTCGACCTCATCGCCAACCTGTCGGGCTGCACGGCCCACCGTCACGTGCCCAACTGCTCCGACATCTGCTTCCACCAGCGCTACCGCACGCAGGACGGCACCTGCAACAACCTGCAGCACCCCATGTGGGGCGCCTCGCTCACGGCGTTCGAGCGCCTCCTCAAGCCCGTCTACGAGAACGGCTTCAGCGCGCCCCGCGGCCTCGGCGGGGCGGCCCTGCACAACGGCCACGTGCTGCCCCTCCCGCGCGTCATCTCCACCACCCTGGTGGGCACCGAGACGGTGACGCCCGACGACCGCTACTCGCACCTGCTCATGCAGTGGGGCCAGTTCCTGGACCACGACATGGACCTCACGGTGGCGGCGCTGAGCCAGGCGCGCTTCTCGGACGGGCGGCCGTGCTCCGAGGCGTGCACCGACGACCCGCCGTGCTTCCCCATCGCCGTGCCGCCCGACGACCCGCGCGTCCGCGGCGGCGGCGCCCGCTGCATGTTCTTCATCCGCTCGAGCCCCGTGTGCGGCAGCGGCATGACGTCGCTGCTCATGAACTCGGTGTTCCCGCGTGAGCAGATCAACCAGCTGACGTCGTACATCGACGCGTCCAACGTGTACGGCAGCACGGAGCGCGAGTCGGCGGAGGTGCGCGACCTGGCCAGCCAGCGCGGTTTGCTCAAGCAGGGCGTCATCCAGCGCTCGGGGAAATCCCTGCTGCCCTTCGCCACCGGGCCGCCCACGGAGTGCATGAGGGACGAGCGCGAGAGCCCCATCCCTTGCTTCCTGGCGGGCGACCAGCGAGCCAACGAGCAGGTGGCCCTCACCGCGCTGCACACGCTCTGGCTCCGAGAGCACAACCGCATCGCCACCGAGCTGCTGCGGCTCAACCCGCACTGGGACGGCGACACCATCTACCACGAGGCGCGCAAGATCGTGGGTGCCCAGATGCAGCACATCACCTACGCGCACTGGCTGCCCAAGATCCTGGGGGACGTCGGCATGAAGAGAATGGGCGACTACCGGGGATACGACCCCAACGTCAACGGAGGCATCTTCAACTCGTTTGCCACGGCCGCCTTCCGCTTCGGCCACACGCTCATCAATCCCGTGCTGCACCGCCTCAACGAGAACTTCCAGCCCATTCCCGAGGGCCACCTGTCGCTGCGCCAGGCGTTCTTCTCGCCGTACCGCGTGGTGAACGAGGGCGGCATCGACCCGCTGCTCCGCGGTCTGTTTGGCGTCGCCGGCAAGATGCGGGTGCCGGCCGAGCTGCTGAACCTGGAGCTGACGGAGAAGTTGTTTCACATGGCGCACACGGTGGCGCTCGACCTGGCCGCCATGAACATCCAGCGCGGACGGGACCACGCCATCCCGCCCTACAACGACTTCCGCGTCTTCTGCAACCTCACCGCGGCGGCCGACTTCGAGGATCTCAGGAATGAAATAAAAAATCCAGACGTTCGAGAGAAATTGAGAAGGTAGGAGCTTTGTTGATGATATCAATAATTTTAACCATTTCCCGCTCCGAGGGCGTACACGTACGTCATCAGTTTTTCTTCCGGTTTCGTTTTGATGATGTACATGTTCATGATGATGTACATGTACATCATCAAAATGGAATCGGAAGAAAAACTAAAGTGAAATAACTTTATCTTGTACCATGGCTCCGACAAGGCCATACAGGAGGGTGTGTGGCACAGTTTGGCAGCAGCTATCATAGAGTGCGGTCGTGTCACTACAGTTCTCTGTAAAGAAAATCAATCTTGGGCCGATTGTGCATTCCGAGATTCAGAGGTAAACGGGACCCACCCTGCAACTTGCAAACATCTCCGAACGGGAAAGGGGTAAGAGCGTTAAAGTGATTTGACTTTTATATTTACTTGTTTTAAATTCAGGATATAAATACCTTCTAGAGCTTCGTTTGTTAGAGGCCCTTCCATCAGTATTGGCGTTAGCAAGCGATTAAGAATTGCTTCACCTTTACCTTTGCAGCTGTAAAGGGGTTAAATTTTTTATGATATGGTCGAAGTAATATTAATGTAAACCTTAATAAATGTGGTGTGTATATATACGAAGTATACCGTCAAAGTCAAGAAAGGTTTCACTCTAATCAGTCGTGCAGTGTAGATGAAATAACTCATTAGTCTGGATTTAAATAGGTGACAGAATTGGAAATATTAATAGCAAAGAGGGAATTACGCCTATTGTTGTGTGAATTCATTTTTACTGAGAAACTGCAGAAAAGCTGTTAAAAAGTCCACTATCAATACTCACACCATAATATACCCTTGAATAAATAAAGAAACTCTGGCGAATTTAATATCACATCTACAAAGCAGTGTAAAAAAAAGAAAACCCCAATAGATTATAAATAGAACTACACTTTCCTCTGTGGGCCAAACCCACGTGCCAAAACTATCCGAACACAATCCCCTCTGAATGCTCTTGACGGCTTTGACACGCAGTAGGGGGGCTCCGTGGACTCTGCGCGGTTGTCTGTTGAGCGTTACATTTCGAGAGCTCCGCGCGACTTCCCACAAAAAATTGTCACTCGACTTGCCCCGTTGTGGCTTTGCCTTGTCGTCAGGCTGTACGGCACCCCTCTCAACATCGACCTGTGGCCTGCCCTCATCGCCGAAGACATCATCCCCAGCACGCGCGTGGGGCCCTCCCTCATGTGCCTCTTCCTCACCCAGTTCAGCCGACTCCGCGACGGAGACAGGTGATGAGCGACCCGCTCGCAGATACCGGCGGAGGTGATCCGTCAGCCCGGCGCCAACGCTGCCTTCGCAAGCTTGAATGTTTCAATGCAGACCCTTTGCGGGGTTGTATGTCGGTTTAGAAGCGTCGTTGGTGAAAACTTGTAGAAGCAGAAATTCGGTCATGTATAAATAAAATGAATGCGTAGTCCCAGCCTGTTTACTTTCCTGGCCTGGCTCTGCTGGCGAGAGCCAGAAGGTCGAAACCGCTTCAGAGTTTTACATGTGCAAACGAGGGCCACTGGATAATGTTGGTCTGGAGAGTCAACAGGGTGATGGACTGAATATCTTCCTTTATGCGTGGAGATGCAGAGCAGAGTTGTGCTTCTACATGTTTCATGCATTTGGTCTGGGTTACATTTTTCGTCTCAATTGGATTTATTTTTTATTGCAATGGCCAAACGAACACTCAAAAAAGGTAGGCACAATTGAAATTTCCACAAAATGCTGTGTATGTTTCCTTTTTAAATGTGCATGTTCGCGATTATATATATATCCATTCTTCAGAATTGTGACCACATCTTGTGATGTTCATCAGCATGTTTAAGAGCCACATTTAAACCAGGCAACTAGGTTATTTAATCATTAATGGATATTGCCCTTTCATGTTTTATCACAGCCACACTAAGCTTTTCTGAACATCAGCTTGCAAAATTATTAAACGTAATTAAATAATTAGATTCTGCTGGATGATTTTCTCCCCACACTCTGTAAGTCAAGGAGGTGTGGGGAGGGAGGGTTGTTTGAACCTACTTCCCCATTGCTGTTCAGATTTCACCCGACACTGGGGTCACGAGGTTCATAGTGCAGTGTGCGAGTCACCATGTTACTGCTGCCCCCCCCCCCAACCCCGTGATTTACTCAGCTGCGAGAATAGCCAAGCAGAAAATCCGGCACAGCAAAATAATTTGAAGTTAATTGCAAACGACAACTGTAATTAGAGCATTTCGCACCTCCGATTAGAACGGTTGACTACGTGCGGTGCGAAAGAAGTTGCATACGTACATTTAATGCACGCACCCGTGAGTTAAAACTGGAAACATTTCAACACGTAGGGTAACATTTGTCATCTTATTTCATAAATCGACAACAAAAGAGATGTATGAAGTGAAACAGCAGCTATGTATCGACCTTTGGCACGTTAATATCAAATCGACGTGGACACGTACATCATCTAGTGGTAGGTTTTTACCCTTTCAACTGGTACAAAAACTCACACCTTTATACAAGGCATCATGTTTGCAATAACCACAAAACAAGCAGTCAAAATTCAAACAAAAAAAAACAACTCTGATAATGATATTCACTGTCCTTGAAGTTGATTGGTCCACACCCGAGACAGCTTTTCTTAGAGCCTAGTCTCCATTGGTGTTGGACCAGATGACGCCAAAAGGAGAGTGCATATCATTATCAGAGTTGTTTATTTTTGTTTGCATTTTGACTGCTTGTGTTGTGGTTATTGCAAACATGATGCCTTGTATAAAGGTGTCAGTTTTGTACCAGTTGAAAGGGTAAAAACCTATCACTATATTTTGCCACTGGTAAAGGAGGTCTCATAACGTACATCATCGTCGATTCTTTCGTTGGTTCCACCCCATCACGCCCGTCGTCCGATGGCGACGGCGTAGATTTTGGTACGAGAGCCCCGGAGTGTTCACGCCAGCGCAGCTGACCCAGATCAAGCAGGCGTCGCTGGCACGCGTTCTCTGCGACAACGGAGACAACATCACCAGGCTCCAGCGAGATGTCTTCACCGTGGCCGAGTTCCCGCACGGATACGTCAGCTGCGACGCCATCCCACGGATAGATCTGCGCCTGTGGAATGACTGCTGCGAAGGTCAGGTTCTTGTTCGGGCAAACATTGATTAAAAGATCAGAGGCGTAGCCACGCTGTGGAAGTTGGGTGTGCTCCAATGGCCAATGGTTCCCGTTGGTTATTGGTTAGGTTACAGATAGGATCTTTGAAGTTCCGAACACCCTCCCCCAATTCATCATGGATAGGAGATAAGGTTTCTGCTATGCTGTAATTATGCTATTCTACGAAAGTGTTGGTTAATGACTCCGTACTTAGCGTACTGTTTGTGCGCTCCCGTGTATTCAAAGGTTATATCATCAACATAAGTTGCAGGGTACGATCCGTCAATTTTCAGTGGCGTGGGTTAAAATATAATTGGACACATTGCGGCTGATATTTCCTGAACGTGTTCGATTCACTTTTAAATAAGGCATTTTACCTTGGGAGGCCTCGCTGAGTCTCAAGACTCTTTTTTTACGGATGGTCCTGCCGCATTGTGACATTTGCCCAATTCTACCACTGAGTGTCTGGCTTCTTGTGGGAGGAAACTGGAGCGCCGAGAGGAACCGCCCCTGGCAGGTCTGTAGTGAGAGAGATTCCAAAACATTCATTGCTGCACTTTCATTTCCTGACCACCATCCAGCCAGCCCCAACCTTTGCTATTCCCAATGAGTCTTCCAATAAACTCAAAACCATAAACCATTTTTTATTTTAGCAGGTAAGGCCCACTGAACTACGTTGCTTTTTTGAGAAGTGACCTGACCACGAATGATAGCTCAACAAAGTGGCTTATCGCGTGGAAATTTAAAGCAGCCAAATAGTCTAAACGCATCTCAATTCTAGATGTGGAGGGAAAAACCGGAGGACCCGGAGAAAAATGCCACACAACCACGGGGAGAACACGTACACTGCAAATATACAACAGGCGTCAGGGTCGGAATCGAACATACGACCTCCTGTGTGCATGGTGAGGTAGTTAACATCTCGCCACCACGGTGCAAAGAGATAAATTCACCCCCCTCTAGTAAAAACATGGATTCCCCTTGGGATCTCAACTAAGCATGCAGTGCAGGGGGGGAAAAGAATAGAATCAGGAAAATTTGCCCCATCCACCCCGTAAAATCTCACCTTGCTAAGCTGTCAAATCAGGTGGAGATAATGGTGTGATATAGGTAATATAATAAGGGGACATGTTATATCCACGAGAAATTGTTTTTATTATCAAGATACGGACTAAGACGCTACAGTCATGTGATGATAGCGGATTCATATATTTTCCAAAGGGAGTCACAGTTAAACTACATTGTGCCAAGGAGTGGTGGAGAGTCACAGTGAAAACAAGCGGCTTCTTTCCAATCTGACATTGAGAGTACCTTGGAAATTAAAGCACTTACCAAATTAATGCTGCATATTAGTGGCAAGCCCTAACTCATAGTGCCGCTGTAGTAGCAGCGTGGGGAAGCCTGGTGTTGCCGTTTAATGCTATCGTGAAAATGCATTTTTCTAAATTTGGTGATGATTAAATTACAAACAAATTAATTACCGTAATAGTTACGTCGATGGCGTGCGAAGTGGTGCAACTGATGTGCAAAATGTTATCGTATTAAAATGCAAAATCAAATCTGAATATTGGAGAGATAATTGCTTGGAAACTTTGTTTGAATTTAATTTGTTTAGTGATGGAGTCATTTGTACATTGAGATGATTAGATCAGTTTAGGTGCTTTCTATTTGGGAGGAGCTGAAAACATGGTTTGAAATTTGATTACACTGCACTTTAAACGTGGACTTCATCATGCTATACTGATTATAGCACTCAGTACATTCTCATCCTTTAGCTCAATCATATTTCTAGATGTAATCTGAAACGGTCTTACGTAAGCTACAAAGAAAATGTTTTCAAGTATGTGGCCAAATGATTCATATAGGAATGTGTGGATATTTGCAAGATTTTTTTCTTTACAATTGCCATTTCAACCATATATAATGTTAACATTTTATTCTTTTTGCGCTCAACATTTGCATGTATTAGCAGCATGTGTGAGTTAAAATACACAAAAAAAAACCTAAAATATGCAAAAAGACTTGCACTGCACTGTTTAACATGCTGTGTACAAGTGATAGCCCCTATGAAAGTACTGGAAAGCTTTTCATTAAAATGCTGCACATGGAAAATTAAAGTGCTTGACATATGTATTGAATACTTTCACCTTTTTGAATAATATGAATTTATTTCCAGCATCATGGCTGGCTTTATGTCATATGCAGCTGCATATTTACCGATGTCTTTCCGAAGCGGGCTTATTGTTGGATATTTTTAAAGGGACGCATAGGGAGCCTTCCCAGTATATTTCATATTGATATATATAAGTGTATCCCCAGAAGTTGAGAATTATAGGTGAAGGGGTGTAGAGGCCAGTGCTGAATTTGCAGTCATATGGGTTCCATGCTTTATTTGTGGGCCAGTTGCTGACGGTCTGATTTAAAGAGAAGGGCACTTGGGAATGTGTGGAGCTAGCGGATAGAGGGCATGCAGGGCAGGGGGTGTCTAAATACCACGGGGAAGTCCTTGCTTTATGGTAAAGTGGACTTTCTTCTGCCTCCCAAAGGGCGGGATGATGTTGATGTTTGTTTTTGGGTTAGTCTTGGCCTCCTAACAAATAACAAGGGGTTTTCACCACTCCGTTGATAACATTTTGTCAATTAAGAGTTTCGAGAAAGGCTAAGCGTGTTTAAAATTCGCATGATGTTGGCCGAAGAAGAGGGGCAGGTAGTTTTCATTGATGAAATTGATTGCTTTTAACCTTTTGCCTGTGCAATTTACTTTAAAACCTGTTTTTATTGATGAAAATGTTGGGGAAAAACCAATTCCACAAATTCTTACGGATCTTAACAGCTTGGAGTTGTAAATCATCGGTGCTTATAGACATTTTTTTTTTAGAAGCGGTGAAAAAAAATCACAAAAATGGCTTTGCATCTCTTCTTTGTCAGTTACAATAACGAGGTAGAAAGAAAACACTACGAAACTAATTGTGATGGACTATGGATCGCCAGTCTGCGGGAGTTAACAGAGAATCCCATTCATTCAGCAATGCAAGGACCACTGCTCCAAATCTGTCATCGGAGTGATAAATGATGAGCACACCGATGTGACCTTTCTAACACTACCATTTTGCAGCACTGCTAACGAGACATGCGCTGTTTTACAGGATTACTTGTGTCGAGGAGAAATTTGCGATGTTACGCAGGACGCTACTCAGAGCTGTCCATGACGAGGAAGTGTGCGTATCATGTGAAGCTGATTTGAATATCCCGACAGCTGACTGCATCTGTATTAACAAAGTGCCCTCCTCCCCCGCCATTCCAGCTCTGTCGCAGCGAGTTTTTGCATCAACACAAAGTAATTTTATCCGCGTGTCTCGTTCCATATTTTTCATGAGCTGTCATCCTTAGCCGTCTAATGTTATTTCTCGTTGCATCACGCGTTCTTGGGCGTGATGTCCGACGTTTTCGTCCCTGAAGCTCGCGTGGTACAACCCGAAAAACATCGCAGAGCAGTACGGCACAACAGCGTCAACCTGGCACAGTACATTTTTACGCTCAGCTGTTTCCGACTGCAGAAACGTGGTTATACTTTTATTACCACCGACGATTTATGATTGCAATATTATTACAATGCGTGTAAATGTTGCCTGTAATGAGCACCTTCATCTTTAAACATTAAAAAAACACTTTAGATAAGTGCCCATTACAAAAAAAAGACAATTCATAACATTTACGATTTCTGTTTCATGTACGGAGTAACGTAAGTGATGCTTCTGTGGCCTAATGGTGAGCAAACTGGACTTGCCAGCTCGATTCGATACAACGCCGTGGCACCTCCTATGAGCACAGTTGACCGCGTACGGTGCAAAAGAAGCTCCCCATGCATCCGTGGCAATTTCTTGCATCCACACCTGCCTCCGTCCACCCAGCAGCAACAACGAAGTGCGCCGCAGTTAAGCCGATCGGCAGACCGCGCGTGGCTGGGTGAAGTGTGGGTAACGCTCAACTCTACCAAGATTTTTTTTCTCGTTTTTTATTATTGTTATTTGTTGTTGCAACTTAAAGACCTGCCCCCCCCCCACCCCTTTACTGGACATCGGTGAGAAAAAAAAAACTTTTTAGCAAATCGGATTCTTCTAGGGTAAATAAAGATTCTGATTGTAGCCAGCGTGGAAGAGTTGGATGACATACCCTCAAGAGTGGCTCTTTTGAGCTTCCTCTCGTGGGCGCTCTTCAACCAGCAGTTGCGTAAGAAAGAAATTGCAGGGCAACACCTTTTACACCCCTCCCTCATGTTGCTTTGAATCGATATCCCAATGCTTTTTTCACCTTCTTAATGTGTTAGATTGCCGGACAAGGGGGCAGTTTCGAGCCATCTCTGGCCACTTCAGAACCAGACGCTCAACGGAATTCAGCTTCCCCGAAGATCAGCCGAGCCGGAGGAAACAAAAACGGGCGACATCTCTTCGGTAGAGCACGGAACTCATTTTACTTTGCTCGGCACACATTGACTCGGTAAAGCTATGCACGAATCCACCGTCTTAGTTTTGCAGCAGGAAATCGCGCAATGCAAATGCCACCGCGTGTTTTTCGACGGTGAGTGGAAAGCCCGCGGAATGTGTATTCTCCGGCTGCCAAAATGCACCTGGGAAACACTGACCTTGACTACCTTCCACTTCATTAAACATATTGACTGGCTCAACAACACGGAAACAGAAATGTATTTGAAGTCATAGCATGCACTATCCCCGACGAGGGTGGTTTGCATGAAAGCAGATTGAGATGCCATTGATCACGTCAACTTTGAACTTGTCCATGGTGTTTGACTCACCAACGATGTGTGTTCCGCACGATCTGTTGAGAAAGCTCCCATGTGTGATGAGCCGTCATGTCCGCCCCACTAGCGGTCACATAGAGATGACAGTGCTATGGCCTTACGCTGACGGAGTCGTTGTGCTTTCGCAAGTGGGTCGAGAAAGACACGGTGCATGAATTATATTCTTAGGTATTTTCGGTAAAGTCACGTAGGTAAAACATTAAAATTAATAAAAGTAAAATAAAATAAAAAATAAAAATCACGACGTTTGTTGCCTCCGAAACGTCGTGATTTTTATTTATATTTTATTTTACTTTTATTAATTTTAATGTTTT
Organism: Lethenteron reissneri; assembly: GCF_015708825.2. NCBI lineage: Eukaryota > Metazoa > Chordata > Hyperoartia > Petromyzontiformes > Petromyzontidae > Lethenteron > Lethenteron reissneri. The sequence goes on along the minus strand of NC_083797.1, from coordinate 6,081,760 downwards.
ACCTACGTGACTTTACCGAAAACACCTAAGAATATGAATCCTTGCAGTCACGAAAGCTTCAAATCTAGAATGCATGAATTATGCATGGGAACTTGAGTCAGCAAATCTCGGTTTATTTCATCTGCTGGTTAAAGGCAGCATCCTGACTGTTGTTTTACTGTCGAACAGAAACAAAGAGAAGCCCAGCAATGCCACGATTGAAGGAGACGCCGGGAGCTTTGGTGGCTACAAAGATTTCGTCTTGGACGTCCACAACACAATAGCATCCCTGCGGAATCAGGTGCGTCCGCTTAATGAGCAGTAGACATTTATTCGGCGTTAGTATGCCGCATACATGCAAGCGCACATCGCATTAATTGTAATTTTTATAATCTAGACATTTTTAGAACTGATATTACTTCGTGTGTGGCAGCTGCTGGCAATACAACTGCTAGCACACTCGACTTGCAATCCGGAGGTCCCTGGTTCTAGTCCATCTTCTGATTGCAGCCGTTGAAACAATGGGCATTGTTTCTCAAATTCCCACCCCCCCCTTTTCTCACGGTGTTTTTTACAACAAAAAAACACAGCCTTGATGTTATCCGATGCTAGAATAGCCGGGATGATTCTGCATCCGACTTGCACGTTAAGGGCTGCCCAGCATCCGTGAGAAAACCAGGCATAGCCCACATGCGTGTATAGACTGCTATGAATGTCCAGATGACAAAGCCACTTTGTTGAGCTATCATTTGTGGCACGTCGCTTTTGAAAAATAAGTTAATACCTCCGCGGGCTTTGTCTGGTAGGATGGGGATGTTTTAGTTGTATTTGAATGTGTTTAAGTGATTTGTTTACCTTTGACACTCCTATCGTGCTTTTGTATTGTTTGTTGGTTGTAATGCTCTTACCCGCCACAATTGGACATCTGTGAAAAAAGAGCTTTATATCTTCTTGGTTCTTTCGGTAAAGTCACGTAGAATGGAAATAATAAAATAACAAAAATAAAACATAATAAAATAATTATTTTATTAAGTTTTTTTAAATTTCCAAATAATTATTTTATTATGTTTTATTTTTGTTATTTTATTATTTCCATTCTATGTGACTTTACCCAAAGAACCAAGAAGATGAATCCCTGCAGTCACGAAAGCTTTAAATCGAAAAATGCTTTGTGCTTTCTTCTTCTTCTACACCGAGACAGATCAGAGTGTTGGAGTCGCGTTTGCGTCGAGAAAGTTGCATCACCACGGAGGGAGGCAGACAGAGCGAGGGGAGCAGTTGGAACAAGGACGAGTGTACCAAGTGTCAGTGCAAGGTATGGGCATTAGCGGAAGCTTTGGTCGCACGTGTGTCAACGACTACGTTATGAGTTACTCTTTGGTTCTTTCGGTAAAGTCACGTAGAAAATCTAATAAAATAATAATATTTGATTAGATTTTCTACGTGACTTTACCGAAAAAACCATGACGTAAAAACTAAATCCGAAGCTTTCGTGACTACAGGGATTCATCTTCTTGGTTCTTTCGGTAAAGTCACGTAGAAGGGAAATAATAAAATAATAAAAATAAAACATAATAAAATAATTCTCACGACGTTACGGCCACAACGCAAGCAGCCATCCTCAGGTGAAGAACAGGTCTGTCGGGAAGACAGCGTCTGAATGGGGCTGTCTTCCCGACGCTGTCTTCCCGACAGACCTGGTCTTCACCTGAGGACGGCTGCTTGCGTTGTGGCCGAAACGTCGTGAGAATTATTTTATTATGTTTTATTTTTACAATTTTTTAAATTATTTTATTACTTCCCTTCTACGTGACTTTACCGAACTTTGCCGAAAGCGTAATTCCTGCAGTCACGAAAGCTTCGGATCTAGTTTTTACGTCATGAGTCTTCATATTCCGGACTGCCGCGTACTCTATTTGCAGCGGTTTGAGTGACGGGAGTTTCGAACGACGTGTCAGTCAGCCGTGGGACTATTTCGAAAGGTTACAAATGTACTTTCTCTGTGACATGAATGCCAGTCTTAAAACTTTATTTGTATGGTTTCTGAGCATTGCATTAATAAAAAAAACAAATGCTGGCTACAGTAGGAACTTAAATGTGCTTGCTTAAAAATATTGGACTATTTGGAATGTATGTATGTTGAATTTCTTTTGCACTGTACGTAGCCAACAGTGCTAATTGGAGGTGTGGGGGAAGGACAACCAAACTAAACCCAAAAAGTAGTTCTCAAGAAATTAGTTTCAATGTAGATTTTAATTAATACATGTTATGAATATTCAGCTAATAACAATTGCGTCAATACTGGAAAAAGACAAATATTTGTGTGATAACGTTATGTCAGGATAAATTGATGTTATACCTGTCAATTGTTAATTTGTAGAAATCATATTAAACATACAATTGTAAAAACATGCTAGAATTACAAAAACCTCACTGCCTTCTAACTTAATGTGTAAGTCGTCATCATCGAAGGCCTCCTCACATTGCCACCGTTCCTCACGGTCCTGTGGTACCAAGTTTAATTTAACGATTTCTACATTGTTATGCATTTGATAAATCGTATTAATGGATTTGGTTACAAATTCTTAGCAATCGTCCATAAAATGTTCTCTTCTAAAGGACTGTTGGGCATAGGTGTCATGTGCTGCTTATCAACCTTTGATAAAAACCTTTACCTGAGCAGTCCACAATGTGAAACGACCAGGGCTCTCTCTAACCACAGGGGCTACTGGTAATGGCAACGTTTTTCACTGCCCAGTAGGGTAGATCATACAACAACGAAAAAGATCCCCCGTATAGCTGTTAACAGGCTGTTGGTGCTGTTAGCAAGCGCCTATTAAGACCGGCACAGCACCCAAGACGGCGGGTGGCCAACACCACTCGTCGCCGCCTTTGTCTCCTCAGTACTGATGTTTGTACACGTGTATCAGGTGCTCATTTAAGGCTTAGTTGACCTACGGGAGGCCCAGGACCGGTTCAGATATTCATCACTGATGTTAGTCATCAGTGGGTCGCTGGTTCGTAGAGCGATGTGCAAACCACGACGCTACCACTTCCCACTTGATACATATACACACACTATCTTCAGTTTGTTAAAGTCACGTAGAAGGGAAGTAATAAAATAATAAAAATAAAACATAATAAAACAATTCTCACGACGTTTCGGCCACAACGCAAGCAGCCGTCCTCAGGTGAGGTGAGGACGGCTGCTTGCGTTGTGGCCGAAACGTCGTGAGAATTGTTTTATTATGCTTTATTTTTATTATTTTATTACTTCCCTTCTACGTGACTTTACCGAAAGAACCAAGAAGATGAATCCCTGCAGTCACGAAAGCTTTAAATCGAAATTTATCTTCAGTTTGTTTTGTGGATTTGGAATCTCGGCAGAATTCATGAGTGTAACATGTGATTCAGGTTCCTGGAATGATTTTCCGCACATGCTTCGTGTATATATATAGTATATCTTTTTAGAGATTTGTGCTCCGAAAATATTTACAATCCTGTGGGGTCCTAGCGCATTTCTGGAAGGCGGTCATGAAACTAAAAAAGTATTGCCATTTATTTCCCCTGGCAGGACGGGCAGGTGATGTGCCTCATTGAAACCTGCCCTCAAGCAACCTGCCCCAACCCTGTAAAAATGGCAGGTCAGTGCTGCCCAGTCTGTCACGAATATCCTGAAGTAATCTGACTCGACAATGTGAAGACTTCGACAAATCGTACGTTTCTTGCTTCGTTGTCATTTTTACATAACTGATCTTGAACGAATATATATACTGCTTATCCTATCTGTAGCAAGGCATGGTAGGATAAGTTCTTGTAATGAATGAGATACTACATCTCATTTGTACTACCTTTGGAAAACAACCATATTTGAAGAAAATGGAACTATTGAGTAAATGGCACATGGAGTAATGTGTAAAATTATCATGCAATTCTGGAATATGCTTGATTCTTAATCGACATTTGGAGTGAAAGTGTTTTGCTGCACGATGCACCGTCTCAGTTCATATGCAGTAAGTTGGAACCCCAATGTTGTAACTGGGAAGTGCTTCGGTCTGTGAACATCAACGTGCCTCTGTGCATGATTGAATTAAGTGGCAATTTAAGTGGGGAGTATTTGTCATTTGTGAGTATATATGACATGACAAAAGTGGAATGATTACTCAGGTTATAAGTACGCAAACTGTACTTACATTTTTCATTCTCAGTCATATACAGAGAACACAGTACAAGGACGAAAAGGTGAACACGTGTTTGAACCGTTTTAACGCATTACACAAAAGTCGTAAATATGTGTACGGCAAACAATTGACGGTGGTGTAAACCAGTATTATACCCAGTGCCTGTGATATTCAGTGTAATTTTTTCCTGACCATTAACCATAGTAAAGTATAGTAACGTTGTGTCATCCAAGGCCAATGAGTCTATACGTGAACATGAAACACCACTGCCGTTTCCTTGTCATTCGATCATTCTCCTCTCCTGAATATCATTGACCTGTATGCACAATTCCCCCCATTCTGGTTTCACGTGCTACAGATTATGTTGCAGAATACGGAAGTGATTGCAAATTATACAAAGGTGCATTTTTACCATCATGTAATGTGTTTTTTAATGGAAATCAAATTCCATGGTCATTTCTCCTTTTTGTAAGTTTTGTTCAATGTTCAATATTTTCAATGTCTCTTGATAGATATGATAAGTAGTTAAGTACAAGGTCATACTTGTATTGTACTAATATACTGTAGGTATGGTCTTCCACAGTTGTGAAGGAAATGACGGTGATCTCTGGTTTTGTAAACAGTTGAACTCTCATCTGCTGCACTATCACCCACGACTCTTATCGTCTTTGGAACCTATAAGGTCCACTATCTGCAACCGCGATCTTCCTATTATCCGTGATTATCTTAGGTTACTTCCAGTTCTGTATTGCAGAAAAGCCTCTTATTATCCGCCAGTGTTAAGTGGATAAATATGGTCGTGTGGAAAATTCATCCTATTATTTGCATTTATCCGTGTTACTTTCTTTTACATAAATTGGAGTACATTTGTTGACAACATTGCAGACAATAAGATCAGTGATGCCTGTCCTCACTTCGCTGCAGATGAGAGAAATTCTACTCTTGTTAAAAGAAGCTACTACATACGATGCCAGTACTTTAGTAATTTTTACCAAAGGTAACACCATCATAATAAGCCATGTCAACTGAAAAAAAATACATTTGTTAATGCTTTTAATATAACTTGTTAATTGAAATAAGCTCCTTTGCAGTTATGTATTACGTATAGAGGAGTTGTTTTAGCATTTCTCAATGCAGTATCTAATGCCACACCAATAAACATTGTTTTTAAGAAAATATGCCTTCTCACTTGTATTCCTTTATCTCTGGAAGTCGATTCAGTTTTCACCTTCCTGTACCAAACTTCTTTTCTGGCATCTCTTGCTCCCACATGCTTGCATTGTCGTTTTTTTCAATGGCGTCTATTTGTGTCATGGCAAGAATAAAATATAGAGCTTAATTACACCTCTACCTAACCTTTTCTCGCACCTCTTGCTCTCATATGGAATTTGCACAGCTTGTTTGATCTGTGTGTGTTTCGTTTACGACAATTAACTACCTCGTTTGTTCGCTGTCCGATATTCCTCAAGGACCCAGGACGCGTTCTCTGCGATATTGACTTGTTTGTCTTTATTTTATTGTTGCTCTGCTCATTCACCGGGAAACTGGCTAATTGGGATCATCTGTGGAACAAACAAAATAGACCCAAACCTACGGATTGCATAAAATGGAGCCTCAAGTATGATATTTTTTGTCAATAGCACACGACAATTCTGTTTTACTAAGTGAAATAATTTTCAGCTTTCTACATTTGTATTAAACCACCATTGTGGTCACTACATCGCGCGCTTTCAGATGCACTTCTGCGGCCGTCTGGAACGCTCTTCCTTCCAACATTACGAAGCCACTGAAGCTTTGTGCTTTTAAATCCAGATGTCAAACTCATTTCTTTGGAAATGCTTTTTGCGTTTAGCTTGTTGTCCTTCCCCCACCCCTCCGATTAGCGCGGTTGGCTACGTACGAAGCGAAAAGAAATTCAACGCACGTGCATAATATCCAAGGAGTTCCACGCATGCTTTTCAAGCACAACACGGGGCAACTAAAATGGTTCCATTTGCACGCACGTCACTCTCAACCGCACAGCCCACGCCCAGGGACCATCGGCTCGCCTCGGGGTCAAGTTGACTTCTGAGGTTTTGCACGAGACGCCTGATCATTTCTTGCTCCCCTGTGGGTGGTAGGCTTGCGAGAAATAGAGGAGGATGGGCCGAGTGGGGGGGTGGCAGCGGCGGGGAGTGCACGTGGGGGAGTTGACCTTCATGCCCGCTTGCTGGAGACCGGACGGTCCGTGGCTCGTTCGCGTTCCGTCATGCCCACCACAGCCGGCTGGGATCTCGTCCAGTGATGCCGGGTAGCCGTGGTACAGCACAATTGCTTCTGTGCACCTACGCTAAGCTCGTTCGCCCGTTTTGATGGCTCTGCTGCACGAAACGCCCCGATGCTTTGCGAGGGTCAGTTTGACTCGCGCGTCCTTTCGGCTGCCGTTCGTGACGCCCGCTGACGCTTCTCTGCACAAAGCCCGCCGACACGGCTCAACTTTGTCAATGGAGACTGTATTCATTCAGTGCGGGAGAATTCACAATAGCACATTATTGTGAGATGAATAAAACATGTATACATGTAAAGTTCCACATGTTTTTGAGGAGGATTGATGTAATGTATAGGTGTCGGTGACTAATTGGCAATGTAAAAAACTGGCATTGCCTTCCAGTCATGACTGTTAACCATGCTTTCCAGTAGAATAACCTATGAGAGGGAACTGGTTAAGATCATAGGGACACATTTTGAATACTAGAATTTACCATGATTCCCATATGTCGTCATTCCAACTCGTGATAATTGAGGTAATACGAGTTGTACATTTATAAATGCACTTACAGTGTACTGCAGTGCTTCTGCAAGTCAGTGTCATCACTATTTTTAATAGAATAATGATTGAGGCATCATTACAGGGATTGACGCACTTAATTTCTGTGTAAACATTTATTAAATGTCTGATAATTTTGTTCCATCAAATGGTCCCGCTTCTTTGATGTCCGCAGTTATGCCACCTGGTCAAGGAGCTTTAATTTTTGTCATTGTGTGACGGGAAGTGGTTACTTCTGTAAGCATGACGTCTGTCACTTCCTCCCTTCATCTGAAAAATGCTTTGATTCTTGGGATATAACGTTTTAATAGAGATCTGCTTCAAATTACTGAACTAACTTTAAGATTATATTCTATAATGAGATATGACTCTATCATTTTCCCTAATGGCTACCATTTATTTCTAATCATTCGCCATCTTGCTGCTCTAATGCTCCAATTCGTCTGCTATGACATCTTCAATCATCTCTGTCCTGCTTTTTTCTGATTTCTCGTTCTGCGCCAAATAGTTTCGCTCGGTGGATATCAATGCAGGCATCCGAGCTTTCACAAACCTAGACCTGAAGAAAAAGTATTTTAACATCTAGTAAAGCCATTATTAAAAATGCAACAGCTCCACTGAGGATGTATGACTCATGTTGCAAAATACATGTGAGAAGCGGAGTCCGACAAGAAGGACACTCTTTCACCATGGTAATTCACAAGGGCATGCAGGAATGTTTTCTATAAATATATAAAAAAAATCCTTTGAAGAAATACAGGCATGCCATTTAACCAACTCAGATTTGGTGCAGACATAGACATGGAAACAAGGAATGGCTATTGACTCCAGAAAATGTATTCCGAATTCAATGAAGTGAGTGGGGCTTTGGCTGGACACATTTGCTAGAAGAGGTGATCACCAGTGTTCAAGGTTAACAACAAAGTGGCACTTGGGATTTACGGAGCGAGGAGATCGGCTTGTGCGATGGCTGCATCGAAGAACTGTGAGAGGTCGCAACAGCTTGAGGGAACGTTCAATCCAGCAGTAGGTTGATCATGGCTGTTGATATCGGTGCACGTAGAAAAATATACAGTGCGCCTTATTGAAACACATTCCTGCGGAGGGAGCTGGTAGGAACGTTAGGTTGCTCGATCAATGGCCAGGGTCAACGGCGGCGTGGTGTATTCCGTAAATATGGCCGACTGTGAGGGTGGGCACAAACTGGCGTGAGTAGGTTAAACGTTGAGTTTTATAAGGGCACCACGGGGTGACCAGCCCCTCCCCACCCAGCCCCACCCCTCTCACCCCCCACCCAGCCCCACCCTCCCCACCCAGCCCCTCCCCACCCTCCCCTCTCCACCCAGCCCCTCCCCACCCTCCCCTCTCCACCCAGCCCCCCCACACTCCCCACCCAGCCCCTCCCCACCCTCCCCTCTCCACCCAGCCCCACCCCTCCAATTTTTGGATGCACGACGGACGGACACAATCCCCTTTGGGCTGATGTAACCAGGAGGTTCCTACCAGTATAATAACAATTTACATTGCCAAAGAAGTACATACGGAATACAGGTAATCAGCAAAGTGTTTTAATAAAATATTCTCTTTTTTTAATCAAGTTTACATTAAATATGGGTAAGACAGTAGATTCATTAACAAGTGCTTTATTTTAAAACACTTAATATGAAGAAACGTAATTACAAACACGCTCTTTCAAGCTAAGTAACATCTGATAAAAGTATCTGTGCCATTTCTTATACAATCAAAATGTGTTTATAAACAGGATTTGCACTCAGAAGTGGGCCACTGATATGTACAATTTCATATGTAATAGACATAATTATGCCACTGCTGTTTAGTTATTACCATATACTCTGGATAATTAAATGCTCTGGAAAGTAAGACACTCCAAACATGCCCCGGTCAATAAAATTATACAAATCCCTGACAGATAATAAGATGAATTCCCCCCTCAACCTTTAATTTAAAATACAGAAAAACGTGCATTATGATCTGGAGAATACGGTAATAATCTGTATGCAGTGCTATGCAAAATTAAGATACACACTCTATTCCCAAACCAAAGCGTTCAACTGTATATTCAAAACAAAATAATGCACTCTGCACGGAACATGCGATATTCTACAACAATATAGTACTTGGTATTCAAATAATGTATGGCTTTGTTAAAAAAAATCCTATAGTACAGAATTTTACCCTGTATATGTAAGATGTGTGCGGAATGCATATGCTTCACATATTACTGTTAGGTATATCTACTTACACGTAAAACAAAATTAATTAGCGCACGTTCTACGTAGGTCACCTTTATCGGTCCTCATTTATGAATTCAAATTAAGTTTATATATTTTCTCTACTTTGGCATTAATGTAATGTGGAATGACATCGACGTTCAGTTCACTCGACGGCGAACGCATTTGCACTCGGGGTAGAGCGTAGCACGCACGCGTGTGTGTGGGGGGGGGGGGCAGGGGGGGAGGCAGGGGGGGCAGGGGGGGGCAGGGGGGGAGGCAGGGGGGGAGGCAGGGGGGGGGGGCGAAACCCTCCTCCGCTTTTTGCCTGCGGAGCAAACCTCACGGACGCGGCACCGCACATTGCCCGCGGGCAATGCGCGCTCGCCAACCCGCCCGCCTGCCCTCCCGTCACTGGGGCACAGCGGAGCGACGGATCGCGCCGGTCACACCGCTCCGCATCCTTCTCCACCAGTGGGTCTCTCTCTCTCTCTGGCTGCAGAGAGAGCCACTGGTGCGTGGCCACGTAGAGATGAGATGCGGGTGAAGACGACGACTCCGCGTTCGCCACGCGCCCTCTGCACCACCAACCCCTACCCCCCCCACCCTGAAACACGCCTGGCGCCGAGCAATGAGTGCCAGATCTCCTACCAATGAGGGTGGAGGGGATGCAAGGATGTAAGCCCCCCCCCCCCCCCCCCGAAAACCCTCCCACCCCACAACTTGCTGAAGGCTCCGTGTTGTAATTTGCAAGCCTCATTTGAATACAGTCGGTGGTAGTTGGATATGGCTGTACAAAAATGCACGTGGTTTTTTTTTTTACAATTAAACGATGGGTTTCACAGCCCTTGTTCATATACATCGGGGACGAGAGCGTGGAGCAGTATGCACAACAGGCAAACGCAGATCGTATCGTCACTCGTTCTGTTTGGCATTTAACATGTCTTTAAAAGTTTGTTTCACACTCTGAGGTTGTGTATCCCCTCCCCCTCTTCCTTTAAACAAGGTCAATGCTACAGGGCTGCCGAGCGCAGGCAATACCTACAAGTGCAGGAGCTGAGTACGGCTGGCTCTAAACCGAGATTGTCTTTCAATCTGAGAACAAATTGATGGCGCTGACATGAAAAGGCGTGCTTGCTAAACCGCACTCATTCAGCCGTGAAAAACTGAGATTTGGAAAAATGCCGTTAAAAAAAAACCCATCTTGAGCACAAGGTTAAACGGGGATTTGGCTTGTCTAAACCGCGTGTAAAAGTGATGTTGCGTGTTGGGGTCTTTTTTTCATATCCATTTTGCCACGACACCCACGACTTACCATGCGAGTGTTTGTGCTTGGATTGGGCAAAAGGGGCCACATTTTCTTCGTAACAAAGTGTTTCACGCGATAACGTGACTCACATTTATCCATGACAACGTGAACAGTTCGGCGTAAAAAGTTACGGACCAGAATTTGTATTGTAACAAATATTGCTGTGTTTATACAAGTCGGAAATAGTGTGAAGATTACGCAGTTGATGTTGTAACACCATGAGGGTAAATCGTTAAAGAAATTTACGTATGCCCAGGGTCTTAATTTGTATGTGATATGCAAGAAGAAAAGAGAATCGAATCCCACAAAACCACAAAAGTGCTTCACTTACTCCATCCACTTGGATCGACTTAAAGCCGTTTATCTAGAAAGTGCAGGCATCACGTTGTGGTTTAGGTGGCATTTTGTGAATCGTGACCCCCTTTTTTCAAAACTTCTATAACAAGATTCTGAATATAGAAAAAATATATAAATATATATTCATATACAGTACATGTGTCCCGGTAGGGGCTGGGCGGGGGGGGGGGTATATGTCCTTTGGCTGGGCCCATCTTCTCTGTGTTTGTTGGAGCCACGTGTCCATTGCCCAGGGCAGCCATCGAAGGGAGTCGGGGCTTGCCAAAAACACTCGGCCGTTTCCTCCTTCACGCGGATCAACGCCAATTGAACTCGTCTCTTCTTTATACATCGGTGTCGTTATTTGGCTGAGCTTCGGCTCACCGTCTCTCGGCCACCCTCGCAGGGCCTGTTTGCTCGTCAACAGTTTTCAAGTCGTCAAATGGGGATCGCTAAACCCTCTCGGATTCACTTGCAGCAGATTTGCATTTTCCCTCCGCATTGGCTCTCCACAAACAACGGATCCACCAGGGCCACCTTGGCAGAGATGAATGAGTGGATGCAATGTAGCACTGCCACGAGGTTGGGAAACTCCAGCTCCTGAAACAACAAGGTCAAAGGTTACGGTTAGAAAGGCACAGTCCTGCAATGACTTATTCGTCTTACTGCTGGCGGATGGGCCTCGGAGATATTCACACGAGACACAGGAAGCACAAACCCTCCTCCACCATATTGTGTCAATCCGGTGGAAAGTGGTTATAATGAGGGTATTAATTTGGGGTCTCTGCACCCCGCCCCCCCCCCCCAACAAAAAATAAAAGAATGCATATCTTGTAAAAGGTAAAGTGTGATTTAATTGATCATGCAACTGCTATCGAAAGGTCCTCCAAAATATTATTGAGCCCAACTAGAGGATACTTGGCCTACTTTTCTACCCTTTCACGTTAGCCAGATATCTTGTAGGTGGGAGTGCCCACACTTGCTACGACCGCACGCGACCTGCCAATCGACTAACTCTAGTGAACCCTTTTATACTGCCGAGCGGACAGAGGCGGTGGCATTTAAGAAATGTGCCCATCGTGTCAACTACCGTGCCAGGAGATTGAACCCGCATCATCTGCATGTTAAGTCGAGTGTGCTAACTATTATAAGACAGCAGGGATACCCTGAGAAAGGATTATATATATTACATGGAAACATTTGTAATTGTTTAATTTTCTTTGTAGTTCACGTAGTTTTGTTAACAATTATATATTCACGTACGTGTAATTAATATACGGCAGTATGGCAAGTTGGCAGTAAAACCACGTAACAACAATTGGATAAAATGTTTCATACAGAAATTCAGAATTGTATTACAAAATGCAGGATGGAACGCGTTAAAATGTTTTTGCCTCCGTGGAGATGGAGTGGTGAAATTGTTCCGTTGCGGAACCATGACGAGGTGCTGTCCATTTGGTGAGACCTTCATCCAACAGTGGATTGATAATGGCTGATCATGATAGTGATGAAAAAGCAGAGTTTTGAAGTTATCCATCAGTCATATGAAGCAAGTTCAAGAGTAATAGTGAGCATTCATAAAGCCATCTTACCTTTGTTTCTATCAATCTAGGGTCGTTTTTTTGAAAAAGAAACTTTATTTTCGATTTCCCATCATCAGATGAACCTTTCAGCTGGCAGAATTTGTACCGCCAAAATACTTGCTGTGGAAACAAACAATGTTTATATTTTTATATTTGTAATATAACATAGTATAACTGGCTCTCTGGGGACTGAGGTCAAGGCAGACATGTGAAAAGTTGAAATATGTGAACATCTAGATTTGAAGTTTTCGTGACTGCAAGGATCCATACTCTTTGGTTCTTTCGGTAAGGTCACATAGATGAAAAATAAAAATAATAAAAAATAAAATGAAAATAAGTCAATTAAATCACGATGACGGAAGCATGTGTTGCCTCCGAAACGTCGTGATTTAATTTAGTTATTTTCATTTTATTATTATTTTATTATTATTTTTCATCTACGTGACTTTACCGAAAGAACCAAAGAGTATGTGAACATCTGTAGAAAATAACGGACTGTGCACAAACAGGTTACTGGGCAAACATGAAGTGCAAATCAATTTAAGCATGGGGACATTGTTTAGTGTGCTGTAGAGGTAAAAGGATGTACGCAAAATTTTGAAGATATTACTACATGTTTAAAGGTCTGATTTGTGAACGTCTGTAGAACATGACAGTTGGGTGTGGACGGTTAATTGGTCAGGGCGGATAAGTGACGGTCGGATTTGCAACACTCGTGTACATTATACTAATAGCGGTTTTCCCCTTTTTTCTGGCAACAAAACTGACACCTTTTGCAAGGAATCATGCTTACATTAACCACAATACTTGCAGTCAAATGCAAACAAAAAACAATACTCTGATAATGTATGCATTGTCTTTGAAACTGATTGGTCCACACCAGAGACAGCTTTCTTTAGAGCCTAGTCTCATATGATGTTCGACCAGATGACGCCAAAAGGCGCACAGTTCAAAAACAACGCACTACTCGTGTACATTATTTTGCGAACACCTTTAGAAGTCACCTTGGAGTTGGCTTCAAAACAAGCAAATCCCAGGTTGAAATCTACTGTGAGCCCAGTCGCGTGACCACGCCATACGCAGCTGTAGGTTTTGCTCTGAAAAGAAATGTTCATGCGCAAAATTCCCATTAAACTGTAATCTAATTTTCACAACGCAAGATCGATACGAATATCGCGAACAGATGTCGGAAGATATTTCTGGTGTAACATATAAACTGTAGGACAAATCAAAGTTAGGTTTGTAAAACGACCGTGAAAGTCTGCTATGCTTTTCACGAAGAGCCCACTTCTATTTACAACCTCATTAAGTCTACAAAGACGCAACATTTGTTTTTATAAAGAAAATGTGATGTGAGTACTAATGTAACCCAATGAAATATCTACATCTTTTTCCAAATGAGGATTGTAGATTGAATTATAATCGTTAACAGATATTGACATACGCTGTGTGTTTTTAAATGATTAGCTGCTAGTTAAATCAGATACGGACATCTCCATAACGTTAATTGTGGCGTCGTTTACATATCATTGCTGCCAAGGTTTCAGAAATGAATGTATGCAGGATGTGGTCAGAGGTTAATTGAATTGAGAATGCACATTTGAATTCTGTACACGGTTATTGAATATGAGAAATGGTGTTTCATTAATGCCAGTGTCAACATGGTGTGCAGGTGATTGAAATGCGTTATTAATTTAATAAGATAAAAATGTAAATTCTGCAGTGTTTAAGAGCAATTTAAAGTACGATTTTTTTATTTAGTAAAATGTTAAATGTTTCTTACCATTTTGGCCTCAAGTTATGCACTCGTGCATGAATAATGTATGCTTTATTTAATGAGCATTCCTTCAAGGACTGCTGCTTGGCATTCCGCCTTCTCTTGGCATTGGATTGAGTGCTACCAATTAATGTTGAAAAACCACAAATATTAGGACTGCACAAAAATCGTGTCCGGCGTAGTGCCCTCGTGCTTTTCACACTGCGTCAATCAAACCATGCACATTTGTTATTTGCGCCATTCTCACAGCGCAAGGCTAAGGCGAAGGTGCGATGCTTCACAGATGACTCCATTGTGAGTCGGCAGGAGTTTCACAGGAGGGGCGATGTTGCTATATGCAATAGTAATTTGCAAATCACTTTCAAATTTGTCAAATTTGGACCGTAACACTAGCGCTCATGGCCTACTATTTTTTCAAATCAAGTCACGTGATCTCTAATGTCTACTAAGGGGCAGATGGGGCATGTTTATGGTTAATGCAAGCACAGTATTCACCAGGGTGGCCGCTGGTTGTGATTTGCGAACTTCTGCAACAAGCGGCAAACATGCTCCTACTGCTTGGTCATGTCACCACTGGTGTAAATGTGTCATGTCTAGCCAACGAAGAGAATGATATAACATGAAATGTAGCTAACATTCGTGCTGCATTAAGGTTTGTTAGTATTCACCAAGAGTTTCCCGTTGTCTCACTCTCGCCAGCATTTTATGTGGCCAGGATTGCAACTAGCAAATGCCCACTACTCGTGAGCCGAATGAAAACAGGGTAATCTATTTGAAGAGCAATATGACACCTCTGGAACATTGACTGTTGTGATGATAATTAACCACTCACTTGCAGACATTCAATAGCTGCAACATAGTGTCTGTAATGACTTTAGATTGCACCGATTACGCGAAGTGTATACTTTGAGTACTTTTGCAGTGCTTGAATATATTTTACTAGAATCATCACCGATAAAATTGGTCTGTAATTACATACACCGTGATTTTGCCAGTATGTGAGTATGCAAACATATAATACAAATGCTTTGTTTTGTTACAATCAAAACTATTGTGAGATGTTTATTTTAATTGTACGGCAAACATTTCCACACTCTAGTAAATTGTGCGGTACAAAGCACGCAAATTGTATCTGTTATCTGGGCGAAAACGCAATTGGAAGTCTAGCATATAATGGTGTGCTTCATTTTTCGATTTAAAGCTTTCGTGACTGCAGGGATTCATCTTCTTGGTTCTTTCGGTAAAGTTACCGAAAGAACCAAGAAGGTGTGCTTCATGTTAAATTCTGCAACGTGTCGAGAATGGGAATGTAAACTGCACATAATATTTCTAGATTTGAAGCTTTCGTGACTGCAAGGATTCATACTCTTAGTTCTTTCGGTAAAGTCACGTAGGTAAAAAATAAATAAAAAAATAAATACATTAATTAAACAAATAAATAAAACATTATTTTATTTTTTTACCTACGTGACTTTACCGAAAGAACTAAGAGTATGCACATAATATACTCCATGAGAATGCCCATATTGATCAAAAGTCCCCTCCAGCATGTTCCACTCGAGGCAAGTGTACACTGCATCCGTTCGATCTGCAACCGAGGCAACGCGCTTGTTAAATAACCGGGTTTATTGCCGATTCGAATGTTTTGAAGTTTGATGAGCACGGTCGGAAGGTACGAGGGGAGCCGATCTTGAGCGACCGTCACCTAGGGGAGCAGAAGCGCGGAGGACCACATTGCGTGTGCTAGCGTACCCCGACTCGCTGCACCTCGGAGAACTGCGCCTGCTGATACGCCTTCTCCCAGAGTGCGATGTCGCCCGCCAGCTCCGTGCTGAAGTAGTGGCTGTCACCCGTGCCAGTCAGCACGCTGAAACAGCACGGCCTCATGTCGCGCAGGTCAACCTCCTGGGGAAGCCTGCGCGTGAGTGCCTCCGACTGCCGCCGCTCATTCGCAGCCAAGTAAACCGAGCCACAAAATAGCGAACAACGCGGCAAGCCTTGCGTGCTTGCTTGCGTGCTTGCGTGCTTGCTTGCTTGCTTACGACCGTGCAAATCTTTCGGTCGTTTTTTAACCCACTCCCCGTGATCCAATCGAGCTGACATTTTGCACACAGACTCGTTGTGCGTGACAATAAATTTTCGTGTAAAATTTTTCCAAAATTTTTCCAAAATTTTACACTGTTTAGGGACATTTTTTTAAATATTTAATTACCAATTGCTTAATGCTGGCAGACAATCATCTGACCCATAGGTGGTAGCCATCTCAAGCCAGAGGACGAGAGGACTCTAGCCGCCACGCATATAAAGGATTTGGAGTGAAAAACTTTGTTTTTACGGGTTAATTTTTTTCGCAGCGTTTGGCGCACTATTGTTGCGTCGTGCATTTCTTTTTGCCGGCTCATGGAATGGACGCAACAGTTGGGGCAGACCCACAGACAAAGATGCGATGCTGCTTCAAATCAAATACATGATTTGTTAATCTTCTACTATTAGCAATAGGTCACAGTGGCCTTGTTGTGCATTTGACACTGGCCTCCAACCAGCTCACAGCTATAATTTATTTTAGCACGACGAGCGTGCGGTCTGCCAATAATAATCAAAATACACTTTAAAACAATTACACAGAAATCAATTCAGACATTAGCAGTAATATATTCCATTGTTACAGGATATTGGCTTAAAATGATACATTGTCTGTGAAAGGCCTTCATCAAAATTAAAAAAATATATGAAAAATGGTTAAACGTTTACATTATGGAATATTGCTTTGCAGAATTCCCACGAAACACTTATGTGGTTATACGTGTTAACCTCTGCTTTGTTTTAAAAGGTTAAATTAAGGGTGCAACTCTGCAATGCGTTGCAATCTATAGCTCATGTGACTGCTGGTGGAAGGGCCTCGCCTAGAGGAAGCTCAAAAGAGCCCTCGAGATCTATTTTGTCCTGCTCTTCCACAATGGTCAGACGCCTTAGAAGAGGTGGTAGTACCTACACTTTAACCCACCACACGTGACTTGCTGATCAACTGCCCGTGTTGTGTTCCTATTTATACTGTGGGTAGACAACCGAGCATGAAACATTGTTGACAAATGATACCATATGCTCAATAGTGCAGTAATTTTATTGAAATTGAGAATTCGCTATTACATTTTGATTTAAAGCTTTCGTGACTGCAGGGATTCATATTCTTGGTTCTTTCGGTAAAGTAGAAGGGAAACGATAAAATAATAAAATAATAATACAAATGTTTCCCTTCTACGTGACTTTACCGAAAGAGCCAAGAATGCGCTATTACATATTAACATGTAGATGTATCGTCTAATGACAGATGACAATGTTAATTTCGATAGAACATCAAGAAAGTATCCATAATAGAGGTTTTTGGGTTAGATTGCTTAAATATAAATGTGCTCTTAAACCCGCCACCCGAAAACCTCTATTATTGATAATATTGGTCGCGAAAGCTTACGTGTTAAACATGCACATCATATATGTCCATCGTAACCTTGAACTATGACCACCAAGGCTTGGAAATCAATTACGGGTGAAGATACTGTGTTCATTGACCATCGTTGAAAATGCAGTCAATATCGGTCCCACTGATGGCAGGAAAATAGAAATGGATATATGAGTATATGCTCACACCGATCACCTTTGATGGAGAACTACAATTGATTTATTGCATCCATTAATCGATGCTCAGAACAATCAATCGTAATGCGCTATTACATTATTTATTAAATACATTTACAACATTGTGTGCACTGAGATAGGATATAAATTGCGCATTCGATTGCCATGTTAAAACACATATATATATTTGTACTTCAGACTCTGAATCTATCCTGGAGCTATGAAGCCCTTTTTCCACTGATATCCAGTAAGGGCCGGTCAGAAAGGTACAACAAACAATACAAAACACGACGGCATTGCAAAGTATACAGGAAAGGTAATGAAATAACGAAAAATAAATAAAATTAAGTATGTAAAAAAAATGCTGAACTGTGCAACACCTGCAGCTGTTACGCACCTTGTGGGTTTTCAGAAACGTTTCGCACAGATCGTACATTTTCTCTCCTCTCGCCCAGTCACATAAGCTGAGCTGCGTTGACACGAAAAAAATAAGATGTCAACACTTTGGCCAAAATAACATGAGGTTAAATGATTACTCCGTACATTTCCAGCACCTCCCTCCCCATCCCTCCCCAAATATTTAAACTCTGCCACGTAGTAGATTATTTAAACAGTTCTTAATGGATGTTGCTTTCTACGCTTGTGCGGACTACTCAAAACATCACACTTCGTTACAGGTCAAGAAATGGAATGAAGGCAAAAGCATTTCAAACATTAAGTTGTATCTCACATTTTTTTTCCCCACCAGCTTCAGAAGCACAATTTCTCTATCATGGAGTAATGCTCTTGTGGATGCCTCATTTATCTGATTTGTCAATTCGATGAATGATGTATTGTGCTGCTTTCTTTGGTGCTTGCGCAGTTAGTTCATCTGGGATCCCTTGATCTGTCCATTACATCTTTTTTTTTACGGCAGGCCTCGTAAATCTTTCTGTAATGATTTCTCTGATGGCTCAGTGGATGGAGGAGCTCATTTTTGTTAGCCCATGACCGTCCATTCATTATTATGTCCTGCCAACACAGGGGAGGGAGGTGGTGGTGGTGAAGCTGTCCTGTTTATAGGATAGACAAGGTGGTGCCACTTACCGGGGGTCCCGAGAACAGATAAATGTTGGGGCCTCTCAGGGCCAAGAAACGTGACTGGTAGTGCTGGCCAAATTCTGCATCCTGAATTTTCTCCTCCACCCAGCCCATGTGCACAATCTAAAGTAGAATCGGACATGCCTCCAATTAGGTATCGAACCGCACATACCTATGTGACGCCGATTAGTAAGGTTGGCTACATGTGGAGCGAAATAAGTTCAACATACGTACGTAGTCCACATTATCACGCGGTTTCAGAAAATATTGTGCAATGCATCTTTGCATATAAATGACATAGGTAGCTTCTGTGACTTTGTTTTTGTAAATTTATGTTATAGGAAATGACAAAGATTTGCGCAGGCTGTGAACGTATAAAATTCATTGCCAGCAATTTCATTTTTTACTCTTTCATGTTGATAAGGAAAATTGCATCTGAGAATAACTCCGTTGTTTGAGTTGAATTAAATTTAAAAGTATGGTTGCAAGAAAATTATTTAGCCCAGAGGGGAAGATTCTTAACTTTCAAATCAATTTTTTATAAATATAAAACGTACAGTTAACCCTCCTTTGTTGTTTTAATGAACTTACCCTATAATTGGAACCTATAGGGAAATGTTATAAACTTGCTAAGGCATTCACTTTACAATTAAAAAAGATTTTCACCATGCCTTTTAAAGGTCATAAAACGTTTGCGCGTGTGTAATAAGTATGTTTTGGCCGTAGTGGTGGATTTTGTGTTAAATTTAGATTTGAGCACTGTCTGGGAATGGAATCGGTGAATGTAGTCACTTGCATACATTTTATGTAAATACTTTATTTATGTTCATAACACTAAGTGCTTTGCTCTGACTTCAACATTGTTTTAATGGAGGGCCACATTTCAGTTGACTGTAAATCATGGTGCAGGTGTACATCATGTTGGACGTGACTTGATTTGCCAAAGCAAGGACGTTTGATTGTATAAATGCATTGGAAAGAGTAAGTTCAAGAGTAAGTGAAACTAACATGTGTTTGAGTTTGATATGTTCCACGAAATATTCAATCAGTTTATTTACAATTTTCTGACTCTTCAAATTGTTATAATCTGCACATCAATGATCGTATAAGGTTAAAAGGTCCATTCAAAACTGTTGATAATTTAACTTTGTATGACGCCGGACTTTCCAGCCACCTCACTGCATAGTGCAATTTAGAAACATTACCTACCCAACTCTCTCTCTCTCTGCTTTGCAGAAGTACAATTTAGCAAAATATTATCCTCCTGTATATATATATTTTTAATATATGGCAGTGTTAATAATGGTGATGTTTTTATTGGCCGCAATTCAATCAAACCATATAGGCGAGTAAACACCCCCGCCTCTCTGTTCTGTCCGTCTACCTCCTGCTTACCTCACAGCCCATCATGGTTTGGAAGTTTCACGAATCTGCATTGATCTACCAACCCTTGCAGTTGTGAGCTACTTCTTCTCGCCAAATATGTAAAAGGTACAACTGATGTTCAGTATTCAGGCATCTGTTAAAGGTGTCTCTTTCGAGAAAATGGGCAAGTATGGTTAGAGGAGGCCAAAATACCCTCAAGCGGGACACTCTAGAATTTGCTCTCATGACACTTTTAAGGGACTAAAACATATTATACATTTCCAATTTATAGATGTTATTTTGCGTTAAACTTGTAATTCAAAGGCTTGCTTTGGATTGTAAAATTTACGTCTATCTAGTAAAGGCTTCATTAGTCGAATATATGGAAATAAATTGAATGTTTTATGTTATGAGTACTGAAATTCAGTGACTAATGTTTAGTATGACTGGGGAGCAGTGATAATAATGTAATATATTTGCCATTATCTCATCTTTTCCACTGTCCTAAAACATGTGTTCCACCTACAAGGCAAGGCACTTTTATTATAAGTTATTTAAATTGTTTTTTTTAATAAGTACAACAATAATTATAGTATAAACAATTTCAAAGACTTACCTGCTCATATAGTGATAGATTTTTATTGGTCATCCTAATCTGAAACAAAATATAATAACCATGTTTAATGCGAAGCGTTGGAATAATGTAACAAATATTCTTTGGTTCTTTCGGTAAAGTCACGTAGATAGAAAATGTTTAATACAAAATTCAGTGAATAAAAAAACCAAGAATATGTCGACATCATAGACTGCCAATACGCTCACGAGCTTACAAACCAGCCTACAGTCTACATTATAGACTGCCAGTCCACTCACCAAGCTTAATTACCAGGCTACAGTCTACATTATAGAATGCCAATACACAAACTCCGATTAAGAACCAGGCTACAGTCTACACTAATGGTTATTTATTATTTATTATTTTCATTCACTTTCTTTTTTCATTATTCTAATACTATCTACGTGACTTTACTGAAAGAACCAAAGAATTGCTGCAGTGACGAAATTTTTAAGTGAAAATGTAACAAATGTTTGAATGTGTGCATATTTGTTTTTATTCTACTCTGTGGCGCATCATTCAAGGGAGTCATGTTTCCACCAAGAAGCAATCCATTTAACGGAGCTTATAACATATTCTCGGGTTTGATAAGCCTTGTAATCTTAATGTAGTACGTAATGTATTCCAGTCACATAGTCTAATCATGTGCCTTTGTGCAATGTGTGTGCCTGCGTTCCCCTTCGCATGGTAAATCTAGCAGTAGCCTCTATTGCAGCCACAAGGCACGGGAAATAGCATTCGGCCAAAAACACTTACATGCTGCAGAATGAGGTCACCTATTGCAGTGGAAATGGATCTCAGCCAGTCGGCACACTCCTGTATGGAGTAGCATTGCAGAACCCCAGAGCTGATGCCATCCATAGCTATGACTTCAAAAGCATTGGGTCTGCAGAACAGAGAAGATGTTACACAAATTATTTCAAGTGTAATGAGCAACTAACTCTACACTGATATTGCAATGCGCGACACGGTTTTTTTTCGCCAAGAAAGCCAATGGTTGGCACACACGCGTTTTTAATTACAGCCCACTTGTCAGTCCATTGCTGGATGAAAGCCTCCCTATGCTGTGTCGGTCATGGAGGATGATTGACCAGCGAGGGCTGGCGAAGTGGGAGATCCAGGAACAGTTCAGATATCACTCACCACTGACGTTCGCTGTAGGCAGGTTTCGTAGCGCAGTGCACTAACCACAGTGCCATTGCCTCCACCCGTTGCCATCCGCTAAGCTGATACATTACCGAATTGATATTTTCTGAACTATTAACATGAAGTGACTTGAGTTTCCATGAGTTTGAGGTCTATGCCTCATTGTGCTTTATTCCGTTTGTGTCTTTCCCTCTGTCGTTTGTTGACAGGATGTCAGTCGACTGCATTCACGCTGATATTTATAAATGATTGAACGTAGCTCTTAAATGTCAAGTTTTACTTTTAAATGATCGCAAGCGAACGCGGACTATAAAATATACGACTGGCACCTCTCAATCTTGATTTGAAGCTTTCGTGACTGCAGGAAACCATACTCTTTGGTTCTTTCGCTAAAGTCACGTAGGCAGCAGTTTTTAAATCCTTTATATTAAGTTCGCTTACTTGCTTGCTTGCTTGCGTGCTTGCGTGCTTGCTTGCTTGCTTACGACCGTGCAAATATTTCGGTCGTTTTTTAACCCACTTCCCGTGATCCAATCGAGCTGACATTTTGCACACAGACTCGTTGTGCGAGACAATTAATGTTCGTGAAATTTTTTTCTCCAAAATTTTACACTGTTTAGGGAAAACAAATTCAATATTTAATTACCAATTGCTTAATACTGGCAGACAATCATCTGACCCATAGGTGGCAGCCATCTCAAGCCAGAGGACGAGAGGACTCTAGCCGCCACGCATATAAAGGATTTATAGTGAAAAACTTTGTTTTTACGGGTTATACTTGTTTTCTTGCTGTGGTTGTCCCACCTGATGACGATTGCTTGTGTTATGATCGAAACGTCGTGATCTATTATTTTTCTACCTACGTGACTTTACCGAAAGAACCAAAGAGTATGGCACCTCTCATTCTAAAAAATGTCTATTTAAAATTCTGAAGTATTGTACACGAAGATTTATACCACCTTTTATAGTTCTTTCCCAAATAAAGCTGCCTTACCTTAATCCCACCTACCTAGTTGTATTGTTGTATTTTATGTAACGAGGGTACACACGGTTGTTCTCTGAAGTCTTCAGAAGTTTCTCTGTGATGCTAGAAGAGTTAGACAATTTTGGTACTGTGGGTTTTTTTTCCACATCACACACTCATCCATAAAGATAACAACAATTTTAATAGTCAAGTCAATTTATTTTTCGTTCACATATGGCAGCTTTCTGGCACAAATATTACACCCAAAGCACCATCACATAATTAAACATAATAAAATAAACTATTATTTTCAGTAAAAAAAAATTTAAAAGCAAGTTGTGACTAACACTGCAATTTAATTAGCCATAAGAGCCTCTATGATTCGTAACATTTTATTTAATGAAGTTGCTGCATTTGAATGTTTGGCCAATGGCATTGCTGAGTGTTTTTGGTTTGTGTAGAAGGGAACCAGAGAATCGACAGAAACCCCAAGATCCATACAAGAAAGGGACAGTCAGCACTGCAGTTTCCTGACATTTATGCAGCCCACGCCTACAACACCTGGTAAGCCCTGACAGTCACCCATCTAAGTACTAAAATAAACAACAACAATAATAATTGACGGCCGTTTGCCAACCCCACTGCTAAAAAATGTTTTAAAAACCTCCCCACACCGTTATAGTCCTCGGAGTTGTATCACGTCACTAATATTATCCGTGGCCGAGAATTAAACTCAGATCGTCCTGGTTACGGTGCAGTATGTTAACCACTGCACCACCGCTCCATGCCACGTAAGCACTAATCATGCTCCCCAGGCCCTCTGTTCCACCATTGCACCATCGGTGGCCACTTTATTACCCACTCCGCCCCCACCCTCTGGTACCACCTCCCCATGGCAACTCCACCTGGGTCCCCCCTCTCTCTCTTTGCTTCAAAGTCTTCTTTTCAAAAACTTTCTCTTCAAAAAACCCTATTAATTCCTTGCTTTCTCCCCAACACCCCCACTTTTCATATGCAAAGCTGCACTGTCAAACGTGTGTTAGGTTGTGGGTGCTTTACAAACATGAGTCGCTGTTGCTCGGATTTCAAGATCCGATGAAACCAGGTTGCACTATGGGATGAATTGGGTGGAGATGCGTTGCTGGAAAACAGGCAGACATGCACGCGTCTGTGTGTGTGCATGCGGTAGGGTAGCGGTGCTCGCTAGCAGCACTTGCCCCAACCGTCTGTGAAGGCTATACGGGGGATCTTTGCCTTAGAAGCGGCTATTGCGCTGCGCTATGAACTCGACGATTCCCGAGTACGATTCGTGCTCACGGCCAACACCCAGTGACGATTATCTGAGCCGGTCATGGGCCACCCGTAGGTCGACTCAGCCTCAAATGAATACCTGGCGCGGTGTGTAAACATCGCCACGAGGGAGACAAAGGCGGCCCGGCGTGGTGCTGTCCACCCACCAGCCTCGTGTGCCGTGCCAACCTTCATAGGTGCTCGCTCACAGCACTTGCCCCAGCAGCCTGCTAAGGTAATATGTGAGAGGGGGGGGGGTGGGGGTCTCTTTGTGCTCGACTCACCTGAGCTGGTCCGAGCCCGGCGTGTAGAGGGATATCCTGGCCAGCAGCAGGGGAATCGCCAGGGAGTCGCACCAGCGCTTCTCCCAGCGAGGGGTGGCCGACACGGGGGAGGATGGGGATGATGGGGTCTGCTTACAGGGCCATCACACGGGGACGTGCTTGCAATGGAGCCACTGGCTGTAAGCCTTGACTCTCCCCCCCCTCTCCCCACCAAGAACGCCAAGTCGGTCCGTTCGTCACCATCAACCAAGATCGATTCACTGCTGGATGAAGGCCCTCCCGCAAGATGTGGCCATCGTCGACGGTTTTTGCGATGTAACAATCCACCTAGCACCTGTGCACGAGCTGATTTCATCACTCCATCTCCACGGAGGATGTTTTGCAGCCCTTACAATGCTCTGAGTTGTACTCTTTTTTTTGTTAATAAAGTGAGCGTTGTTTAAAGTTCTAAATTGCATGTGAATACATTTTCTTTCTAGTTCAAGAGTTTATACATATCTTTAAATTGCCTAATCAATTATTAATTGTTATTGTAATGAATAACGCCCTTAAATTATTTAAACATCTAAAACTTCCCGGCAAAACTTTTTTTGTTGGCCAACCATTATTGAATTTCGTGGATGCGACTACATTTTCTTTTTTACCAATTAATCGCCAAGATTTACCGGCAAGGGCAGAGAGCAAGTCTGACAGGGAACGACTCCCGAGTTAGAAAGTTAAACGCTGCCGTAAGCAGCGACGCGGTTTGTCGATTGACCCCGAGCGCTCTGCGGCATCGAGACAGATTATATGTTTGTTCCCTCTCGAACACATTTTTATTTTGTACCATCGTAATTAGATCCACCTGAAATAAGTGTCAATGCCAATTTATTGATGCTCTTTTTAGGGTAACTGATGGTGACTGGGCTATGACCGTGGACGAATGCGCTGCGTCGGAGGACCATTTCACTCAGCAGTAACCTCCAGAGGTGTTACCTCGCCGCTCCAGCAATGACATTAACTTCAGGAATCACGCAGTTGCACGATAAATAGTTTGCTTTGTTTACCCTCAGGACATCACCAGCGGAGTCGATTCAACGCTACACCGTACACTTATATAAAAAAAAAAACGCTTCGTAGGAACCACAGCCCCGATTAGTGTTCTATGAAGTTCATAAGTTCAGCTATTATTGCTTTTACCACGAAGCAGATACATTCACGTGGAAGCAAGGGGTGAAATAGAAAATAAAAAATACGCGCAGCCGAATGGTTTTGTGATCACGCATTTGCTCCTGACACCAGCGTTAGCCGATCGACCTCTTGGTTTATTTTTGCCAATGCATCACAAGGGTATCGCGTGGCTCGGAGGACATTAGGGCCCAATGTTCCCATCTGGCCACTCAATAATGCAAGACACCTGGCAATGGATACAATTGCTTACATTCCAAAATGTAACCACTGGAACACAAGGCAGAGGTACTCATTATAAACTTGCTGCACAACTGTTTAATTGAAGGGACATTTTGGACGGAAACTAACGGATAAATAACAGCGCGATATAAATTCGCGAATTTTTGTTATTCATAATAAAGGGTTTTTTTGGCGTTAGATCGCGTTATTTATAAATGTGTCGTAACCCTCCACCACCCGACACGGCCAAACAGTAAAAAATGTGTCACGTTTACCAAAGACAAATAGTTAACTACTTTAGCCGACCTGTGTGTTGAAGAGTAAATCAACATCATTTACAATTTTGAGTACGACGTTTCGCTGGCAATTACATACTTTGAAAATGAAATGAGTATCTGACAAAGGATTAGAGTTTCAAATTAAAACGAAACGCTGTCCAAAAAAGTCAAGCCATGAGAGATTATAACTTTTAAAAAATCCTCTAAACTTCAAAGGGGCTTAAAAAAAGAATGGGGTTTCATATTACACTGTGTTTAATTGATATACAAACGGCTTGAAAATATACCGGCCTTAGCTTGCTATCATTTCAATTGATTTTCATGATTTCCCAAAGGTACCAGCTGGCATATCACAAGATATAATCTGCTTAACTGCGAGCATAACATGGAAGCAGTAGTGTTTCATTGCTTAGTTTATTTTTGTACCTATTAAACGTTTTACTGGACCGTTAAAGTACTGTGAGTTTGCCCAACATGGCTATGAAGATGTTTTTTTAGCAATTAAACATGAACCCGAACAGGTTAAGATGCGGTCTTACAATTCCTTTCTAACGATTGCCGGCAGAAGAGCCTATAATTCGAGGGAGCTCCAGATAGCTTCACTAGATGATATTTTTTTTGGGTCTCCTCTACCACGTCAGATATCTTCAAAGAGTTGAGATTACCCAGACTCTACCCAACCTCATGCGATCTCCCAATTAACGAACGGTGGCGTGCATATTCAAACTGCTGGATGGACAGGGATGTAGGCATTTAAGAAACATACTGCTGTGCCGGAAGATTTAATTGAACTGGAGACCTCGGCGCTACAAGTCCAATGTGCTAACCATTATGCCATGGCAACGTCCTGTGATAACATACAGCGGTTAAATCAAATCTAGCACGAGGGATCACCAGTCTGTTTAAAAAACAAACTACACCCCGCATGCACACAGTGAAGGAACAGCCAAGGTACTTGTTCTTGCACAGGTTGTCGTCTTTGCATGTTCCATGGGCATGCCATTAGGGCTCCGCTACATTACCCTTAATGCTTGTGTGCTTACACTTTGTCACAAGAGGCATTTATTTCCAAGTGTAGCTTGCCGTGTTATTGTTTATTGTCGCATGAGACTTACTGTGTTGGTGGAGTTGTTGTTTAAGTGTAGCCCGCTGTCAAACAGAGGAGAGGAAGCAGTGCTGCTTTGATCACTGGGGATCATCGATGAATCTGCAAAACGGAATGAGCCCCTGACATTAAGGGACCACAAGTCTCCAAAGCATACGTTGATGGCAATAATGTGCTAATTGTCACCTCCATCAGGGGCGTCTAATGAGCTGCAGTTTAAAACCTCAGAGACGGCATGGCAATCAATAAATGTCTCGTGATGTTCACAGATTTTTTTTTTTTTACAAAGGTAAACTTTGTAAAATGTGGACATTGCTCGTCCGAGGTAGAAATCCCACACGCGGTGGTTTACTGCTGGCATCTATAAATACACGACATAATGATCGTGGCTCGCGTTGTACAAGCGTGATTCATACCATCGTTGGGATAATTGGCAGAGAAAACAAGAGTGTTTTTAAATCCTTTATATTAAGTTCGCTTGCGTGCTTGCTTGCTTACGACCGTGCAAATCTTTCGGTCGTTTTTTAACCCACTTCCCGTAATCCAATCGAGCTGACATTTTGCACACAGACTCGTTGTGCGAGACAATTAATGTTCGTGAAAAATTTAAATATTTTACACTGTTTAGGGAAAACAAATTAAATATTTAATTACCAATTGCTTAATACTGGCAGACAATCATCTGACCCTTAGGTGGCAGCCATCTCAAGCCAGAGGACGAGAGGACTCTAGCCGCCACGCATATAAAGGATTTAGAGTGAAAAACTTTGTTTTTACGGGTTTATTTGTTTCCCCATATATATATATTATTATCAAGTAACAAATGGTATGAAACAATAAAACAAGTGGTATTACTCACAACAACTTTACAGGCCTATATATTAAAGGCGGCGTTATTGCAAGTCAATGAAATGAACACGCTGCAAGTAAATTAAAGGGAAGGAAATAACACAAAGTTGGGATTGTGTGGGGTTTTTTTTGGGGGGGGGGGGAGGAGGAGGGGATTTATTTTCTTCACTTCCATTGGTAACATGACAGCTTTTGTGAGATTCGTGCAGCCATCACGGCGTACGGCCGTACCAGGAACGGGGTTGGCGACACAGGCGCAGCCCAGAGGTCGCAAACAGGTTTTGATTCCTTACCCGTACCCGGCCGCACCAGGGTCGCAAATGGGTACCCGTTCCCTACCCGTACCCGTACCCTACCCGAAATGAGTGACAAACGGTTACTCACCAGTGACTCACGGCCTACCCGTACCCGTACCTGGCCGCACCAGGGTCGCAAACGGGTATCGGGTACCTGGTTGCGACCTCTGGCGTAGCCGCTGTCTGGTCAGGAGATTGGGGCAGCCCCCCTTGAGGTGGTTGTCCAATTGCATTAACGCTGATGATGCAACTTGCATAGAGGCCGCGGCCCCTCGAGCACTCCCTCAACTAGAACCACTCTGAGGCTATGTCTGAGTTTGCTATTGACATTAACAAACAAAAACAATTGGTATCCGTTTGAAATAAATGTGGCCAATTTTATGGCGGGGGGACTACAGAAATTCCGTAGACCAAAGTCCGAACTCGTTGCTCCTGGCTTCTGGGAAGAGGGATAATTCTAGATTTGAAGCTTTCGTGACTGCAAGGATTCATACTCTTAGTTTTTTCGGTAAAGTCACGTAGGTAAAAACTTAAATTAATAAAAATAAAATAATAAAAATCACGACGTTTTGGAGGCAACACAAGTCTCCGTCATCAGGTGGGACCGTCACAGCCAGATTAGCTGCATCAAGTGAGGCAATGATTCAAGATGTAATCCCTTAAATGCAAGTTGAGGGGGGAGGAGAGGGGGGGGAGCTCATCATAATGTGGTAGCCAATGAATGGAACGTATCGGGAGGGAGGGGGGCGGGGCTAAAAGAAGACACAAAGTGCTACGTTCCATTCATTGGCTACCACATTCTGATGAGCTCCCCCCCCCCCCTCTCCTCCACCCTCAACTTGCATTTAAGGGATTACATCTTGAATCCCTGCCTCACTTGATGCAGCAAATCTGGCTGTGACGGTCCCACCTGATGACGGAGACTTATGTTGCCTCCGAAACGTCGTGATTTTTATTATTTTATTTTAATTAATTTTAATTTCTTTTTTACCTACGTGACTTTACCGAAGAAACTAAGAGTAAGAGGGATAATTTTCAATTTAAAGCTTTCGTGATTGCAGGGATTCATCTTCTTGGTTCTTTCGGTAAAGTCACGTAAAATGGAAATAATAAAATAATAAAACAAAACATAATAAAATAATTCTCACGACGTTTCGGTCTGTCGAGAAGGCCTGGGGTATGTCATTCAGACGCTGTCTTCTCGACAGACCTGTTCTTCACCTGAGGACGGCTGCTTGCGTTGTGGCCGAAAGGTCGTGGGAATTATTTTATTATGTTTTATTTTTATTATTTTATTATTTCCATTCTACGTGACTTTACCGAAAGAACCAAGAAGAAAAAAATTGGTATCCGTTTGAAATAAATGTGGCCAATTTTATGGCGGGGGGATTACAGAAATTCCGTAGACCAAAAGTCCGAACTCGTTGCTCCTGGCTTCTGGGAAGAGAAATAATGTTGGGCTCACTGCCCCACTCACGTAGTAGGGACTGCGAGAATCAGGAGTGTCGTTGTTTTATTACACGGGGAAGGGACGACAAGGGAAGGGGAACAAAAGTAAAGGAAAAATGTGGTAAGTGGGGGGCCAGAATCCGATCTCGTACTCACACTGGCCTTCTTCGATAAGCGGAAGCTTGAGAAAGGCAGGGATCTTCCTCAGATACCGGACTGTGAAGGTGACCTCATCGCCGGCAGTCTGCAGCACTTGTACCTAATGGCACCACAGAGGGCTTGGAGTGTTTAAGTGCTACGCTAATGACAGCTTACCATTTTACACGTTATTTATTTATTTGCTTAGTCGACCGAGGAAGGCCATACCGATCATTGTCCACAATTTTAGGTAGAGTCCTGCTTGGCCGATTCTTTTTTTTTTGGAGAATAGAATGGCTGACAAAGACACTGCTATTTGTGGGAATAAGCATCAGAGCTGGGGCTGTGGCATTGGAAGCGATAGGCAACGATGGCTATACCGTACTAATGGGGATGAAATTGGTAAATATTTACTTTGTCCTTCTGCTGCCTGTCTTCGTTAAAAATGCCACATTTCTTTATTGAGAGCGAGTGCCCATCAAAATTCTGCGTGCAGATTGTGGGCATAAATGTGTGATGTCATCTTCGTATTCAAAGGATGCAAGGATCCCTGTTATGTTGTGCTGTTTAAGACAAATTTCGTGTATCCATTATTTTGGAGAGATGTAGCAATTTTGAATGTTATTTTCTAGTCACTTTACTACATTGACGTTCTTTTGTTATCCATACATCATATTTATGAAGGCAACATAATCCATGACTCATTTTCCATCGCAGATTTTTTTACATGCAACATGCCTTTCATTATAATATGAGTTGAACTTAAACTAATACCATTTTACCGACGTCTGAAAGTGCACCATAAAACTTACCACTTCTTCATGTGTTGCGTTTTCCACATTGATGCCATTTATCTGTTTGAAATATAAAACATTCATTTGGTTTGAAATAGAGTCACAACCCAATGTGTGGGATAAGATGTCGACCTTGAAATGGCTTAGTAATATTTTGGATAGTTCCCAACGCTGTATATACATCAACTTATCTAAATCTACTTTTAAGAAGCCATACATGTGTTGAGTAGTTCCAACGGACGTACTCGTAGACGGAGGTAAGTTAAGGGGTTCCGCCAGGGTTTATTAAAGCTTATCAATAATACACAGCAGGGTACACAACTCCCAGGGGCTAGGGGTCCTACTCTGAGTCCGGGTCCCTGCCGGCTAGCTCCGGTCTCTCTCTCTCGTGTCGGATCGTGGACTCTGTCGACTCCACCGAGCGGAGAGAGAAGCACCTCTACGGCTACCACCGGCTTCTCCCCAGACTCCCTATTCGATCCCTCTCTATACCCCTGGTTCCCTCTTCACCCTGTTTACTTTACCCGTTCCCACAGTGACCCGCTTACGTCACGGGGTCTCCCTTAAGTACCCTAGGAGACGTGACGTCATCGCACTGAACGGCACACCTGACGTCACGTCCACATTTTACTCCTCTACACATGGTAAAAGGAAGAGGTGCAGCCCTGCAATTGCTTGCTCAGGCTACTGCTGGCAGAAGGCCCTACGCTAGCGGAGCTCTTGTGAGCCCTTCTAGAGGGAACATCGGCCTAGTCTCCTAAGCTGACTAAACATCTTGCAAGCAGAAGTGAAAGTAACCACTCTTTACCCCTCCACACGCAGCCCGCTGGTCGACTAACTGCCGTCGACCGAATTATACTGGGTGGATAGAAATCCATAGATATGTTCAAAGGCTATGTAGAAACACCACTGGCACTTGGGGAAAATTGCAACGTATCGCTTTTAAGCAGGTATAATCAATCAGTGCAATAATTGTACATTACAAAAAAAACAACACTAAAATGAATATAACATGAATCAGTTTTTTTTCTTTCTCCTCGGGAATCACAACAATTCATCAAAATGGAAATGGAAGGTATTACTCACTCTCAAAATAGCATCGCCAATAAACAGCATTCCTGTTTGGTCAGCTGGATTTAAAAGAAAAATGTACATGATTTAACTTATAGAGGTAACAACACATTGTCTTGCAGTCAATTGCATTCTTTCTAATATATGTATTATTTTAATTAATTTTAATTGTCAAATATATTTTGGCTTGCATAGTCTTTC
This sequence comes from Lethenteron reissneri, assembly GCF_015708825.2. Classification (NCBI taxonomy): domain Eukaryota; kingdom Metazoa; phylum Chordata; class Hyperoartia; order Petromyzontiformes; family Petromyzontidae; genus Lethenteron; species Lethenteron reissneri. The sequence goes on along the minus strand of NC_083797.1, from coordinate 6,049,610 downwards.
CAATTTCTAGTAGTTACGATTCAACTTATTTTGCACGTACATACATATACACGTGTTCGTGGTGGTTAGCGATTCCCGCTCATAGCCAACACCAGTGGCGATTATCTGAACCGGTAATGGGCCTCCCCTAGGTCGTCTCAGCCATAAACAATTACCTAGTGCGATGTGTAAACGTCGCTACTCAGGAGACAAAGGCGGCCGAGCGTGGTGCTGGCCACCCACCCTCTCGTGTGTCATGCCGGCCTTCATAGGTGCTACTCGCTAAGAGCACTTGGAGCCACTTGCCCCAACAGTCTGTGAAGGCTATCGGGGGCATCTTTGTCTTTGGTAAAGTCACGTAGGTAAAAAATTTAAATTGATGAAAGTAAAATAAAACAAAATAAAAAATCACGACGTTTTATTTTATTTTTATTAATTAAAATTTTTACCTACGTGACTTTACCGAAAAAACCTAAGAATATGAATCCTTGCAGTCACGAAAGCTTCAAATCTAGAATCTTTGTCTTTGTGATATATTAGAGGGGCGATGGCACGGTGGTTATGGCACTGCGCTACTAACCGGACTTCCCTTGCTAGCCATGGCTCTCATCAGCCCTCGAGACTAGTTAGTGTGGTGTGTAAACATTAGTACTGCGGTGATGCTGGCCGCATCACCCCCTCGTGTGCCATCAACGCCTTAATCTCACCTCGCTAACAGTATTTTCTATAACTGCCTACACGGGGGGTAAATTTCGTTGCTATATGTGCTATTTAAACCGTAAAAAAAAAAAACTTGCTGACTGCCAAAAGTACGTTTCTAATGATGCGATTTCGTTTGCCGATGAACGAGTATTCAACTAATGCCCAACTTTTACTAAATTAATTCGTTCGGATCACTATTTTAAATAAGTGGCACGGTTGTGAAAATAGTTTTGGCTTGTCGCAACGTGTGGTGTTGTATGAGTTTGTTGTTGTTGTTGCATAACACCTTGTTACAATATAATGCGTGTTTATCACTGGCATCGCGCCTTTTACAGCCCTGGCAATTTTCACATACAGGGTGTCACATACATTTATTTCGTAGTTAAAACACATACACACATATATATATGTATTCCCCACAGTGTTAAGATGCATTCAATAGATACGAATACGAGGTTTTAATTTACTACTATAATGAGCCAAGGATGTCTGTGTGTCCCGCGCGTGACGTCACTCCACGTCGGCCAGCCCCCCTCATTAATAATCATGAGCATGTGACGTCACTCCACATGTAGCACCCCCCCTCTCATTAATAATCATGAACATGTGACGTCACTCCACATGTAGCACCCCCCCCTCTCATTAATAATCATGAGCATGTGACGTCACTCCACATGTAGCACCCCCCCTTCATTAATTATAATAAGCAGGTGACGTCACTCCACATTGAACAGGCCCTCTCATTAATAACCATTATAAGGTGACGTCTTCCAAATGGAAATCCCCCCTCTCCATTCATAATAATTAGCGGGTGACGTCACTCCACATGGGGGGTGAGGCGCCTCCTCTCCCCTCCTCGGCGTCAACTCACAACCCTCACTACAAATGCAGAACCCTCACGTCACGTGATCTCCGCTATTGAGACATCTGAGTAAAAAGGACGTCATGATGAACAAGGGATTATAACCTTAAAATTAAATAAGTCTGTGTCACCGCGCCCTTACAAATTGCACACGAATTGATGCAATGAATATATCACGTCGCTTTTCGCTTGCAAGTTTCATATTTACTGCAATACACCCGTCCTTTGACGGGCAAAAGGCTGGTAGTAGTCAATATAATCAGAACAAACATTGCTATTTTCAAATCAAGATTGTTATTTTGTCAATGCTTGCAAAGAGTTTGAATTTACCTGCCTGGTCTTTCATGATTTTGGAAATCACCACTGGAACCCTGTATTCAGCTCCTCCCTGTTTAAAGAGACATTTGTACAAACATGTTTAATTAACGTATGCAGCAGTTGTGTCTGTACATCATAGCGCGCGCACACATATGTTTTCCTAAACTAAAGGAAACCTGATAATTGTTTTTTTACCCTTCTATCTGGCAACAAAACTGACACCTTTTTACAAGGAGTCATGTTTGCATAGACCACAATACCTGCAGTCATAATGCAAACAAAATACATAACTCTGATAATGTGCACTGTCCTTGAAGTTGATTGGTCCAATCCATGTGAGACTAGGCTCTAGAGAAAGCTGTCTCGGGTGTGGACCAATCAACTTCAAGGACAGTGCACATTATCAGAGTTATGCCTTTTGTTTGTATTATGACTGTAGGTATTGCGGTCTATGCAAACATGACTCCTTGTAAAAAGGTGTCAGTTTTGTTGCCAGATAGAAGGGTAAAAAAACAATTATCATATTTTTATTGGCAAATGAGGTTCCCATGGTGTAAAGGAAACCTGTTATTGTTATGCTTCATTTTGTTTCGTCTGTGATACTGCATTGGCAGTAGTGCACGAGCTCAAAAAACAACGCTTTGACACATTCGTCACGCCACTGCTTTCAAATTTAAACAAAAATTAAGCAACGTTACGGGCAATGGACCTCCTCTATACACGTGCCACGAGGAAGGGCCATCCCACCCCCCTCCCCCCCAAAAAATTCGACTATTATATATGTCCACTATAGAGGAGAGTTATTGATGAATGTGTTGAGTCATTGCTGAAAATGCAACGTTCATTCCATACGCAATTCAAAACAACGGCTGCATTTGGTGGCGTTGCGCGATCTCCCACGTTGATATGTGACGTCCCAGCGGCGCTCGTGACACCGTGTCAAGCTGTGTGTCGTTGTGTATTGGTGTTTATTGCGTTGCTGCCCGTAGGACCTCACTCCATCTCGGAGGTGGACCTATTCTGCTACGTATAATGGAGCTGCCATTTCAGCAGCTGCAGTGTTGACACCACCACACCATGCAGTTCGGAATTATTATTTTTATTAATTTCCGTGAGCAAAAAGAAAATACGCGTTGAAGTTTATACGTTTACGCCAGAACACTATGTGCCTGCTGCACGCTTTGAAAATAAACACATACCTTGATGCTTAGTCCAAAGCCCCCTATTTCTTGTCGACGTAAAGTCACGCTTCGCTCCTAAGGAAACAAAAAAAAGTGTAATTTTTAAATCCTTAATATTAAGTTCGCTTGCTTGCTTGCTTGCGTGCTTGCTTGCTTGCTTGCGTGCTTGCTTACGACCGTGCAAATCGTTCGGTCGTTTTTTTAACCCACTTCCCGTGATCCAATCGAGCTGACATTTTGCACACAGACTCGTTGTGCGTGACAATTAATTTTCGTGAAAATTGTTCCCAACATTTTACACTGTTTATGGATTTTTTAAAAATATTTAATCACCAATTGCTTAATGGTGGCAGACAATCATCTGACCCATAGGTGGCAGCCATCTCAAGCCAGAGGACGAGAGGACTCTAGCCGCCCCGATGCCAGATTTATAGTGAAAAACTTTGTTTTTACGGGTTAATTTTAACAAGTTTGGCTTTCAGTGGAACTTCAATTCATAAATGCCTCGTTGGTTACTCTTGAGATGTGACACGTGAGCACCAGCTGTTTTTAAATATTTTTTTACCAAGTTTAAATCCTTTGTCGTTATCGTCAGTCATGCTCGACACACTGCTGCCTCCCCAAGCCTTTATCATCTATCTCTCTATCTCTCTCTCCTGTGATATAACAAGCCACCTAGCACGTACACACGAGTTGCTTTCATTGCTCCATCTCCCCAGTCGACGTTATCTCAGACGCGTTCCATTCCTTGGCTGTCACTCCGGCACTATGTTCGACAACTGACCAAGTTTAAACAGTCTGGATAAATTTGACTCAAAGCATAGGTGGTGCAAGGGTTGGTGGAGGTGAGGTCATGGGGTTAATCATCTCCATCTGTGCAGACTTTGGGATGAACAATGGACAAACATTAGAATTCACTTTGAAGGGAAGCATAAGTCAATTTACTTAATTTTAAAAGCATATATTGTGACATACTACATTTAAAAAAGTCAATTTTTCAAATACAATTTTGATATTATTAAACATTTAAAAATGGCAGCGTGCAGTAGAGAGATGCTGTAGCCAAGATGATTAGTAAAAAATTTACCCGTAAAAACAAAGTTTTTCACTATAAATCATTTATATGCGTGGCATCGGTTTTATTTTATAATTCATTTCTGTTTTTCTTGAGTAAGAGTTTCATTTTTATCACATTGGTATTTTAAATTAAATATGAAAATTATTTTTCCATAAAAGTGGAAAATTTTGGAAAAAAAATTTCACGAAAATAAATTGTCACGCACAACGAGTCTGACTAATTCGGGGATTGAACCGTGCATATGAAGGTTAAGCCGATGCTCATGTCCTATCTCCTTTGCAACAACTCTTCTGCACAACAGGCACTGTTTATTTTTAATACTTTTTACATTTTATCTTTACCACTTTCTTTCAACAAATAGGATCACAACCAACGGGGATGATACCAATACATTACAGCGACATCAGTAAAACCATTTCTGTCCCTGTCCAAGTTGTGATTGTAGTACTACAATATGTGGCAGCAGGGATAAAAAGATGAGATATTTGGTGTTCTTAACAAACACCAAGGGTAGGCAAAACTGTCATATCACATGACGCGTGAAAATTTTATGAAAGCGTGCGTAGTCAAAGGATCCCACTCCCTCTTCAACTCCTCGACGTCTTAATCAACGGAAGAGCTCAAGTTCTGTAGCATTGTGGCATCAAACGTTTTGGCAATTTTAGTTTGTAGTGCTGGCACTTTGTGGTCGTTCCAATGCCACTGTAGTACAATATGTACCTGGAAGTGTCCGTTGATTTTACAACACATGAGCTGACGTGAGGTTGATGAAGAAACTTGTGGTGTGGGATTGAGTGAAGGTTCGCTCACACTCAGTTCAAATTTTTAGCTATCTTTCAATAAAGCTATTGCACATCTGGACACAGCCAAAATCTTGTGTTCATATGGACACGAGTTTTCCCTGAGGACTTCTAGAGCAACAGGCATCGATCAGAGTGCAATAATTAACTCCGCATGTGTTAGTATGGTATACTCCATGCAGGGATTGAAACGGAGTCAGCCTTAACTGTGACAGCTCAAACTCTCTACCCCTTGCTATGAGACAAGGCAGGACATTATTCCACTCTGCAAGGATAGTAACTGTGTGCTGAATGTATTCCACGTGTATGGTGCATGGAGTATTATATAATATTGGGATGTTGTCGTTTAGGCTTGGTCCCTCAAACCGTCTTCGAAGAGGAGAGGGTGTTTGTCATTAAATCCTTTATATTAAGTTCACTTGCTTGCGTGCTTGAGTGCTTGCTTGCTTGCGTGCTTGCGTGCTTGCTTGCTTGCTTACGACCGTGCAAATCTTTCGGTCGTTTTTTAACCCACTTCCCGTGATTCAATCGAGCTGACATTTTCCACACAGACTCGTTGTGCGTGACAATTAATGTTCCTGAAAAAATTTTCCCCAAATTTTACACTGTTTAGGGAATTTTTAAAAAATATTTAATTACCAATTGCTTAATGGTGGCAGACAATCATCTGACCCATAGGTGGCAGCCATCTCAAGCCAGAGGACGAGAGGACTCTAGCCGCCACGCATATAAAGGATTTATAGTGAAAAACTTTGTTTTTACAGGTTAATTTTTTTCTTAAGGTCAGCAGTGTCACTTTAGCCCAGTGTTCTTCACCCACGTTCGGAAGGGGGAGTGGGCACTTTCGCCGATAAGACATCAGTGTGAGGGCCGCCACACATTTGAAACAATTGGAGTTTGAGAACACGACGGGGGGTGTTGTCACGTGTTGTGTATTTGTCGGGGGGCTGCACGTCAGAGGCCGCACTAAAGGCCATCAGCGGCCGCCAGCGGCCCATGGGCCTTGCAATGAAGACCACTTCTATAGCTCCACTTTCCAATCGCCACTCCCCCACCCTCCTTATGCATCTCCTACCTGCCTTGCCCCCCACCCCCTCGCTCCACAGAATCAGTTAACCCTCATCGCTTGTAAAATATTGCAATCACCATCAATTACTCAAGGTAATGGTCAGCTGTTGTGGCCCAATACGACAAAGAGCGATGTTGCATAATATCGTAAATGTGACCCTGCTGGATTAACTCACTTTGCCGCTGCACTGGCTGCCAGTGACACACACCACCTCTTGGTGCTGGATGGTCAGGAGGTCCTTGGAGATTTTCAGCCGTACCTCGTGTGGTTCTGATTTCCCATCAATGAGCAGCACAATGCCAACTTTAGTCTGCGAGAGTGTGACACAAATGAAAGAGATAACGAGCGAAAATCATTAAAGTTGTTCGTCTGAGCATTTTTAGTTTGATCTGAAAGGTTAATGTGTCTGACTCCTATAAATGTACCACAACAACTGACTGTTAAGTCACTCACGTGAATAGAAGTAATGAGAATCAGGACAAGTTTCTCCCACATCAGAAATAACTGCAATACTCCGGCAATTGCTTTATGCTGGAATCTGCTAACTGAATTGATACATAAATGGGTTTCCTTGTACATTATATTTTTATATAAGCGTTCCAATAATAGTACAGCAATACGTGAAGCATACGATTGACAATTTGATTGACATGCCGTTAAAAATAGCCTGTTTGCTATGAATTGCTATAAGCAAGTGCAATAACATTTAAATAACAAAATAGAATAAAAAAATACCAATAAATAGTATCTTTCAACACAGTTGCTGAGCACAAGACCAAAGGTTCAAAAAGCCAAACGGCCAGGAACAAAAAAATCACCATTAGAAGTGCAATAGATGAGAGTCAATACGCTTCTTTTAATTTATACAGATTATGCTAAGTTGGGAAAACGGACAAACGGGAGAGAGAATTTCAAAACCGAGGAGCATGATGAATGAAGCAATCTGGGAGGTGGTTAGACCAGCTGTGTGCTTAATTGAACACAGGCGAGGATGAGATGAAACAGTCAAATGTGCAGAGATGTTTCCTGACTTTTGTCGGGGTTTCATTTGAAGGTAATCTGAAAATAATGTCAATGCCCCGTGGATTAAATGGCGCACATTACAGCTGAACGCGACGCCATTTAAATAATCCGAAGTTCACTTGTGAGGTTTTGTTTTAGCTCCACAAAGCAGCTTTGCGTGGAGCACATACACATGTAACACAGAACAGAATGCTATCGTTGCTGGCTGATAATGCCACAGAGTGGACCATGTTGTTTCATTTATAAGTAAATTAAAACAAACGGTTCAACAAAGTTAGTTTCTTTTTAGTTAGATCGTGCAACATCCATTTGCGACTATCACCCTCCGTCAGCCGACAGAGTCACTCGAATCAAGTTGCCACGTGGAACTTTTAATGAAAAACTGTCGAAATTTTGCTCGATTTTCAACTTTCCGGTTTTGTTGATGAACTAAATCAATTGGCGCATTTGTCCACTTGTGGCATCGTGATGGTATTGGCTCTATTTCGATTTAAAGCTTTCGTGACTACAGGGATTCATCTTCTTGGTTCTTTCGGCAAAGTCACGTAGAAGGGAAGTAATAAAATAATAAAAATAAAACATAATAAAATAATTCTCACGACGTTTCGGCCACAACGCAAGTAGCCGTCCTCAGGTGGATTGGCTCTGTCGGGTGGTAGAGGGTTATTATTAAAATACTTCCACTATACCTACAGGACCTAACCCAACATAAACTAATTTTGAATTGATTATATTGGTCGTAAAAGCCTACAGTATAAGATTAAAGTGAGTTTTATCGTTAACGCTGATATATAAACATTGAATAAAGCAATACGTATTCTTATTTGATAAACATCATTCAGTTTCATCTTCTTGGTTCTTTCGGTAAAGTCACGTAGAATGGAAATAATAAAATAATAAAAAATAAAACATAACGAAACGTCGTGAGAATTATTTTATTATGTTTTATTTGTATTATTTTATTATTTCCATTCTACGTGACTTTACCGAAAGAACCAAGATGAATCCCTGCCGTCACGAAAGCTTTAAATCGAAATAATTTAGTTTATGAAACAAGTTCAGACAATAAAAGTCCGTTCTGTAGCTAGTGTCTGAGGTATTGTTCTTTAGTTTACAATGTTTTGCTAATTTATGCTGGAATCGTTGCACACATCACGTTTTGTAAGTTGTCTGCGAGGATTCCTGCTTCAGGATGAGTATTTTCAAAGACGCAAACATCAGCAAATGAGAGAACATCTGCAATGTACGTGGATAATGGGTTTCATTGATTTGTTTTGCGAAGGTGTAAAACGGTATCAACCAGAAACTGCGTGACGGGACTGTGTGAAAGGATTGCTGGGCAAGCAAAGTGATGCTTAACAAGTTCAGTAACAAGCAAAACACATATATGCATAGTCATCAACTACACAAACACCAACACTATGCAATCACCATTAACTAATTATGTCAGATACATTTCATTTCAGATGTATGCTTCAATATACTTGGTATTGCGTACGTATTCGATTTTATAATATACATGATAGCCTTTCCCACATTTTGTGTTATCATATTATTATCAAATCACACAAAAGTAGAATGTATTATAAAAGCAATGTCAAAAAAGACTGATTTCACAACCATACTATGCGGCAAATATGCCACTTAAAATGTTGTTTTCCATAATACAAACATACATTGCAGTTTTCCCGTGATTGTAAGCCATTATAAATATAGCTCTAAGATTGCTCAAGAGGTGTAGTTTTGTACAGCATGCTGAGAATCTCATTATGATTTTGTTGGCTGGATTTAATAAGTTGTTCAGCATTATGCTACCCCTGACAGTCTGCATTAAATGTAATGCAAACAATACAACTTTAAAAAAACAACACGCCCCAAGCAGAGGTTGAATGTAATTGGTAAGAATGCACCAATAATATAATAATATATTCTGAAATATGTACTGCACGTAAATATAGAATTACATTTCTAAAGGCCATAAAATATTGTTGATTTAATCGTTGACTCATTTTCTTGCAGATATCTACATATATAAACATATAATTGGCATGCCTCATCTTTACACTATACAATTATATTTTTATTATCTGTACCGGCTGTGGCATATCAGAGTGGAAACAATACCGCGCGGCATGCGATATTGTGTTCACTTTATTTTATTTTCTACGTAACTGGCTTCAAACAATGTGGAGATCGCAAAATGTGCCCAAAGCACACCACAGCGCACCCACATTGTACAAGATACATCAAGAAAATACCTGTATTAACACGTAGGGTTCCACAACCAATATGAATCATCATCATAGATTTGTTTTGGTTAGGCCACGTAATATATTGACTAAAACTGTATCGTAAGACCCCTTCCCACCCTACGCGGCCAAGCAAACACAATTGTCACGTGCACAAGCATGTATGGAACCAAATATTTAAATATACAAATGTGTCTTCTTGGTTCTTTCGGTAAAGTCACGTAGAAGGGAAATAATAAAATAATAATAAATAAAACACAATAAATTAATTCTCACGACGTTTCGGCCACAACGCAAGCAGCCGTCCTCAGGTGAAGAACAGACGCTGTCTTTCCGACAGACCTGTTCATCCAGCAGTGGATTGGCATAGATGTGCGCAATATTAAAAGCAAAAGCAACAACGGATATTACACAAATGTATGGAATTAAGTAAATTAGAGGTTACAAAATGTAATGCTAGAACAAACAAACATTTAAAAAAAAGTCAAGCTGCCACATTATTCAACCTAATGTATTCAAGGGGCAGAATAATCCTCTTTACTTTCGTACTTCAACCTTATTTGTTGCGGTTGCAGTCAATAACCGTTTACCAAATTTAAAGATAGATTGAGTGAGCCTGCAGCTAGAATTAAGCAGGCGCAGAGGTCCCTGCCACACCGCTTTCATTCTGCAGAGAACTGCAGCCAGATTTAAATTGCTATTAAAACCTCTGAGACCCAGCCACAAAAGGCACAATGTGCTACATTTTTGCAGGAATGGCATTTCTATTTAAAAAAATATAGAGTTCTCAACGAAATTATGTTATTCTTGAATTGCCTGGTCTGTTGTGGAATGCTATGCTATCATTGTATGTTGATTCGTGAAATGCTCACTAGATTCGCTTCGTTTGGTTTGTAAATGTACCAATTCTTTTTTCAGGAATGACTCCTTTAGGCTAAAAATGTGATGTCACTACCCAACAAGCAGAGCATTGTACTTCATTGATTTATTCAATGATTTCCAGAATGGTACACACAGCGGGTAGTCTGCTGACACTGGCTAAATGCAGGAATGGAAGCTCACTTTGTGAGTTTTATTCCTCCTGCAAATTCCATCCGGAGCTGATTATTACATTTCATCGGACTGATGCGCAAGACTTCGGTGGTACGACCATGTGATGCGAAGTGAAGAGTCATCAGTGGCCAAGACTGCCGTGTGTATTGAGCCAGAGGGCCGCCGTCCACGCGGACGTCCGAAGAAGCGATGGATGGACCGAATAAAGGAAGACATGAAGACGGTCAACGCATCCCCTGAAGATGCCCTGGACCGAGCCAAATGGAGAAGACAATGCCGAAAACCGGACCCTGCGCCACAGCGGGAACAACGCTAGGAAGAAGAATCGGACTGATGCGCATACATAAGCAGCGTCGACATCTGCGCAGGGCGAGCAAAAAAAAATCCTGGGACATCTGGACGTTGATATTGAGTTTGAGCCAGTGGCTCTGCTACTCCATAGACGGTTGCAAGAATACATTATATGGGGTTGCTTCACGTCACTGCAAATATTATTATGTACATGATACACAGCGTAATTATTTCAAATTGTGTGAAACTGTGGCGTTAAGAGACTGATTATAATTAACGTAGTTTTCATTGTGTTATCTTAATGAGTTTTATTTATATTAATCAAAAGGATTCGAGTTTGATTTTGTGTATTTCCATGAATCAAGGTCATATTGAGCTGTTTGGAGCCCTAAACGTTTTGTTTTTTGTTTGCTTTTGCCTAATGCCAGCACTGCAATTAGGGCATAGCTATCTTTGCGTCTCTCAAACAAAAATCCACCAGCTGTGTGTGGGCATGCACCTCCGATTAGCACGGTTGGCTGCGTACGGTGCGAAAGAAGTTCATCGTGACACACATGTTACAGATAACAGACACTTTTAACGTACGTGTTAACAGCTTCTCCAAAATAATTGTACTTATTTAGTGTTAATTAAGCACATTTAGATTGTTAAGTGGTGGTAAAGGGAACTGAAAATTACATTTTTATTCAGTTCCTGTCAACTCAACACAGGCTCGATATTCGGGTATCAAAATTGTAAATTTTGCCGGAGCTGAAAAAGTGTTTTTGTTCTAAGTTTTTCAAATTAATTTTGGATGTATTGTCGACCACAGAAACGTCCATATTTACTACAACTCTACATTAGAGTATTGTATGTACATTTACAGATAAGTTACATATGCAGCATGATAATGTATGTAACATATTGAACCAATCTCTCAAACGATTTATGCCAAATACATGTTTTGGCTTAAAAACAACAAGCATTACCATCCCAAACAGAGAATAAATTGACCGACAGTAAAAACATCATTATTACTAAAATTACAATTTCAAAATTCCCAACTATAACATTCTGAGTGCTGTAGCCAGCACATTGTTCTATGTATGGAAATGATTATATGTCTGTACTGGTAATATGCACGGGAACAGCTTCAATTTCCTTTGTGGTTCGTGCATTTCAGTATTTTATTTTTCTACAAAGTGTTCTTCTCATCTGCTTTTTTTTTCGTGTGGGTTTCGTATGCAATTTTTCAGAGATTGAGAGAGCTTTGCCACTGTGTGGCTGAGCTGGGCATGGGGGAAAATATGACAGCTTCAACAATTGCTGCGATCCCTGTAATTGAACTGCCAGTAACACTCACTCGCTGCTCCTGTGCATTGTCACACCTTGAGTGCAAACTATTTCTGATAAACCAGTGTTGACAACAATTATTATTTTCAATTTTAAACACCAAAGTGTTTTGTTTCATTATTTAAAAATACAATGTTTTGTCAGTTCACATGAACCAATTGCAATTTAATTGCATGGATATGTCAGGTAAAGTTGTTTCTCTATTCCTGATCAATCATGCCCTACATATTAAACTTTAATGAACAGGTTTGTTTGGTGGTCAACTAAAAAAGAAAGCAATAAAAACCAGACTGATGATCAACATTCATGTTTTATATTTTTTCCTTATTTAGCACTCACTAACATGCATCTGTGGTGTCATGGTTCGCAAATTGTACCCTCTATAAACGAAACTAAGCTATTTTTATTATACCAGGTGAGGCCCACTGAGCTCTCAGAAGCGACCTGGTCACCAATGAAGGCTCAAAATGTGGACATTTATTGCAGTCAAACACTCAAAACGCACGATTCTAACTGTGGAAGGAAAATCCGGAGGACCTGGAGAAAAATCCTCGCGACCGCAGGTCGGGATCGAACCCACAACCTCCTGCATGCCAATTGAAGTAGTTAACATCTCACCACAGTGGTGCCTATTCCGAAGGTAGCCGGTTGGATCTCCTGGCATGGAAGTTGAAACAGTGGGCATGTTTTTGGCGTCCTCTGGTCTAACACCATTTGAGACTAGGCTCGAAAGAAAGCTGTCTCTGGTGTGGACCAATCAGTTTCAAAGACAATGCATATATTATCAGAATATGTTTTTTGTTTGCATTCTGACCACAAGTATTGTGGTTAATGCACACTTGATTCCCTGTAAAAGGTTTCAGTATGGTATTTTAACTTTTTAACACAACTGTTTTGTTGCCAGAAAAAAAAGAGGAAAACCTATTCTCATATTTTGGTACTGGCAAAAGAAGTTCAATAATGATAATTGTTTTTTTACCCTTCTATCTGGCAACAAAACTGACACCTTTTTTTTTTACAAGGAGTCATGTTTGCATAGACCACAATACCTGCAGCCATAATGCAAACAAAAAACATAACTCTGATAATATATGCACTGTCCTTGAAGTTGATTGGTCCACACCCGAGACAGATTTCCTTAGAGCCTAGTCTCACATGGGTTGGACCAGATGACGCCAAAAGGCGCACGTTCAATAATGTTTCGTTTTGTTTATTCCCCTGCCTCGAGCCAGTCAGCAATATAAGTGGATACACTAGAGTGTGGTGGAGTAAAGTGTCCAGCATGGGAGAACAGGCCAAAAAAAACCCTGTCCCAGCAGTGGAGGCCCTTCTGTCAGTCGTTGCATGAGCAAGAATGTTCAAGGCTGAATCTTTAACGGTTACCTTTTTAGCAATGACTAACATGTTTCAAGGTTGAACTTATGTACACGGTCTATATTTATCAAACTTTTTTTCTGCGCTTTTTCACAATCTCACTAAAATGTAGTTGATGCTCGCTCACATGTCCAGCTGCTATGGGTCAGTTCTCCCAATGAAATTAATGAAATATAGTCGTAACACGTTCCTTCGGAGTGGGCAGGTAGGAACTTGGTTGGACAGCGCATTCGTGCACGACAGAAAGCTCGCGGTCACGTGACGCACTTCAACCAATCCGGGAGCGTACATGCTTGGGAGGGGCTATGCACGACAGACAAATAATCCCTGGTGGGCAGTGTAGAACTGTTGTTCCTACCTGTGTTAAGTTTTACGTGGTTGCTTACAGACCATTTTGAAGATGTTGCCTGTCATGTGTTCAGAGCAGCAGGTCTCACTCAGGGCACTTCTCTTACACGTGTGCAACATTACCCTTGAAAATAAAAATCAAGGGATGCAGGAAACACAGGGGCACCTTGTAGTCCAACAGAGTGTGATGACCTAATAGACCCCAGAGGGGACATTGAAATTGATTTCTTTTCGCAGTGCTTTTCGGAAATTTCCATGGGTGGATACTGTTTCTTTTTTTTTTGAGACAGTTATACTGTTAAAGCATTATAATAAAAAAAGATGTGAATACAAAACAAAAGAGTCAATAATTGCCTGCCGTGATATATATAAGGTGTTATTTATACTCCTTTAATAGATTATTTTGTATATGTGGCCTTGTAAGCTGTAGCACTTCATATTGTATGTCTCTTCATACTTACCATAGTTCCTCATTCTAATGCAAATGCATTAAACACTATATAGTGTACATAGTTGTAGGCTGACTATCAGCAAAATATAGAGAAATGAAAGACATGTCAGTTTAACACGTAGGCTTACGCGATCTAACCCAAAAACGTTGATTATTTATCAGAATCAGAAAGGGTTTTATTCGCCATGAAAGTTCGCACAGTCAAGGAATTTATTTTGGCAGGAAGGTGCATACATTCAACATATAGGAATCTTAAATCTTTAATAAGTGGTGTACAAGTCTAACTATACTAAAGGTACATGTATTTATAGTTTTTGGGAAAGATTAATTAGTATGCCTTTAGATACTACAATTTAGAATGTTACAATATATGACCCATAAGCGTGGATACATATATCCACTTCCAATTACAACGGTTTTCTACGTATGTTGCGAGAGAAGTTCAACATACATACACCCAGTATATATGGGGGTTGGATATGTCAGTACAGACATTTCTTACAAACAAAATAAAGCAGTTTTGAATGTCAAACTTTATGCTTAGCAAAACAATTTCACGGGAGAAACCTAGTGGCATTTGGGTTTAAAATACATATAACTCTTACGCAGCACAAATATTTTGAGTGTAGCCATTGCAAAGACAAGTAAGTGGGGTTTTACAGTTGGCCAAATCAGTCATATTTCATCATGCTACTCTTTCCAAAAGCAAGTTATCACAATTGTGGGTACATTAAAAAAACATGATTGTTGAAGACATAGCCTTGCCTGATTCATGCAATGTACTTTGGAACATGTATTCCTAATAAATATCTGCCTCTATGTCATAGCCACGGTGAACTATAAAGGCATCTTCTTTCGCATACCAATTGCACACCATTTTCATTTTAATATACCTTCCCCCGACCACCCATGCATTTGCATAAGCCACTGAATATGGTAATCGTGCTTTTACCTGTTCATGTTTCTGATCACATGACTGGTTTTTCTGGTTAATGGGAAGCGAGGGAGCAGGGCTTTGTTGCCTTTAACCACTTTGCCATCCTTGGAAAAATGTATCTTCTCTTCCGATACATTCTTTGGTTTGTGAACATTTTACGCTGATTTTAAAATACGTTACAGTGCCATCTACCAAAGCCACGTTTTTTGGGGCAGTATACTAGCTACCCCATAGCAAAGTTAATATAGTTGTGCAGTGGCCTATCTACACCACGTAGGAAATGCGAATTTATTTTTCATCACAATTGCTGAACACAGGAGCAAAGGCCCAACATGCCAAGCGGCCAGCAACAAATAGGGATGTTTAAATAGTTTTGATCTAGTCCATAGAGGCTGCAAAAGGACATGATGGCTCAACAGTTAAAATCAGCTTCCATGTGGCCTCAGTGTTATAGTTGCCATTCTTTGCGTCCATCTCAAGGTGTGACGTGGACTCCATAATCTTCAGTTATTTTGTGTACGGTACATACCATGCAGTGCATATTAAGGCGTTACAACATAGGGGTATTTGAGATGATATCGGTAAGAAGGTGATTGCCGCTCAATTACAACGTGAAAAAAAAGCAATGCAGTATTTCGATTCAACTTGAGCAAAAACGCAGCCAAGATCAGGGTAGCACCTTTGAAGTTCATTATGTATCACGTGTCTGCAAAATACCAAGCTAATTCAGGGGTTAGGGTGACCCGGTATTAATGTTTTCTTAAAATAAAAATCCATTATTTCCTAACAGCCCATTTACAGCTGGCCATGTTGTTTATATTGCATTTCATATTCGAAAAAAAAATAGAAAGCAATATAAAAGAAAGGTCAAAAGACACCAGACAACCAAAATGTCACAAGCAAATACTGGAACACACACACGTCCAATTCCTGCAAGTAGTCACTGTTCAGTCCTAAACTGTGACTTGTGCGGTGTAGACTCCGCAACTAATGAGCCGGCATTGATTTTCACGCAATTCATTGTTCGTGAACTGGGGCGCCACGATGGCGAGATGTTAACTACCTCGCCTGGTATACAGCCGGTCGTGGCGTTCGATCCCGACCCGGACGCCTGTATATTTGGAGTTTGCATGTTCTCCACGTCGTCGCGTGGATTTTTTTTTCTCTCTCCGGGTCCTCCGATTATTCTCTCCAAATTTAGAAACATGGGTTTAAAGTATTTAGCTGCTAGAGTTATTCCAAGTGACAAGCCACTTCGTTGAGATAGCATTTGTGGCGAAGTCTCTTCTGAAACAGAGGTATATAGTTCGGTGAGCCTTATCTGGTAAAATAAACATAGTTTCGTTTCGTTTGGGGAGTGCGATTTTGCGTTTCCAATTTCTTTCTAATGTTTCAATATTTATGGCCTACCTCCTTTTGCCCCCTTCATGCTCCCTCCCCCCAGAAAACAAAACATCTCCAATAAATAAGGTACATCCACCCATGGCTTTTGCGTAGCATGTGGATTGGCTGGGTCTCGTGGGTGCGAGCACAAACATTTGGGCGGCAGGTGCAGAGAAGAGTGGGGATGAGTGGCTGCTCAGGACGGAGTCGGTGGCCTGCTGTGTGTGCGTGTGATATTGTAGTTTGAGCCTTGGGACTCGATCTCTGTTACCATGGGGCTTGAGCGCTTCAGAAATGCATCATTCACACACCCTGTTATGTGCTTATGGAAATCCACAGGTGGATTCTCTATTGTGACAAGTGGTTTTTTTTCTTCTCTTAAACAGGTTTCTCTTGATTTAAAGCTTTCGTGACTGCAGGGATTCATATTCTTGGTTCTTTCGGTAAAGTCACGTAGAAGGGAAACAATAAAATACTAAAAATATGAAGAATAAAATTCCCACGACGTTTCGACTGCAACACAAGCAATCATCATCAGGTGTGCAGTCGAAACATCGTGAGAATTTAATTGTTTTATATTTGTATTATTCTATTGTTTCCCTTCTACGTGACGTTACAGAAAGAACCAAGAATATAGGTTTCTCTCATTTTATTTCATGTGCACGGTGCAATGACATGCTTTACCATATTCATAAATATGTGTCTCTTAACATCATGACATTGCTGAGAAAAGTAAAAATACATCCATCAAAAACTTTCACGTGGAGCACTATATGGATTTTGAAAAGATTGACCTCGTACTCAGTCAAAGTAGTATTTAATAAGCTTGTTATGAAGAAGCATCAATGTTACGACCCAGTGTGAGATGGTCAGGATTCACAGCTGCCCAGCCTGCTGTGGTATAATCAAATAAAGGTCGAAAATGTATTTTTTTTAAATGACTATTTTGCTCACGCTCTAACTTGTATGGCAAACCTTGTTATCTCTCACCTGCCGCTTGGGAGATATATATGAAGCAGTCGAGGTGTGAATGCCATGTGGGGTGACACGGCATTATGGTAAGATGCGGTGCATTGGTTCGCGCAATATACTATGCACCTGACGACCTGAGTTTGATTTTCAGCCACTGCTGATATAATTCGTGAGTGAAATATGAACTGGTCCATGGACTAATGTAGGATGACTCGGCTTTAAATGTGCAATGGGGAGACAAAGGCGGTTGATGATGGTGTTGGCCACATAAACCCCCTTAAATTTCGATTTAAAGCTTTCGTGACTGCAGGGATTCATCTTCTTGGTTCTTTCGGTAAAGTCACGTAGAAGGGGAGTAATAAAATAATAAAAATAAAACATAATTATTTATTATGTTATTTTATTATGTTTTATTTTTATTATTTTATTACTCCCCTTTTACGTGACTTTACCGAAAGAACCAAGAAGAATAAAACATAATAAAATAATTATGTTTTATTTTTATTATTTTATTACTCCCCTTCTACGTGACTTTACCGAAAGAACCAAGAAGATAAACCCCCTTTCCTTGTGGTTGAGTGCAGATCTTAAATAGTCCCCTCTTAACAGAACTTGATCTAAGTATCTGTGAGCTATATGGGGGATCTTTATGTGTCTTGAATCCTTATAAGATAATCTATTGTATTTGCATATATACCTGAAAAACAAACAAACAAAAAAGTATGAAATGCTGCATTGCCAATGATGATTTTTTCATCTACTATATACCCCATTGCAGTTTCCTTTCAGTCCACTGCTGCATCAAAGCCTCTCCACGAGTCAGCGGGAAGCCTAAAACTTGTTCGTATTTTTTTCACAATTGGTTTTAGGAACTTAACTGATGTCCCTATGTTCATAACGCAGCGCGCAAACTACTGTACCATATTTCCACCCATCGTTATCGTTCTTTTATATGTCAAAGACGTTACATCCATCTCCATCTCCATATATATAAAAGGCAAAGTTGTGATTATGTGTCTGTTCAAAATGTTTAGCGTACTTCCCGACATGCAACAAACTTGAAATTTGCCATGTGGGTACTTTCCAGACTGTACACCATGCAAACGTTATGCAAATAAACTTTTGGGGGGGGGGGGGGGGGCTCAATAATGCATATATTTTTTGCACGGCAATTGAGCTGTGACGTCAAATCTGTCACGTGACCCGCGCACGTGGAAGCCTAACGCATTGTAGTGTAGTGGGTAGCGCGCTGCGCTACGAATCTGGCGACCCGCGTTCGATTACCGCTCACGGCCACCACCGGTGACGATTATTTGAACCGGTCCTGGGCCTCCCCTAGGTCGACTCAGCCTCAAACGAGTTAACTGCTGTGGTGTGTGTGAACATCGCCACTGGGGAGACAAAGGCGGCCGGGCGTGGTGCTGGCCACCCACCCCCTCGTGTGCCGTGCCGGCCTTAATAGATGCCGGTAACAGGAGTTGCCCCCTACAGTCTCACAGGCTACACGGGGGATCTTTGTCTTTATCCTGTGTGTGTGTGTGGGAGGGGGGACAGCGACTGCGTAGCGATTCGCGCTCTGCGCTACGAACTCGGGGAGACAAAGGCGGCCGGGCGTCGTGAATCCAAGTCCCGGGCGAAGCCGGGTAGTAAAGCTAGTATTTTATAAGTCGTCATGAAAGTATACATAGCCAACATTTAAAATGGTTTCTTCCCTGATTCCATAATGAATAATGCAATTGATGTTTAAATAATTTCACCACCCGCTACTTTTTGTTTAACATAAACAACTTTTGCATTATTTTTGTGAAGTCAGCTTTCGTTTTGTTGCCTAATTCTGGAGATTCCACAAAGACTCCTTTCTTTTTTTGGACTTTTCTAAGAATGTATCTTTCGAATAATTTACAGCATAAAATAAATTGATTTCACTCATATTTCCCCCCCTCAAAAGGATATCATTAAGACGATACACATCGTCTTAATGATATCTAAAAGAAAAAATATATATATATAAATTTCTCACTTTTTAATTCAAGGCTAAATGGGAGCGAATGACTACCACCAATTATTTCAAGCTATTCTCTATTTCCATCATTAGCGATCTTTTATTTCAATGTTTTTATGAATTTCAAATCTAAAATGTCTCCTTGTAACCTCAGATTAAAATAAAATGCGATGCAAGGAAATGATTGGAACATTTTATATATTAGCATACACCGTGTCTCCATGAACCATATCTAATTCACGAACGTTAGTGCACATACAATTTCCTTAGAAACGTCTGAAAGAACTAATATTCCTTGAATTATTCAGAAAAGAGCTGAGGAACCAGTGAACGCCAGTATTTTCTTTTTCAGCAACAGCACTATACGGTATGATTTGTCATGCAACTGACATGCAAACTAGAAGATATAATTCTAGATTTTAAGCTTTCGTGACTGCAAGGATTCATATTCTTAGGTTTTTTCGGGAAAGTCACGTAGGTAAAAATTTTAAATTAATGAAAGTAAAATAAAAATAAAATATTTTACTTAAAATAAATATAAAATATTTTACTTTTATAAATTTAAATTTTTTACCTACGTGACTTTACCGAAACAATCTAAGAATAGAAGATATAACCAAAGGCCGTGCCACGTATAAAGTCCACAAGGGGAAATACGACCACATCACGTCAACCGTTCGTGATGACCTGCACTGCCTGCCAATTAAACAAGGCATTGATTGAAAAGCCATGCACATTTGTATAGAAGCGTCTACACCAATCTGCTCCACGCTATCTGACGGAAACGTGTGTGCCGGTACACACACACACAAACAAACCCCCATGTGTGTCCCAGTACACTTCATTGTCGATTGTCACCATCTTCATTCAGAAGCTTATGGCAACGCTCACCCGGACAGCGAGATTTAGACCTCGCAGCTTCGCGGTCAGGAGTCCATCGGCTTGGAACTGATCTACCCACTCACCTACTCACCTATTCACCCACCCACTCAGCCACCCACTCACTTACCCACTCACCCACCCACTCACCTACTCACCCACCCACTCACCTACTCACCTATTCACCCACCCACTCAGCCACCCACTCACCTACTCACCCACCCGCTCACCTACTCACCCACCCACTCACCTATTCACCCACCCACTCAGCCACCCACTCACTTACCCACTCATCCACCCACTCACCTTCTCACCCACCCACTCACCTACTCACCTACTCACCTATTCACCCACCCACTCAGCCACCCACTCACTTACCCACTCACCCACCCACTCACCTACTCACCCACCCACTCACCTACTCACCTATTCACCCACCCACTCAATCACCCACTCACTTACCCACTCACCCACCCACTCATCTACTCACCCACCCACTCACCTACTCACCTATTCACCCACCCACTCAACCACCCACTCACTTACCCACTCACCCACCCACTCACCTACTCACCCACCCACTCACCTACTCACCTATTCACTCACCCACTCAGCCACCCACTCACTTACCCACTCACCCACCCACTCACCTACTCACCCACCCACCCACTCACCTCCTCACCCACCCATTCACCTACTTACCCACCCACTCACCTACTTACCCACCCACTGATCTACTTAGCAGTCTATCGGTCTGGAACTCACCTACCCACTCACCCACTAATCCACTCACCAACTCACCTATTTACTCACCTACTCACCCACCCACTCACCGACTCACACACACCCACTGACCTACTTAGCAGTCCATTTGCCTGGAACTCATACCCACTCACCCACCTACTCATCCACCCACTCACCAACGCACCTATTTACTCACCTACTCACCCACCCACTCACCGACTCACACACACCCACTGACCTACTTAGAAGTCCATTTGCCTGGAACTCACATACCCACTCACCCACCTACTCATCAACCCACTCACCAACTCACCTATTTACTCACCTACTCACTCACCAACTCACCGACTCACACACACCCACTGACCTACTTAGCAGTCCATTTGCCTGGAACTCACATACCCACTCACCCACCTACTCATCCACCCACTCACCAACTCACCTATTTACTCACCTACTCATCCACTCACCTATTTACTCACCTACTCACCCACCCACTCATCAACTCACCTACCCAGCGATCTATCTTCCTGAAACTCACCCAACCACTTGCTCACCTACGCACCCACCCACTCACCCACCTACTCATCCACCCACTCACCTAATCAGCGCTACCATGGTCCGTCGGCTTTGAACTCACTGCCGTTGCACGATATTCGAGACTCATTAACAGACATTTAACCAGTTCCATAGAAATGCAAGACAACTATTTAATAGTTCTTACAATATTGAGCAACTGTGACAACCTAGGTTATCAGAGTTGCGCATTTGTAAATGTACATACTTATGCACTCTGTCACCTTTGTACGCAAAATTCCCATTAGGCAAGCTTACAGATTTTAACGAGCTATTCAAATATTTGCAAAGTATATCACGGAAACTCGACATGATACACTTAATTACATTCACTAAGGAACATCAACAGCTGTCAGACGTGATGTGTAAATACCATGATTATTTGAAGCCCTTTGTCAATCCACTGCTGGATGAAGGCCCTAACACACCTTTAGTAATTGAGGTTGTTTGACCATACTTCACCATGCTGTGCGAGTTAGCAAAGGGAGTGGGAGGCCGTCCAGGTATACAAATTGACTGTATTCGTTGTATTATAAACCACCACACCACAGCTCAAGCAGATATATTACTTGTATCTGGTATTATTGTATTGTACATAACATTGATATTGCACGGCAAACATGATAGCAGTTCATATCAAGATCAAGTTTTTTTGTAAATGTTACTACAGTGGTAAAATGTGCTGTGTATTTACGAACTAGTTATTTACCTTTTTTAACAGCTCTTCGTTAAAAAAAAAACAATTATTCCAATACTACGATGGCCATGAAGGTTGTTTGACCGCAGTTAGCTACACTAGTTAGTGCTGGCCGGTAAAGGGACGGGCCTGGCAAAATCGGTTAAAATAAAAATAAATTCACTACTGCTGTTAGCCATAGCTGGGAATCGAACTCAGATGGGCTGGGGTCAGGTTCATCGCACAGTGTTCTCACCACTGCGTCTCCGCTACTTGTGAGGCAGGGTGAATGCCCCCACTTGCCCTGGATATGCACAATCAATGGAGAAGGTGAGCAAATGGAGTGGAAAAAATTGAGTGAAAAAAATGAGCCGACCAAATTTTGCTGAATAATGCATACAAGTGTCTTAAATATTTGATAACAATATCCATTAAAACAACTGAAACTAACTCTCTTTGAGCGATGAGTGCTCTTATTAGTTATGCAAATTATAGCATTAATTCTACTTCTAATTTAGTTTTGACAAATGATATGATGCAGTTTTTTATCAAGTAGGCCTAATAATTCGCAATTCTAAAGTAAGCAAACCATACGTGCCCTCCATCAGTAATAAATTAACTGATTAGATTTTTATTTTATTTTGATGCCAAACTTCTTACATGTGCAAAATATTTTGGAAGATCAAAACATCTGATTCTACGGATATAGACACACATGCTGCCGTAATGTAATGTTTATCACATTTAAATCTCCCCTGGCTCTCCACCCGGCAGTATATATTGATACACCATAGTTCGTTTAATGGCAAGTTGTGTGCGTGTGGTGGGGTAAAGTGTGGGGACTCCCACCTCTCCCAAGATGTCTGGCCGGTGTGGAAGTAGTCGGCCAAATTACTCTCTATCGAGGGCTCTTTAGAGTTTCCTCTGGTAGAGACTCCTCAAAGTATTCTCTATCGAGGGCTCTTTAGAGTTTCCTCTGGTAGAGACTCCTCAAAGTATTCTCTATCGAGGGCTGTTTAGAGTTTCCTCTGGTGGAGACTCCTCAAAGTATTCTCTATCGAGGGCTCTTTAGAGTTTCCTCTGGTAGAGACTCCTCAAAGTACTCTCTATCGAGGGCTCTTTAGAGTTAGCTCTGGTGGAGACTCTTCAAAGTATTCTCTATCGAGGGCTCTTTAGAGTTTCCTCTGGTAGAGACTCCTCAAAGTACTCTCTATCGAGGGCTCTTTAGAGTTACCTCTGGTGGAGACTCCTCAAAGTATTCTCTATCGAGGGCTCTTTAGAGTTACCTCTGGTGGAGACTCCTCAAAGTATTCTCTATCGAGGGATCTTTAGAGTTTCCTCTGGTAGAGACTCCTCAAAGTACTCTCTATCGAGGGCTCTTTAGAGTTTCCTCTGGTAGAGACACCTCAAAGTACTCTCTATCGAGGAGCTCTTTATAGTTTCTTCTGGTGGACCCTCCTCAAAGTACTCTCTATCGGGGGATCTTTAGAGTTACCTCTGGAGGAGACTATTCAAGGTACTCTCTATCGAGGGCTCTTTAGAGCTACCTCTGGTGGAGACTCCTCAAAGTATTCTCTATCGAGGGCTCTTTAGAGTTTCCTCTGGTGGAGACTCTTCAAAGTACTCTCTATCGAGGGGCTCTTTATAGTTTCTTCTGGTGAACCCTCATCAAAGTACTCTCTATCGGGGGATCTTTAGAGTTCCCTCTGGAGGAGACTTCTTTCAGCACTGGAGTGAGCAAACAGTTTAAAGGGCTGCGCCTTTGCCTCTTTAAAAACACGAGCTAATTTATTTGCTGTCGTTGTAAACCGCCCATTGGAAGTGGAAGATGAGCCAAAGAAATGGGAGGACGGAACACAATATATGGGGGGGGGGGGGGGGAAAGGAACGATCGTGATTTATCGGGCGGTTTAAAATCTTATCAACCGCATGGCTTCCTCGCCGCAATGCGGGAAGACAAAAATACATGCCATGTTGCTGCTGGGTCCGAGCATTGCCTCAGGTGGTTACAGGACACGAAGCAAGAAACATAACAAATAAAGGATGCTGGTTGGTTTTATTTTTGAAACCATGCCCAGATGAGTGTGCTTTCCTGTTGTCCTGACGGAGAAATCAATGCAATCAATCAGAAACGGTGGGAAGAGAGAGGTGTTGGATCCAGGACTTGGTCACGCACAATTGTCCTGCCACATGTGGACATCCCTACACAGTAATGACAGGGCACCCCGACAAACTCTTTGATTCCTTTAACCTTGCTGTTGATTCTTTCTGCACAACATATATTTGTGTGCTCAGTCCAGTATTGGCCGTGGAGCTTTTCAAATGGTGAATCTCTGTCCGTCACAACCCACTTTCTAAGATGTATTGCACTTGGATATGTAGCGTTCATCTAAAAATACAGAATGTGAATTCTAGATTTGAAGCTTTCGTGACTGCAAGGATTCATATTCTTAGGTTTTTTCGGTAAAGTCACGTAGGTAAAAAATTAAAATTAATAAAAGTAAAATAAAAATAAAATTAAAATCACGACGTTTTGGAGGCAACACAAGCTTCCGTCTTCAGGTGGAACCGTATCAAGTGATGCAGCTATCGTGACGGTTCCACCTGAAGACGGAAGCTTGTGTTGCCTCCGAAACGTCGTGATTTTAATTTTATTTTAATTTTACTTTTATTAATTTTAATTTTAATTTTTTACCTACGTGACTTTACCGAAAAAAACCTAAGAATATGAATAGAATGTGAATTGCTGTTACCCATTGTCAATCCACTGCTTGATGGAGGTCCATCTCAAAGCCATGCCTGTCACGGTGATTGTCTCACTATGCCGGTCAGTGGGAGTTGGTGAAGAGGGGGGGGGGGTCCACGACCCGATACTGATGTCGGTCACCGTCAACCGCGACTGGCAATCGAACTCGGTGGGGTCACCGGCGTGCGAACCGCCGTGCCACCACCGCATTAGCGTCCGCCTCCGTCTCTAACAATCGGCCGCAACTTTTTTTTCTTAACTTGGTTGAAGTCATCGCCCATTGCGATGATAACATCGCACGCATTCCATCATTCGAGTGGTGGTGTGCGGAGCGTAAATTAAAGAGTGCACCAGCAACGACGTGGTTCCACGCGATTTGCGTTGTGAAGGAGAAGAGACTCGCGAAGCTGTGTCCGCCGCCACGTTCTGACGAGGGCTTTTTTTTAGTGCATGAAAGCACAGACACGAGTTGGGGGCGAACGCTCGCTGCACGTATAAACAGCGCAGAAGGTCCCTGCGACAGCTTCTAGAGATGGCCTCCGAAAACTCGTGTTTCATTCAGGCTGCGCATCGCTGCTTTGTGTTTTCACCTCGCCACGGTAAATCCGGTCGAGCTTGAACGCGGAACGCGTGAGACGTGTGCGACAAATGAATTGCAATAATTGCCATTTTAAAACCGCTAGAGCAAGGGCAAATAATAATCTGCTCAAGTGAAGTTGTACTGATGAGATATATTAGCAAGCATTGACTGCAGTGGATATCTTCTTCTTGGTTCTATCGGAAAAGTCACGTAGAAGGGAAGTAATAAAATAATAAAAATAAAACATAATAAAATAATTCTCACGACGTTTTTATTATTGTATTACTTCCCTTCTACGTGACTTTACCGAAAGAACCAAGAAGATGAATCCCTGCAGTCACGAAAGCTTTAAATCGAAATTTGCAGTGGATATTTTAAACATTGGGCTGCTCGAAAAATTGTGGTCTGATGATATTCATAATTATGTTTTCTATAGGATATTTAAAGTGATTAAAATCACTTTAAATGCAATGTAACAAAAATAATATTGGTTGAAATGCTGTTTTAAAATATAGTATTGAGAATCAAATCTATGGTCTCATTATATTATGAGTCTGTTAAATAACATTTCTATATTTCTTTATATTTATTTAAAATTAGTTTTATATTCATTTCTTTTACTTAATGCTTGTAATTGTAATTCATCACTGGTTTAAATGAAAGACAAATAAACATGAATACATTTCACCGTGATTTAATACGCAAATAATCACATTTATATTCGTTCATCATCAAAGATGGAGATGTATAGTAAGGCTCAATTTAAAACGTTCTTCTTAGGAAAATTCAATTGTTGCTTCTCATGATTAATTTCAGGTTACCAAAAAGAACTCAAACCTGATTGTGTCCATCTGTTTATCCTTTTATCTCCTTTATCATCATCCTTTTGATCCTGATCACCTTCAACAAGTGTCCTAGGTACACACACGCTGATGCACTTTCCAGTTTTCCCTCAATCAGGCATCTTCGATTGTTTACCAGGCTGGTTGTTCATGTATCTTCTTTCATGAAGTGTATCTCGAGTCTCACATTCTGTATTATGTTCTTCAATATTGCCTGCAGGTTATTTCTATATTTATTCTTAATTTCACCTAATTTAACTATATGCTTCAAGGTAGCAATAATCATTTGTATACAGAAGTACATATTTTTATTGATGATGATGATGACATGGCTCAATGTGCACTTGAATGAGCTAATCTTTCTGCCATGATGTTTAACCTGTGTCAAATACGAACAAATGTTCTGCTCTACGTGATGACTGCTTTGCGTGTTTTGCAGCTTAATCGACGGGGTACGGGGGATGATGATGATGACGAAAGGTGCACATGAGCGTTGATCTTTTCTTTTAGCTTTCCTCTTAGGAGGAAAGCGTCTAACTTGGCTGGACAAAACACGGATGCGTTCCCCCTAACGTGTGCCGTCACGGTGCGCTCCAAAAGGAAGGGCTCTGCCAAGCCGTGTGATGCCACATTTCATAATAACTGCATACTCCGCAGTTGATGCGGCGTGTGCGCGTGTCTCCTCGACGGGCGTCTGTGGGTACCGTGCCCCAGAGGTGTGGACTCGAGTCATGTGACTTGGACTCGAGTCAGACTCGAGTCATGAATTTGATGACTTCAGACTCGACTTGGACTTGCATAACAATGACTTTGTCCCACCTCTGCCGTGCCCACGAGGCAGGCACACAATGATGGAAAGTAGCGCAATTTTGGCAGCCATTTTGGAAGGGCCCTCATCCTGCGGCCGGCCTAGGGGCTCCGTTCATCTTGCCACGGAAATTAATCATTGTCTTGAGCCCCGGAGCGAGAGCAAGTGCCGCCTCGGCGTGATGCTTATTTATCTGGAGCCTAGCTGCCAGACTGATCCACAGCCAAACCCCCCTTGTCGTGATGGGCACGTGTCTATTTTTAGGTCAGTAGTTTTGGTGCAGTTTGGCGAATACACCGCAACACAAAGCAACTGATGTCCAGGGCATGATAAAAGGTGCACGTCTGCAATTGCTTGCTCATGCCACTTGCTGGCAGAAGGGCCTCCACAAGAAGGCAGAGTTTCTCTAAACACTTGACGGTATTTTGGCCGACACTCCATGCTTCGCAGATGTCTTAGAAGAGATGGAAGTGCCTGCATTATAAATATTGTTTTGCTTGGTAGATAGGTGCAGGGCGCAATTCATGAACTTGCTCATTGCTTCAACTGTGGCACTGAACCGGTGACCTCTGGATTGCAAGCTCAGCGTACTTCCCATTATACAATGGCAGCACCCCCAAATGGCAAGGTAAGTGGAGACAAAAAAAAAGCAAAGCATTGGTCCTGCAAAATAAATGAAGTACACAAGTGACAACATAGATGCAACAAATAAAGTGACAGCAGAACAGCAAAACATGATTGACAAAATACTCGGGTGTGAAATAAAAAAATGGCCATAGGTCACGGAGGTTAGAATGTTATGGGAGTCAATGAAATAATGGCCAATAAAATTGTAATTGGCAGTGGAACAGCATAGGGGAGGTACAGACGAGTCTTAAGTGAAATTCAACGTTATGAAGCACGGCTTAGCATCATTGCCTTTAATTACAGACCAGGAAGTTTGGGATGTCGAGATCCCTTGAAAAATGCAATTCGCAGTAGACACGTTAGATTGATTTACTTTAACGCCCATACCCACACTCCTCCAATTAAAACAATATTTTTTCAAACTTTTCAAATGCTGGTAAGTTTTAAAAATGCAAATGACTAATCATTAACTTACTTGTATGCGGATATGGCATATAGAAACTTTAATTATTCAAACTATCATTTATCTTTTAGGTGTAACTTTATATTGATATTCATAATGAACCAAGTTCACTAATGGCATTTTTCAGCATTTTCACTCCAAAAATGAGCTTTGATGGTGTTTCATAGAGTTTGATGAGTGACAGTGAGCACAGCGCTTTAAGCACTGACAAATTCCAGAAAACAGTGATGTGTGTAACATTAAAGGCATGTTAAGTGCGGTTTTTTTTAAATCACTGCTGACAATATTGTACAACTTTGATGTTAAGAGGGTCTTGTGATGACTTTCACTCTCGCCTCGATGTGTCCAATCCAATTTCACCAGTGGTACCACAGTCTTCTCACTCTGCACCAGAACCGGCCCTAGACCTTTGGGGGCCCTAAGCAAAATTTGGTTGGAGGCCCCTTTGATGTATGATTTTTTTCACCCACTAGCTAGCAGTGACTCTAGGGGGCCCTCTGCTGGCCACGGGGCCCTTTGCAATTGCAAGGGTCGCTTAGTGGCTGGGCCGGCTCTGCTCTGCACGGCCACCTCGTCTGACTCCAGAATCTCTCGCTCGTTGGTGCAGAGCTTGATAGACTCGCAAAACCCAAACCCTTTTTAAATCCTTTATATTAAGTTCACTTGCTTGCTTGCTTGCGTGCTTGCGTGCTTGCTTGCTTACGACCGTGCAAATCTTTCGGTCGTTTTTTAACCCACTTCCCGTGATCCAATCGAGCTGACATTTTCCACAAAGACTCGTTGTGCGTGACAATGTATTTTCGTGAAAAGAAATTTCCAAAATTTTACACTTTTTAGGACAAAAATATTATGTTTAATTACCAATTGCTTAATGGTGGCAGCCATTCATCTGACCCATAGGTGGCAGCCATCTCAAGCCAGAGGACGAGAGGACTCTAGCCGCCACGCATATAAAGGATTTATAGTGAAAAACTTTGTTTTTACGGGTTAATTTTTTCATGATAATATATAATATTATGGTGGCAAAATGTCATTTCCCTCGCCTGGTATGCAGGAGGTCGTGGGTTCTACCCCAACCCTGAAGCCTGTATATTTGAAGTTTGCATGTTCTCTCCGTGGTTGCGTGGCTTTTTCTCCGGTTTTTCCCTCCACAATCAGAAACATGCGTTTATAGTATTCGGCTGCTATAAATGTCCATGTGATAAGCTACTTCTTTGAGTTATCATTTGTGGCCAGCTTGCTTCTAAAAAAGAGCTAAAACAGTTTCGTGGGCTTGACCTAATAGAATACAAAAAAATATTAGTTTTACATATGCAAAGGATGTTGGATTGGTGTACTTGTTGGCAAATTGGGCTTGCAAACCAGAGGTCGCAGGGTAGATTGTCTAACGGTGCGGCAACTTGAAGTCCCCCCCCCTCCCATCTCTATCGACGCAACAGTTCAAAAGGGGTACATCACAGTGCATGGGAAGTTCGTGTGCGGTGGGGAAAAGTGTGGGGGTATCTAGAGCGCATTCTAGAGGAGGCCCGTTTACCATAATATGTGTCGTGAGAAAGCAAATCGCAGGTTTCTACAAATTGCCTATACATGCAAAGTATTCAGCAAAATGTAACGAGGCTCCCACTACACGGGATATATCGGGATAATTTTTTCGTCCGCACATTTTCTGTAAAACTTTGGAATGACCAGCTTAAAAGAGACGAGATTGCAGCATTTTACATTTTGGCAGTAGAATGACAGAGTCACCTTAGAGAAACTTCATCATGATTAGGACTCATCAGTGCAGTATAGCCATCATTGGTGGCTGCGGCCATGTTCAATTTCCTCTGGATTAATCAAACTGCTTGCATTTGATCCCTTTTTTATGCTTAAAATCAACCATATATTCCTCCGGTTCATTACTTCCAAATTGATAAATTCATTTCTCATTCGGGAAAAGTGCTCCTGCAGTAACTTAATACATTTAAATATGGACATTGTCTCCCTTGCTGGTCCCTCCTGCTTTGCAGGCTGCTCGGGCAGGCATTGCCCAGTCTTTGCAATGCCCGCAATATTATTACGAGCTCCACTTGGGTGTTGGAAATTTGGCTGGCTGTACGATCCCAATTGACCAACTTTGCATTTATCTTCTTGGTTCTTTCGGTAAAGTCACGTAGAATTGAAATAATAAAATAATACAAATAAAACATAATAAAATAATTCTCACGACGTTTCGGCCACAACGCAAATAGCCGTCCTCAGGTGGAGAACAGGCCTGCCATTCAGACTCTGTCTCCTCGACAGACCTGTTCTCCACCTGAGGACGGCTGCTTGCGTTGTGGCCGAAACGTCGTGAGAATTATTTGATTATGTTTTATTTGTATTATTTTATTATTTCAATTCTACGTGACTTTACCGAAAGAACCAAGAAGATGAAACCCTGCAGTCACGAAAGCTTTAAATCGAAAATTAAACTTTGCATTTGTATTCGTATGTTGAAACGCGCTTCGTAAATAACTCTCTTGTGTGTGTCACGGTTATACCACGCGTTGCTTGGCATGAAGGTCACATGCCGGGAACTACTTAAATAACTGCACATGAAGTGAAACGTTGGACGTCGTGCCGAACAATAATACTGGTCAACAAAAAAATAAACATGTTTTTCTGGCCTGGACTTTTGCAGCTGTTTTAGACTAATTTCAGGGTGGTGATTCCAAATCTGATCTCAGATTTGCTCTATCACATCTCATTTTTATGCTATTGGCATACCCCATTTTCATTGATTTTACCAGAAATTAACTCTGTCACTTATGATTGCAAGTTGTTGCGAGTCAGTGACTGCTTAAGTGTTAAAATATGGTGCTGTATTTTTAGGATAGTGTGTTTATAATATCATTTTATGTAGATATCCACATTTATTTAATATTTTTCTTCTGCAGTTTTTATTGAAAATGCAATATTTGATATCTCAAAAACATGATGTGATAGACAAAAACTGATGCCAGATCTTAATTATGGAGCTTTCGTGACTGCAGGAATTAATCTTTGGTTCTTTCGGTTAAGTCACGTCTAAAGATAAAATAATAAATTAAAATAAAAGCATATTGCGACGTTTCGATTGTGTGTCCTTGTGATGTCTGTCTGCTTGTATGTCTGTCTATAGTTTTCTAGTTAGATTTTTGTTGCTATTTCTTTTTTGCCTGATGATGATTGCTTGTGTTGCAATCGAAACGTCGCAATATGCTTTTATTTTAATTTATTATTTTATCTTTAGACGTGACTTAACCGAAAGAACCAAAGATTGATGCCAGATTTGGAATCAGCACCCCAAAATTACCTTCAAACCGTTGGAATACCTTATGCCAGAAAAAGTGTGTTGACCAGTGTAAGCGCTACAACCCGAAAACAAATCGGAGAGCTGTACAACACAACTGTGAAAACCTACGCAGCCGAACTTTTTAACTGTGTATCGATTCGATGAATGAGCCCATTATGATCAGCTAGCCTCAGGTGCACGAGACACTACTTCAGGCACACCTGATATTCTCCATGCACTGTCACAGCACAGACTGGGCCAATATCTGCGAGTGTTCATTCTGCATAGCATTAGGCATGCTATATATGAGCCGGTATTATGAGGAATGCATTTCATAAAACATTGGTTGTGCAATGCTGAGGTGGCTCAGTAGGCTAATGCCACGTCAGAGCACTGAATTGGCAATTTTGAGAACATAGTTTCGAATATGGGAAGCCACCAACTATACAGTAAGCCCTGCTTTAAAGGGATCGTATTCAAGAACTCTGCCCAGTAGGGACACGACAGTAAATGTACAACTTTAAGCAAACATTATATGCCAAACACAATAAGTAAACCAAATTACAATATTCTGCCTTTAACTATCATGACTATTTTGGTCCAATTCTCACTCCCGATGTGTATGAGGAGAGGCTGTGGTGCCCATCGCTAGATTGCCACAGGTGTTAAATATTGTAGCAATATTTCGATTTAAAGCGTTAGTGACTGCAGGGATTCATCTTCTTGGTTCTTTCGGTAAAGTCACGTAGAAGGGAAGTAATAAAATAATAAAAATAAAACATAATGAAATAATTCTCACGACGTTTCGGCCACAACACAAGCAGCCGTCCTCAGGTGAAGACCAGTTCTGTCGAAGCGACAGAACTGGTCTTCACCTCGACAGACCTGTTCTTCACTTGAGGACGGCTGCTTGTGTTGTGGCCGAAACGTCGTGAGAATTATTTTATTATGTTTTATTTTTATCATTTTATTACTTCCCTTCTACGTGACTTTACTGAAAGAACCAAGAAGATTGTAGCAATATTTTTATTTGAAGTTGGACTCTAATAATTCGGGGTGGGGGGGGGTAGTGAACTTTCAGCAATGGGAGCTCAGCCTCCTCCAGCTTCTCACCCATCCCATCCTGGTGCTATACGATTGGCAGTGACCAATGATTAAACTGTCTGTGCAACTAGCCCCCCCCACCCCCCCCCCCCGCTGCCAACCTTCCCATCATATTAAATTCGCTTTTTTCTTCTTCACCAAATATGGGGTTATTGCAAGCTCTGAGTATTAAACACTTCGGGATTGTCAGATATGCGACGAACACCCTCTGTGGAGGGGGGGGGCATATTAAAGGCGGTGCAGATGAAGACTCATTGAGGGGGGCTTAAGAAAGAGTTCTGTGAAGTCCTCCACCAATGTTTGACACATCGTGGTGCACTTCTCACTGGGAAAATGCTGATAATAAGGTTGGTAGCTTGGCTAATTGGGCTAAAACCATTTCTTTTTTTTAAATTAATGTGCATGACATTCCCAAACTCCAATTTAGGTGA
The DNA here is from genome assembly GCF_015708825.2 of Lethenteron reissneri. Lineage (NCBI taxonomy): Eukaryota > Metazoa > Chordata > Hyperoartia > Petromyzontiformes > Petromyzontidae > Lethenteron > Lethenteron reissneri. Next base: position 6,016,435 of record NC_083797.1, on the reverse strand, counting down.
AAGTAATTATATGTTTGCAGTGAAAAAAAAAACATGGATTGTGCATTGAATTGTCTAGAATGTAACTGCACAAAAAATAATATTAACAGTTTTATATATATACAATTACAAGGTAAGATCCATTGAGCTGTATAGCTCTTTTGCAGAAGAGACCTGGCCATAAATGATAACTCAACGAAGTGGCTTATCGTGTGGAAATGTATAGCAACCAAATACTCTAAACGCATGTTCCTAAATGTGGAGGAGAAAACGAAGGACCCGGAGAAAAATAAATCCACACGACCACGGAGAGAGCATGCAAACTCCAAATATACTGGTGTTCGGGTCGGGATCGAACCCATGACCCCTGTATACCATGCGAGGCAGTTAACATCTCCGCACCACACGTGCCTCTGAAGATTTGCAACTGGCCATATCTGGCTGTCAATCAATGTGTGCTTGTCCATAATCAACGTTTTTGGGTTTAGATCGCGTTTATTTATAAATGTGTCGTAACCCTCCACCACCCGACACGGCCAATCAGTAAAAATGTGTCACGTTGACGAAGACAAATAGTTCACTGCTTTAGCCCACCGGTGTGTTGTAGCCACAACATTTACAATTTGAGTACTGTGTGCTTGTGCTTACTTATTTTATTGTATTTGTTCAATTATTTTTAAATGTATTGATACCTGTATAATGTGTAGTCTGGGTGTACTGCGTGTTGTTCTCCATGGTGTCTACATAGCACAACTGCAAAGGCATAGACAACAGAGTGCTTTTTAAGTCGATAAGGAAACAGCAATAGTGATACGTACAGAGCGGCAGTGTGTTCGAAGGGACTAGACAAATGTTCGTGCTAATGAACATTACGGAGCTAAAATTCAAAGAGCGAAGACGGTTGTAAAAATAAACACAAGCAATACTGTAGTTCTCATATTCTTGGTTCTTTTGGTAAAGTCACGTAGATATAAAGCTAAAAATATGAATAATATAATTAACAATTAAAACAATAATAAAATAATACATTGAAAATAATGAAAGCAAAAAAACCACAATACAAATTTTACATAAAAATAGTAAAATTTAATTTAAAATTTAAAATTAATTTAAAATAATCAAAGCAAAAAAACCCAAGACGTTTTGATCGCAACACAAGCGCTCTTCATCAGGCGGAGTGAAAAGAGGGGGCAAAGCCTCCAAATGTAACTGCTTATAAGGGTTTTTCCAAAGTGAGTGGGCTGTAGCTCTGCCGCAGTTTTTTTTAATCCTTTATATTAAGTTCGCTCGCTTGCTTGCTTGCTTGCGTGCTTGCTTGCTTACGACCGTGCAAATCTTTCGGTCGTTTTTTAACCCACTTCCCGTGATCCAATCGAGCTGACATTTTGCACACAGACTCGTTGTGCGAGACAATTAATGTTCGTGAAAATTTTTTCCAAAATTTTACACTGTTTAAGGAAAATAAATTAAATATTTAATTACCAATTGCTTAATGGTGGCAGACAATCATCTGAGCCATAGGTGGCAGCCATCTCAAGCCAGAGGACGAGAGGACTCTAGCCGCCACGCATATAAAGGATTTATAGTGAAAAACTTTGTTTTTACGGGTTATACTTATTACTCCGTTACATTCATTCCAGGACGGAAGGGGAGAGGCTGTAACTCAGTTGGGTACGGATAGTAAAGAGTGTAACGACAAACTCCGTGGGGGAATGTGGCCCGAGTGCTTTAGAGCTTAGGTCCTTAATCGTGTTTGTGGTGTCCAAGGTGATCCGTGCGAGTCATTTCTTAAGGTGGAGGGGATTGTCGCCACTGACGTCGTGAAATACATTTGGCATTTTTGGACCTCGTTAAATTTCAATTTAAAGTGATTAAAATCTCTTGCGCAAACGCAATGTAACAAAAATAATATTGGTTGAAATGCGGTTTTAAAATATAGTATTGAGAATCAAATCTATGGTCTCATTATATTATGAGTCTGTTAAATAACATTTCTATATTTCTTTATATTTATTTAAAATTAGTTTTATATTCATTTCTTTTACTTAATGCTTGTAATTGTAATTCATCACTGGTTTCAATGAAAGACAAATAAACATGAATACATTTCACCGTGATTTAATACGCAAATAATCACATTTATATTCGTTCATCATCAAAGATGGAGATGTATGGCAAAGGTTGTGTGCATGCTATGGCGCTTGTCAAGGAATGGTTGCTGCTTAGTGACACCGCCGTGTAGGTTTTCCGTAGTTATGCTGTATCACTACCAAATGTGAACTATTGCATTCAAACTTGATTTGGAGCTTTCGTGACTGCAGGAATTACTCTTTGGTTCTTTCGGTAAAGTTACGTAGAAATAAAAATAAATTAAATAATAGCATACGACGTTTCGATTGCAACACAAGCAATCATCATCAGGTACGAATGAAAGAGAAAACAAACCTAGTAAACTTAGAAATGCAATGCAATTCAACACAGAGAGTCGGCTAACATAACAGTCAACACCCTACCTGCTTGATTACACTCTTCCAAAGATTGCTAATTTTGAGAGAGAGACAAAACACAGACACGGAGACACATAGACAGACATTTAAGCAGAGAGAGCTAACACAGAGATACACACAGAGAGACACACACATAGGCACACATATTGCATTCAGTTCCTGAAGAAGCTCCCGGAACGTGGAGTGAAACGTCAGACACAACGCCAAAACAACAAGCGGTACAGCTTGATGACAAGTTGGACAGTTGCTGAGGAATGGTTATATCTTCGAGTGCACCCTGACATTATACGAGCTGCGTCTTAATCGTAGTGCTGCAACAGTTTGGAAAAGATCCCACTTTGAAACAGGCCAAAATAGCTAGCTGCACGTTACGTGTCAGGCCGTATTATCCAATAGGCACAGTAGGCACTGTGCATAGGGCCTAGAAAAACTAAAGGGCATAGGAAATAAAAAAATGTGACCACGTATTTTTTTCAAAATCAACGTTTTTGGGTTTAGATCGCGTTATTTATAAATGTGTCGTAACCCTCCACCACCCGACACGGCCAATCAGTAAAAAAGTGTCACGATGACAAAATACAAATAGTTCACTGCTTTAGCCCACCGGTGTGTTGAAGCGTGAAACCACAACATTTATAATTTGAGTACGACGTTTCGCTGGTAATTGCATCCAGCATCATCGGGCAATTCGCCAGCATGGTGAGGCTCTGCTCTGTCTCTCGTTCTTATATAGAGCAGCAGCAGCAGGGTGACGTCATCATTAACTCATTAACTCATGTGTAGTGACGTCGACACACCGTTGTTTTCGGAATTTCCATCTGTATGATAATAATTGTTTTTAACCAAGATGACATAGCAAGTATAGACACTGTCATGTCAGTGTCAAACTTATTTTTTTCATAAGGTGAGAGAAGTTAACACCGGAGATGAACTCTTCGAGATTTTTTTCATTGCTAAATTTGCAATAACATCTTCAAATGGTGTTTTTCGCACAATCTCATTCTCAATAGAGTGTGGTACAAGGGAAGACAAGGTGTTGTTGTCCTATGGATGACGTACGCATGAAACAAGGGAGTGACAGCGGTGATAGTAACATGGGGCAGCAGTATCAACTGTAATTATCCCTGAAGGCCTATGAAACAGAAGCGTCTAGTGTTAACAAGTACCGTAATATGGCCCTGGTTATGTGAAGGGGGCTGCTCTTGCATTATTTGATATGGCCTTACTTCCAGATCCTATTGCTCTCCTCAACAGAGATGTCCCCTGCCCATTTCCAAAAAGAGATAATGAGTTGTCTTGTGCAACACAAGGGACTTTGTAAGAATACTAGGGTTAGCAGTTGAAAACACTCGATAAAGACTGGGTCTACGTACTGGGTTGAAACCCGTCGCATTGCTTACTGTGATTCTTAATGCTCATGGGGCAAGTTACATTTGTTTCTCAGCATTTCTAAACTGGTTACATGTGCAGTGGTCAAGCAAGCTTAATAGTCTTATTATTTTATTTTGCAAAACTTTGCAGTTTGTTTCATTTCCATCTATTCTCAGGGCTTACTTGAAGTAGAAAGGCAAGTCCCTTGTTAGCAGCTGACGAATTCCCAATTTTGTGGTCAGATGCTGCTGTATTTCAAGTCAGTGCCATGTGAAATACGTGTTTTTGAAGCTTGAAATCGGGTAACTTTTTTCTCATAATTGTCCATCTCGACTCCATACAGGGCTTATGAAAGAATATGCATTTATTCATGTTGCATATTGGGGGTGCAGTGAGTTGAGGTTGTTATGTCCATGTGTGCAGTGTCTGAAGTCAAGGTGATGTGGTCGAGATATATAATATGATACCAGCACTCTTGGGGGATTTCTGGTGAAGTTAAGTCAATAACTATTATTAGTGGCATTCTAAATGAGGGGATTAATGCAGGTGTATGCATTGATTTTCATAAAGATTTTAAGATTATGATTGGTAGCAAGAAAAAACTTGTAGATTAAGTTATTGAGCTGCTGCTGCTGCTGCTTCAGTGAATAAGTAAAGGTGGTGGCAAATGTGCAGCCTTGCAATTGTGTGCTAACGCCACTGTTGCCAGAAGGGCCTCCACTAGATGGATCTCTGGAGGTATTTTGGCCTACTCTTCCACAGTGGCCAAAATGTCTCGGGAGATGTGAGAGTACCCACAATTTAGCTCACGACACGCCGACCTCCAGATCTACTCACTGTGGTGTACCCATTATTAATGATGGGTGGACATCATTAATAAGTTACTTGGCCATTGTTTAAACTGCCGCGCCAGAAGATCAAACCAGCGACCTCTTGATGTCAAGGCCAATGTGCTAACAACGACACCGAGGCAGCATCCTAGAACTGTAGAAATGTGCTTCAATTCAATATTCAGGAGGGAGATGGGCAAAAACAACTGTTCTGGAAGCCATTGCCAACCTCGTGAATTAAAACCATGCTTGCTTCATCTGAAGCACTTTGGACGGAAGCTTGTTTACAGAAATTGCTGCCTTATTGTGTAAGGTAGTTGTGAGATTGTTTACTTTTGGTCTGGAATTGCATAGTGCTTTCTTAAGTTAAACCAAGGCTTTGTCTGGACCAGCCACTTCACCATTTGACGAGGAGAATGTTGTGTCTTCAATTGCCTTCGCGATAATTCCTTTGTTTACTTTTTTTTTAAATCCCCCCCTTGACAGACCAAGGGCCTGATTTCCCTTAGAAATGCATTAATCGTCTTTGGTTTTGGGGGGTTGTCTGAGCTGTATAGTTTTAATAGAAATTTTGAAATGTTTGGTTAATGGTTTTCGTCTCCAGACAGTTGTTATCTTTCACATATACCTTTGGCCTCATGAGATTCTATTACGTTTGCCAGAGTTTGAGTCGCAGCAGAAGATGCCTCGCATAAATGTGCATTTGCCAAAGAGGATGTGGCGGTTATTTGATGAAGAAGCTCGCCGCATTTGTATTTTGTTTAATCTGTCTAACATTTTACCTTAATTGTTATTTTTTTTATGACGTTCATACAGTGCTGAGAATTGTTTTAACTTTCGAGCACTTACATGCTATTATTTGAAGATGTCTTCATATTTTTTTTTATTAGGAGAAAATTTTAAATTATAGTTGTGGCATTGCTAAATTTCTGGAGTTCACAAATGTGTATGTTGAACTTCAACTATTTGGATATATCTTCACATATTCCATATAAATCCATAGCTTAGCATTTCTATAAGTATTCAATAAAAAAAGATATCGATGAATTGAGACGACTGCACGTCAACATGTTTGCATAATTATCTAATTGCCGAGCAGAATCTAGAGAATAATGATTTTGTCTGTAAATGTTTTATGCTCAGTTGACTGAGCTGATCTTTGAATATATGAGATCATTGAAGTGTAGCACAAGATCTTGTAGCGTCTGATTGGTAGAAGCAGTCCTGTACCTGTATCGTGTGTTACCTTGAATGATCTTTACAGGGCAATTGAAATTTGATAATTTTAAATGGATTGCTATAAGATAAAAAGGTCTACCAGAGCGTACAAGCAGAATATGTCTGCTCGATTCATTATAGCAGTACTTTACGTTAAAAAAATCTTTATGCAGTTTTTATTATTTTTGTCGTCTGTCAAAATACCACATGTAAAGCTACTGCTAATATAACCTCAAAACCCCCAGCCGCATGCCTTGACCTGTTGTGTGCTCTGGTGCTGGCTGTCAAGCTAGCTTTACAAATATATAAACGCACTTAACCCTACTCTGCCATATATCACGCATTGAATACCAGTCACCATATTAAGAAATATCTAATTTCACTTTGTGCCTAATTGCATCATGAAAATGCAGAGGGTGAAAACACGCCGAAGCCCAGCACAGCGAGGGCTGCTCGCGACTATTGATACACAAAGCTCATTATAAAGCAGCAGCTGCTCACGTCACGTTCTTATCTCCAGTGTCCTCTTTTGCTGGATTTAGTTGATGAGCCATTTCAGCTCGTGCACTGGCTCCATGTTCCTCGTGAGGACTCGCACATCTGTAGCTCGCGCCTATTTAGTTCATCGTTTGGTATCGAGTTGAGCAAAATGCGAAGGCATGATCGTGACACGCGATGTGCTTGATGGCGATGCTTTGCGAGTGTGCACCGTTTCAGTAAAATCGTTGGACGCAATGGGGACGGGTTTTTTTGTTTTTAATTTGCACTCATACTCTTCGGCGCCACTGTATTGACTTAAAGCCCTGCTGGAAGAGCTCGCGACGATGACGCATTAGTATTCTGCACTGCACTTTTGCAGCTGCTCTGTTGCACAAACAGAAGAAGAAAAAACACATTGAGGTCTGTGCAGGTCAATGCATCACTCTACGGAGTGCTAATAATGCCGTCATTGTAGTTAATAGTGCAGTCATGTTTTTTCAATGTTTATTAGTGCTTGTGCTATTGGAATTTGTGTAATTACTATTTACTCTATATTAAGCGAAAATGATATATTTTTCCAAAAGTGCGTTTTCAGCTAAAATCTTACGCGTCATAAAACGTGTACTTAGGTGGTGAAACAAATTTTGACTGATTAATAAAGTGCTCGCGATTTCCCAAGTAGATTAAAAAAATGGCAAGATTGACATCAACATGCATATCGTAATCCCCCCAAAAAAAAACGTAACTCGGTTTAATCACCATTGCCAGAGGCATCGTTCTCACTTTCATCAGCCATAGTTAATCCAACTGCTGGGTAAAGGCCTATTCATGGAGATACCATCCCACACGGCCACGCTAAAATTGCAATCCCACTCATGCGAGCAGAACAAGGTGTCCTCTTCACTCTGGGTTTCTGCAGTGGCTACAATTCCATCGGCCAACGTCTCACAGTGTGTCTGGTCCCAGCCCACCTACCTTCCTCAACAGTATCCATGATTTGCATTGCCCACAATACCTGCGGTCGGAATGCAAACAAAAAACACAACTCTGATAATGTATGCACTGTCCTTGAAATTGATTGGTCCACACCCGAGCCAGCTTTTCTTAGAGCCTAGTCTCACATGGTGTTGGACCAGATGATGCCAAAAGGTGCACAACTCAAAGACAATGCACCATCAAATTATGAGAGCTCGGGGTAAGAATTTACACCATTGGAACCTCCTTTGCCAGTAGCAAATTATGATAATTGTTTTTTTTTACCCTTTTATCTGAATGTTTGCATTCCGACCGCAGGTATTGTGGTCAATGTAAACATGACTCCTTGTAAAAAGAGGTGTCAGTTTTGTTGCCAGATAAAAAGGGTTAAAAAAACAATTATCAGTAGCCATGATATCCCTTAATTGTGTGTGTTCTTTAATCCAAATTGTTCTCCTTTGTGGAACATTTGTGGCCAGGTTGCTTCATGAAAAAGAAGCAAATGACTCGGTGGGTCTCACCGAGTACGATAAAAAATAAAACGTTTATTTTATTTGTATATATTTTAAAGTGATGTATATTCTTGGTTCTTTCGGTAAAGTCACGTAGAAGGGAAACAATAAAATAAAATAAAATATGAAACAATTAAATTCTCACGACGTTTCGACTGCAACACCTGATGATGATTGCTTGTGTTGCAGTCGAAACATCGTGAGAATTTGATTGTTTTATATTTTATTTTATTATTTCCCTTCTACGTGACTTTACCGAAATAACCAAGGATATGAATCCCTGCAGTCACGAAAGCTTTAAATAAAAAATAAAAGTGATGTGTTTACCTTGCCTATTATTTTCACTCCTATCTTGTTTTTGTATTATTTGTAGTTGTGACCTTATGACCTGCCCCTACTGGAAAACTAGCATTATAGCTCATTAGATTTCCCCAGGATAAATAAACATTCTCATTCTTGTGTCTGTAAGTACGATTCCAAGTACACATCTATCCACGCTTCTTTCTGTGGTTTTAAGTTCTTTACCCTTCCATCTGGCAACAAAACTGACACCTTTTTACAAGGAGTCATGTTTGCATAGACCGCAATACCTGCAGTCATAAATACAAACAAAAGACATAACTCTGATAATGTGCACTGTCCTTGAAGTTGATTGGTCCACACCCGAGACAGCTTTCCTTCGAGCCTAGTCTCACACAACTTCAAGGACAGTGCACATTATCAGAGTTATGTCTTTTGTTTGTATTTATGACTGCAGGTATTGCGGTCTATGCAAACATGACTCCTTGTAAAAAGGTGTCAGTTTTGTTGCCAGATAGAAGGGTAAAGAACCAATTATCATATTTTTACTGGCAAATGAGGTCCCCATAGTGGTTTTAAGTTCTTTCATTTTTTTGTCATTGTTCATATTTGTTAATCCCCATGTCATGGCAGTTGATACACACTGACAAACAACTTTCTTCTTCCAGCATTTAATTACGTAATTCAGCTTCTTGGTTCTTTCGGTAAAGTCACGTAGAAGGGAAATGATAAAATAATAAAAAACATAATTAAATAATTCTCACGACGTTTCGGTCACAACGCAAGCAGCAGTCGAAACGTCGTGAGAATGTTATTGTTTCATATTTTATTGCGTTGTGGCCGAAACGTCGTGAGAATTATTTTATTATGTTTTATTTGTATTATTTTATTATTTCCCTTCTACGTGACTTTACCGAAAGAACCAAGAAGATGAATCCCTGCAGTCACGAAAGCTTTAAATCGAAATTTACGTAATTCAGCTTTCCTTAAGCAAATATATAAGTGTCAGAGGGACAAAATTGATAAACATAGCAGCATATGGATACCGAAGGGCATATTATAGAAGGGGAATTTGGGTCAAATAACTTAATTTCCACTTCTAGAACAAGCACAGTTTTCTACAGCAGATGTAGTGGACTTCTAACAGACTAGATGGGTGATGCTGACTTTCAATTTGCCCTTTTATCTGCCCATGTTTATCGGAGACAACATGATGCCAGCATTGTCGCTGTCAGAACATAACAATGAATTGTGGAAATAGAGCACGGAAGGTTATAAATTCACAATGAGAAATGTTAAAGTGGTTTTGCCCTCAGTGAGAACTCTCAAGCAAACATCGCTCTTAGTAATTTTCCCTGATATTAATAAAGGGCTTACTTGTCATGTTTCATACTTTCACATTTCCCTCACAGCCAGCATGTATAACCATAGTAGCTTGGAAAATGCCGCTCGGATACGCACCAACGTATATTGCCGTTTCTATCCATCCAAAAACAGACTTTTCTAGCATCACATTACATGGCGAGATATTTTGGTAAAAAAAAGTTTACACAGGAAATATATGCACGTATACAGAGATTTGTTCTAACTGTTCTTCAGAAGCGACCTGGTCACAAATGATAGCTCAACTAAGTAGCCTATCATGTGGAAATGTATAGCAGTCAAACACTCTAAACGCGTGTTGATTCTAAATGTGGAGGGAAAACCCGGAGGATCCGGAGAAAAATCCACGCAACTACGGGGAGAACACGCAAACTCAACATATACAGCAGGGGTCACGGCCAGAATCAAACCCACGACCTCCTGCATACTATGCAAGGGAGTTAACATCTCACCACGTGGCCAGCACTCGCTGATTATTTACAGTCAATTCCTCACCAGTGTATTACTCTTTGGTTCTGTCGGTAAAGCACGTATAAAGATAAAATAATAATCTTAATTTTGGAGCTTTCGTGACTGCAGGAATTATTCTTTGGTTCTTTCGGTAAAGTCACGTATAAAGATAAAATAATAAATTAAGTTAATTAATAAAAATGTATTTAATAAATTTATTTAATTTTTAATTTTATCTTTATACGTGACTTTACCGAAAGAACCAAAGAATAATTCCTGCAGTCACGAAAGCTCCAAAATTAAGATTATCCTCACCAGTGGTCAGTCGCTTCCTTATCACTCGTCTATCACTACTGTTACTGTTGCTACGAACTTCACTCAATGATTCCTCCTCCCATGTTGAGAACTAACCAAGTCCCATTTGAAAACCGTTTTGTCTACAATGACCTTGAGTTTAGTTGACCTTGGCTTGGATGTTGCTATGTGTCTAGTAAAGGGGAATTGTATTTATTGCTGTTTTCTACAGCGTTGTGAGAGGCAGTTTTTGCACGAACGACACTATGTAAACTTTATTATTATTACTCTTTGGTTCTTTCGGTAAAGTCACGTAGGTAGAAAAGAAAAGAAAAAACTTTGAATATAAAATATGATAAAAAAACATGTTTTATTCCTACGTGACTTTACCGAAAGAACCAAAGAGTATGGATTCTTGCAGTCACGAAAGCTTCAAATCAAGATTGTATTACTATTAACTAAGTCAAGCAGACTTGACTGTTTAATCCAATGCATACTGCATTCAATCACCACACTAAAGGTCAAACACGTTATCGTATTACCACCTGCATCACGTTGCTTACTTTAAAATATCCTATCATTGTCTTTTTCCCCAAGATCTTAAACCTTGCTCAATGCAAGAAAATATCAGCTGTTAACCATCACACATTCAATTGAGTTATTTGGAGCTGGAAAATGTCGGTCCTTAGTGCCTTTTCCCGAAATCCTGATAAAAAAAACATTTCATAAAATGTTCACATATATATGTACACGGTCGTTTTCAACTTCAACTATCACCAAGTAATATACCACTAAATTGTACTTTGAAGATTGCTTTGACATGAATGAAATCTCCGGTAATGTTAAAGTATACCGAGCGTTACCCTGCGTAACGACTCGGAACCTAGGGACGGGCACACAAATAAGTATCGTCGTAAATATGCCAGAAGCACAGGTTCTCCGTGATGTAAAAGCACAAGATGATGTCCAGTCAACTGTGTTGTGTGTGTGTGCGTGTGAACAAAAATCCCAGGCGCAAACATCAAGTATTATCCATGAGCAGCGATCCCTTGACATAGTCAATTCTGAAAAAGCTGTTTAAATATTTAAAGGTGTAACCAGATAGCTACATGTTCCTACATCGCAAGTATTTTAGTTGGCTTATTATGTATTAAACATATTCTTTAGAAAAGCAACCATTATTCTTCACAATGATAATCACAAAATATTATTTGGTGGGGCATTTATTTTTCCATTTGACAGTGGTTCAAAGTAAGAGTTATTCATGCGTGACATTGGAAAATTCACTCATATTTACATAGAAATTGGTTGTCACTTTCTTGTAATTAAACTACTTAAGGATCATATTTCCCACCTGAGCATTTAAAACCACAATTTTTTTGCTGGTAGCATGATTCTGTTTAAAAAGCAATAAGAAGAAAACTGAGGTAATCTCTACTACTGTGTGCTATTTTACTTGATTTTAACACGTAATAGACTAACACGGTAGCATTAATGAGTTCCATCCCCAGTACGTATAATGTATGCACATTTCCAGCATTTCCTGACGTTATTTTTAAATAAACTGAAGCCTGTTTGCCCCAGCGTCATAATTAAAATGTAAACTTTCAGACAGATTGATTCCATCCACAGGCAGCCCATTCATTGTTGAATTACACACGTTCACTGCTCAGTCTGGTCATTTTCAGCTTGTAGATATATTTTAAAGAATACTCTAGCCCTTTTCTTTATCCACAAGGTAAGGTCGTTATTTCTCACCCACCCACTCACCCACCCACCCACTCACTCACTCACTCACCCACCCACCCATCCACTCACCCACCCACCCACTCACCCACCCACTCACTCACCCACCCACCCACCCACCCACTCAATCACCCACCCACCCACTCACCCACCCACTCACCCACCCTTCCACCCACCCACTCACCCACCCACTCACCCACCCACCCACCCACTCACCCACCCACCCACCCACTCACCCACCAACCCACCCACTCACCCACCAACCCACCCACTCACCCACCAACCCACCCACTCACCCACCAACCCACCCACCCACCCACTCACCCACCCACTCACCCATCCACCCACCCACTCAATCACCCACCCACCCACTCACCCACTCACTCACTCATTCACCCACTCACTCACTCATTCACCCACCCACTCACTCACCCACCCGCTCCCTCTTTTAACCTCTTCCTGTATCCGCCCCTCGTCGCACTCCATCTGCGCCAATCAACCTTTCTTACCCTCACCTGGCCTAACCGTCACACCTGACGCTTGCCAAACCCTCCAGCTCTCTTACCTTTTTAATATTCGGACCTAACCTCTTGCTCTCCGCGCCCGAACCAATCGGAGCGTGAAGTGTTTGCTCCCGCCTTCTTGATTACTCTGTTCCAGGGATCGTGTGGGAGAATCACTACATATTCAGTTGAAATCTCTGCTGCTTATATACTGTATATGTTTGAATTAGGCATGCACTTTTAAGTGTACACTACTGTGTGTAATGTGTTATCCATACTTATTTCATCGCTGCTTCGCTAATGGTAATTTGTGCAACACATAACACATCATATTCTTAGGGTTTTGTTTTACCTACGTGACTTTACCGAAAAAACCTAAGAATATGAATCCTTGCAGTCACGAAAGCTTCAAATCTAGAACATAACACATCACCAGGACAAGCGGACTGAGAAATGAGCGCACATTACATATATGCGCAACACAAGCTATGCATGAAACGGGGGGGTAATATGTAGATCATGTAACGTGTGGAACGCACAATAATCCCTTCTGAGGGGAGAACAAAACATGTTTAGGGAAAATGTCCTCTCACCCATTAAGGCTGTAAACCTGCAATGTCCTTGAATCGAGGGTGGATGCAGATCAATGTGATGCAATCAGTAAACAGCTTCCAAGACACCCACAGGAAAGAGATGTATTTAGGCATAAAAGGTTACACTACTGATTAGAGCATTCAAATAATAATAATAATATATTTTTATTTCATTTCGCTTTCGAAGCCCTCTTCTCGCTAAACAGATCTGCCGAAAGCTCATTATTTGAATCGTTGGAACACCGCGGTGGCATATCTTACTCTCGGGAAAGAAAGTGCGTGGTCAGTTAATGGGATTAAACTAGCTTCGCTTGCTTTATTGATGGTGCACAATTTGAATGATAAACTCTCAGTGGCTTTCTCTTCCAGTGCACAAAACAAGTGACAACACGTGTCCTATAGCTGAGGTTCTAGCCAATTACTCATGGACATGAAATATTGATCGGGCTGTCCGCAAGCGAGTACATAATATGTTGAGCCACAAGAATCTGTAAAAAGCAGAGCCTGCAATATGTTATTTTTTTTTCCATCTACACCAACTACATTATCCGAGCACTATTATAATTTACTTCTGACATAGCCATACTGCCACGTAATTGTAAACTACGAATATCAGCAGTATCCATAGCAAAGGCACATATTACTCCATTATTTATATTCACTTGTAACAAAAAAAAAACCCTCTGAAATTAGCTCATCAAATCCGGTTATTAAACCCACACACAGGTATTGATTCAAATGAAATATTCGTTTTCGTCATTTTCTTCAAATGACATGTATATCATTACGTTCAATATTAATCAGTACTATCGGGGAACATGAACTAATGAATAATGTTACTGTATTTACAACTAGGTGTACAATACGTAGACTATTTAAACAGTAAATGTAAAATTCAGCAATATTGCGGTGTCATGCAAAGTGAAAACCTGCCCAAACTGCCTCATAAATATACTTCCATACACATCATCAACTCCACGATCTAACTGCAAGTCTCATTTGAGAAGGCACTCAGCCAATCACATTAGAAAATGTTTGATCACTTGCAGTTCCTTAATCCAATTAAAGAAGACTGCAGTACGTAACGATCATAATTTTAGTTTTCCTCACACATTCCTGCGGAGGGAGCTGGTAGGAACGTTGGCTTGCTCGGTCAATGGCCAGGGTCAACGGCGGCGTGGTGTATTCCGCAAATATGCCCGACTGTGAGGGTGGGCAAAATCCGGCGTGAGTAGGTTAAACGTTGAATTTGATAAGGGCACCACGGGGTGACCAGCCCCTCCCCACCCAGCCCCTCCCTCCCCACCCAGCCCTTCCCTCCCCACCCAGCCCCTCCCTGCACGATGGACGGACGGACACAATAATCCCCTGTGGGCTGGTGTAACCAGGAGGTTCCTACCAGTATTACATTTATCCTAGCTGGGTGACACAGTGGTAAAGTGAGCTGTTCGCAATCAGAAGTGTGTAAGGTCAAAACCCAGTTGGGGGTTGACTTAGCCCATTATCCTTCCTTGGACGATAAAATAAAATGTGGGGTAGTTAGTAGGGGCTATCCTATGGAAAGACTCGCCCCCGCCGTGGGAATGTGGCATTTTTTCACCACTGGTTCAGGAATGTAATCCCCGTCCTTAGATGAGCAGGAAACCTTAAAAATAAAATGTGTAAAATGAGCTACGCCTTACACCTCAATTAATCCATACCTTGCCATGATGTGAGATTGATCTTAGTTACAAGGAGGACGTTTTAACCAGGTAATTTAATTCGTATCACTCCATGCAACGGTGTACAGTGAGTGCATACATTATTTATTTCCTTGCCACCGCATTGACCACATTAGCAATGTGGATTGATGAAATCAGCTCATGTGCAGGTGTTAGGTGGATAGTTACATTGCATGATCGTGATAGTGGAAGTTTGGGGAAGCCTTCATCCAGATGTGGATTGACCAATGCTGCTGCTACTGCTGCTGATGAGTGTGTATGTTTGTTGGCTGACATCGATGCAAATATCGCATCGAATTGCTTGGTCACGTACAAAATCTATATTATGATTTGAGGCTCGCATTTTTTAGAGCAGAGTGAGATCCCTGGTTTTGTCCCCAGTGGGATTATAACCTTCTGAGCCACCCAGACTACATTACAATTTGTTTTTAAAATGCAGATTAACATGTTTATCAAAAAACTGCACACTCAATATAATTGGTAGAGGGTGAAAATATGAAATTCTGTGTGACTGAGAGATGAGCTTTAATGAGTTTTGTTCTCGATGGAATAGCAGGCATGGATCATGCACCACTGAAAATAATTACAGCTCTAAAGTATTTAGCATAATCAAAACAATACACCACTGGCTAATTGCTTATTACATACTGTGCGTAACATGTGATGGGAAAGTGAGGGGGAAGTAGCTAAAAACTTACTTTTTATATTATAGTAAAAACATGCGCATGAAGTGTAACTTTTTCTAATAGTGTCAACAACTGCATAATAGACAGTATTTTTTTCCCATCTATATATTATAATTGGGGGGAAACAAGCGAGTGAGCAAAGTTGTTAGTGAACTGCACTCTGACTCAAGGCATATGTTTCATTTACAGCCATGACTATTCAAATTCGTGACGGGTGATATGTAAACCTGTCCTGACGCTTCCTTTACGTAACGTTCTTATCCGCCCCTACTGGACATGTGAGAAAAAGAGCTTGATAGCTCACCGGATTCCTCCAGTATAAATACATCTTCGGATTCTGGTTCTGATTATCATTCCACACTGACCGGTAATGTGAAGTATGTTTAAACTATCCCCTAATAGCTAAAGGACATGCAGAGGGTGCCTTTATCCAGAAGTGAATTAATTATATTTGTTTTTGCACATTGTTATGATTAAATCGTTGAGATTTGTTTCAGACATATTCAAATCGATTGCACTACATGTAGTCTACTATCAAACGTGTACTTACACAATTAACAAAGTCTGAGGCTTAAATTATACAAATTACAGGGCTGATTTATGGAAACAGTAATGTTTCCAGCAGACCCGCACTAAATTAATTACGTTGACATTTAAAATACTGAAATTGTCTATTCGTTTCCATACCTCTCTTAGACTAGATTGGGCCATTTTAAGCCGTGCTATTAAAGGGCCTTGCATTCCACAAGAATAACGTTGCATGTTGTTAATGATAGTTGGAAAACATTTGTGATCGTGGCTTTTTATTGGGCCACAAAAAGTCATCCTCTTCACGTGCTTATTTTAATGCGGTAATTGCACTTCACGGAAATGGTTGTCTTCAAATGTAATGTAATCTTGAAAATATATTCCATTATTAAGTAGTGGTTTATTAAAGTGGATATTTCATGCAGTTTTTATGGAGCAAGTGTCAAGGACCCCGGGGCAAATACCTCGAGTCACATTTAACATTTACTTTAGTCATGTGAAAATGAAAGCAAGCTATTTTGAAAAGCAAGCTTTGCAAATATCATTGAGGATTTATTTGTAGATTTGAAGTTTTCGTGACTGCAAGGATCCATACTCTTTGGTTTTAGTCGGTAAAGTCACGTAGGTAAAAATGAAAACAACTAAATTAAATCACGACGTTTCGATTGCAACACAAACAATCATCATCAGGTGTGACAACCACAGCAAAAAAAAATTTCTTGCTGTGGTTGTCACACGTGATGACGATTTTTTTTATTTTTACCTACGTGACTTTACCGAAAAAAACCCAAAGACTATTGGGGATTTATGTTTCAATAACATGTGTTATGTTATGCAGTAGTTGGTTGTGAACTCATCATCATCATCATCAGTCATCATCGGATGCAAGAAGGAATCTCCAAGCCATCAGCATCTCTGACGGTCTCGCGATGACAACATCTATCTTGCTCCTACACACACGCTGATTTCATTTCTCAATCTCCACGGTGGGAAAAAACCTACGTGGCCTATTCCCTACATTGGCTGCAATTCCATCACCAGTCTCGACTATTAGCCATCATCCGTTCTAGCGATGCATCGTGCCGACGCCTAACTATCTTAACAGTCCATGTGTCTCTAATTTACGTGTGTTTATCTGACCCATGTTGTTTTTCTTGTCTGTCAGTGTTATTTCAAGCCTCCATGCTGATTCTTGGTTCTTTCGGTAAAGTCACGTAGAAGGGAAATAATAAAATAATAAAAAATTCATTTTTTTTATTATTTCCCTGCTACGTGACTTTTCGGAAGGAACCAATAATGTGAATCCCTGCCGCCACGAAAGCTTTAAATCGAAACCTCTCCATGCTTGTTTGCAGATTCAGCTTTCGATCCATATTCGTTGTAAATGGTCCACGCCTCTAATATGCAAACTGGATTGTACATTTTTCATAGACCATCGGTTGAACGTTCCATTTTTGTGTCAGTTGTTTATATTACTTCTATATTTGTTATTTAGACCTCGGTTTGTGAGAACTTGGATCAATTTCAACTCAACGTTGTTCTTATTCCTCTAACTGATGTTAATGTAGAACAACAACAACGATAACTTTACACTGAGGTGGTTGAGCCACCTCAGTGTAAAGTTATCGTTCGGAGTATAATCGATGTGATGATGCCTTCTTTGCATTTGGAAATCTGGCATTTAGTCGTTCTGGGTGACCACAGCCACACATTGGATAGTTTGTGCACCAAGTACCCTCGTCTGTGACAATTCCTTATCAGGCATCACCACAATAATTTCTCCCAGGTGGGTCTCTTTGTTAACCAGCAATGACCAGCGTGGCGGAGTACGGCCACATATCGTTCCCCTCATGGCAGTACAGCCCGAGGCGCACAGTTGTTAGTCACTCGCCACTGATTTCATCAAACGTGACGGAAGCGAGGTAGGCGTAGGAGTCTGGGATGTTGAGAATCACTGGGTAACAGCAGGACGTCTGCGTGATTTTGCCACTGTTGCGTACAAACGCACGGACTCTATCTGAAGAATCTAACCTTTGCTGAATTGCAAACAGAACAGAGGTAAATAAAGTGAAGGCATTGTTTGCCTCAGTGGTGTGAGAAGAATAAGGGAGAGCGCGCACATCTGAAAAAGTGGCCGCCTTTTTTTTATCATGGAGGGAGAGTTGACAGTAATTATGGAGTTGAGGCCCATATTCTCTGACGGAAAGTAGCACATCTAACATTAAGGCTCTTTGAACATTAAAGATGTGCTCCAACCATACGCCGTGAATATGAATAGATGAGAAATACCAAGTATGCATTATATATGTGTCGGGGTATATATATGTATACATGCTATACTGTGTTATTTAAAGCTCTGGAAATGTAAATGCAGTCGTAGGTACACCTTCTTCATATGTGCACAGGGAAAATAACACGTGCAAAAATAAGAATTCTGTCGGAATCCCGGTTAATGCTTACTTACGCATACACAAATGGAGCGCTACAATGCCAATCCACAATATTGGAATTGTAATTGTGGCAAATTAAGTAGAGGAGTGGGGCTGGAGCGGGTGGGGGGGGTCAGCAGTGGCATAGTTGTGAAAGCGCTTCATGATGAAGCTAATGATGAGTGATGTCTGAATAATTTTACAACCCCACACATCCCCCCACCCCCCACTCCCCTCACTAGTCCGCACTGACCAGAATGGTGAAGTATGGTCAATGAAGTTACCTTTCCCCACTGATCTCATTAGGGTTCATCCATTTGCAACCACCGTGTACAGCGTGGCATGGGATGACCTTCATCTTGTAGTGGGTTGCCAAAGGGCTGTAATTTATTGTTACTATCACCTGGAAGAGAATCTGTTGCATTGCAATGGAAAATAAAATATATTTGTCACTCACATAAAATACCATAATCGCAGCACTGAAAGTAATTTTCCTTTATTATGCAAATATAATATGAATTGTGCGGTTTCTTTTTTTTTAATATATTCTCGAGGATTGAAAACATTCTGGAGAAAGAATAGCCTTAATTGGAGCAGAAATTAAATTGTTAGAGCAATTTCAATTTAACCGTGTCAGTCTTCCGTATTGTTTTGTATTCACAACCCTTCAGTGTCGCTATTCTATGATAGGTATTCAGAACGTATTCCGATATTTAAGTTCAATTATTTTTTGTATATGTTACACGCAAAAAAAAATCCCTATTTAGCCAGCTATCCAGATAGTTTCGGCGAGAGAGGAGTACTTTGGACACGTTATGAGCAGTGGCGGCTCCTGCAAAATCTCTCAGGGGGGGCAAATGTCTGGATGATTGATAAGGATAAGGTCCCCCCATGCAAAGGATAAATTAACAGCTTAAGCATGTAAAGGCAACTTCACTTCTTTAATATTAATGAAAAATAAAGTGACTCTTACAATACATCTTGTTTGTTTCTATACTCACTATTAATACAATCCACTCATGTTTCTTTTATTAAAGATTCCACGAGGTGGCGACAAATAATTTTGTTGGATGAAACGTGCTTACGTATGATGACGTAAGCACGTTAGTGCGAGCCCTCCTGGAAGCCATAGAGAATGCATTGCAGCGCCCCCCGTTCGAAAAAAAACATCTTTGAATGTAAGTCTATGGGAACACTCTGGGCGATTCTCAGCCTGAGTGAAATCGCCCAAAAAGAGGCGGTACTCCACAGAACGTAGCATGACGCTGATTGGACTATATCCAGAGGCACAGTGACGGCTAGCGTGACTCTGTGGTTGAATGACATTGGTGGTGCGTCGCCCAATCGCCCTAATGAAGAAACCGCCCCTGGTTATGAGGACCTTTGGACGAGAGAAAATCGCTCTTGCTTGAGAATGGAGAAGGTAACAGGGGCAGAGGTGGACCTCGGAGGAGATGGAATGGACGACATAGAGAACACCGCTGGCCTTACACTAACCCAGCTACGAGGGGCAGCGAGAGACTGGTATGCATGGTGGAGTTTGGTCGTGGATGTCACCAGAGGTCGTATTCGACCTGACGACACAAGGTGACAACGTGAGAGAGGAGCCCAGCCAGCAGCCAACCAGGGAACTCAGGGCATCGATAATTGTTAATCGTAGTATGATGTGGATGCAAAAGCTGGTATATAGTATTTGCAGTAAAAAAAAACATCCACCAATTCATGAAAGTCGCTCCACGCTATCTTGATCATGGGGATGTTTTGACCATACTTCACCATGCCGGTCAGTGCGGGTTAGTGAAGGGGGAGGGGGGGCAGAGGAGCATGCAGGATCAGTTCAGATATCACTCACAACAGATGTTGTCTATGGCCGGGAATCCAACTCAGGTGACTGGGGTTTCAGTGCACTAATAACTGCACCACGAAAGCTTCACCATATGAGATATAGAATGAGCTATACACGTGCAAAACATATATTATACACAATGTGTGTGCACTTCATACACCAGATTTCATTATTTATTAACACATTCTGCATAATGGTATACAATTTTCAAATACGAAAAAAAGTATTAATCAAACATTTTTTTCTTTCTAATTTATGGCAATACACATTATAATGCATATTATGCGATGTTAGCATACAGCGTAATCATTCATCAAGGCAAACATGTGGAATTATCTGAGAGCAATGGATCACCCCACAGAGCTCTGTAGTAATGCAACTCTGTTTTTTGGTTAAAATATTTCCACGGGTAATTTTTAAAGTCCAACACCAGCTGGGTTCAGGGTGACAGGACCATTTACTGTTTCCTTAAATAGAACATACACATTTGGTCATGTAATTTCTGAATGCAAATACATTTTTCATCATTTCGGCAATTTCAGGTGTGTATATGTAACTATATATAATTTCAGTTAATGTTATCGGCGAATAGCGGAACTGGTCTTGCTCCTCCTTGCGATCAACTCGGCCTTAAAAGAGTACCTGGTTGCAGTATATAAACATCAGTACTGGGGATACAAAGACGGGCGGGCATGGGGCTTGCCACACCACACTCTCGTGCATCATGTTGTCCAGGCGTGCTCGCTAACAGCCTGTGTCGGCCATTATGTTTCTGATCCATATCTAACAGTAGGTAATACACATTTATTTTCGAGACACATTGGCATATTGCTTCTTGTTATCAAATTCCACTTTCCAAAAGCACTCCATCCCACTCTCATCCACCTCGTTATTTAATAATTTTGATCTCTCCCATTACCGCCCCAGGTATACGTTCTGCTGTTTTCCAGTTGTGCTCCTCCGACAGACATCTCTGTGTTTTTTGTTAGCAAAGTTTTGTCTTAGATTTTTGTTTTGCTCATTAATCGTGAGTCAAAATGTATAACTTTATTCATTATGACTGCCTAAATTTGTATGTAGTTAATTCCTAAAGGGTGTTATAATAGTGCCTATGCTATCTGAGATGCTATAAACATTTATCTCTGTATTCATGCCTTGTTTTTCCAATCCAATTTTTGTAAAAAAAAAAAAAGTCTGGTGATCATTTGCTCCTAAGTAATTGGACATGGAGAAAATATATGAATGTGTATAGAATGAAGATGAATAATTAGAACACATGCACATATGTTAAAAAAAATCCATTAATAACACTGCCTAAAAAGGAAAAGTATTTTACAGGTAACGAAAGTAATCACCAAAGGTGCTACAAAGAATGGCATTACCGAAACAGTAGAAATATATTTCAATCTAAGGCCACAATGTTGTTGTTAGTTGTTTTGTTATTTGTGCTTGTGCGCCCCATCCGACGCAGTTTTTCGTCCAATAATGAGTTTATTGGACACACGTGCGCTTACACTGATGGAGGCTTCTTACACTTGCTTTAAACGGATATTGTAAATCAGGGGTGGGGAACCTTTTTTTTGCCAAGGGCCATTTGAATATATATAATATCATTCGCGGGCCATACAAAATTATCAACTTAAAAATTAGCCCGTTTATATTTGGTCAAACATTTAATTAACTCACCCCCTAATGTGATGGCTGGAACTGCTTGTCTTTGGTTACGCGTTTGATGTTAGCTGGTATCGATGTTGTTGCTACTCGCAACTGCTTTTCCAGGTTTGCTCCTAGATTTATTGAATTTCGAATCCCGCCTGCGGTTGCCTTGGCAGGGCCAAAACCCAAATAATTTCGCGGGCCCTATATGGCCCACCCCTGTTGTAAATGGAGCACAACGATGATAAAATACCTAAATTTACACTTAATTATCTACTTTCGTTTAATACTTGTGCCTCTTATTTATAAAGCAGTCAGCCATTTTGACTTAGTTGTGGGGTTCAACACGAGCAATCAAAAATGCTCTGCTAATTGGCAACAACTACTATGACAACAAAATCTAAATCTTTTGCCACAGCAAACTCCCAAGTACGAAGTAAAGGCAAACACCAGTGAGCGCTCGGCAAAGCTTTGAATGCAGCAGGAGAGAGACAGTCCTGTCGCATGCATGAATATTCGTCATCATCTTCTTGGTTCTTTCGGTAAAGTCACGTAGAAGGGAAGTAATAATAATAAAAATAAATAATAAAAATAAAACATAACAAAATAATTCTCACGACGTTTCGGCCACAACGCAAGTGGCCGAAACGTCGTGGGAATTATTTTGTTATGTTTAATTTTTTTAAATTGTATTACTTCCCTTCAACGTGACTTTACCGCAAGAACCAAGAAGATGAATCCGTGCAGTCACGAAAGCTTTAAATCGAAATTCGTCATCATGTCTAGGTGCAGCCTCATTAATCTGCATTGGTGTTCTCCAATTACAAGAGCACTCGGGAATGGGGTTTGGGTCATCGTGCGACGCATCGATGCCACGCTTGTTTGAGTTTGAGGTGGCGGGAACGCGTGTCCGTTACACTATCTTCAAATCTTGGCTGTTAATGGAAAGCAAACATTGGTTTGGGTCGAACAGTTTTCTTGGTAATTTCTTTTTGCACAAACAGCCATTAAACTTCCCACGGGTATTATTTTCTAATGGAGCTCACCGGCACGTATCAATGTGTTTGATTAAGGCATCATTGATGCTGAAAACACCATCGTTTGAAACAACATTGTTGAGAAAAAAAATCAAGAGCTATTTCAAATATTGAGTGAGTAAATGACATGTTTGCATTTTCGGTTGAAGGTTGCGGATGTTGAGTTGGAGTAATTTATTTGCTATGGCTTGTGAATTGTGAATAGCCATGTTACATGTGTTACAAGCTGCTTAAAATAACCTCACATTTCGAGAGTTGAATACGTGTCTTGCCAAGTGTGTTTGATTTGAACGTATTAATTTGTTTTATTTGGTCACAGCGAAGCGGAATTACATTTTTTTACAATGTAGCGCTCCTTGTAGGTCTCATATTTTGAGTGTTAACATTACAAAAAATGTAATAAACTATTCCTTCTTAATTAAGACAGACTGCACGTATTTACTCTCAATATAACACTCCCATTGATCTGATTAAGCAAGCTAATAATGATCTATAGATTTTACCTTACAATTATATTCGAGAATGTGAAGTGTTGTATTTTGCAAAAAAAATATATAAATTGTTGCCAAATGAAAATGTTAAATGACGAAATTATACTTTTCCATTGGAAAGGAGGCATGCCTGCCATTTTAATAATAAAATGTATGCATAGAAGTCATGTATAACCCTAATCCTAATCAGAATGTGACAGTTTAATCCTTCCACGCAGGTAGGCTGCATACCCTGAAATGGTTTTATATGTATATAGTAAAAAAATATATAGAGATAGATGTATAATCTGCAATGTCGTGAATGGCCTTCTGTATAACTCGCCTTTTGCCCGTCCAAGGACGGGTGTATATTGCAGTTAATCTGAAATATTAAGTAGAAAAATTGTTCAGCTCATGATTATTAATCAGGGAGGGGTTGCCCAATGTTGAGTGACGTCACCCGCTAATGGTTATTGTGGAGGGATGCGGCATGTAGAGTGACGTCACCGCCTCATTGTTATTGGGGAGGGGTGCGGCATCTATAGTGACGTCACCCGCTCATTGTTATTGGGGAGGGGTGCGGCACGTGGAGTGATGTCACCGCCTCATGGTTATTGTGGACGGGTGCGGCATGTGGAGTGACGTCACCGCCTCATGGTTATTGGGGAGGGGTGCGGCATGTGGAGTGATGTCACCCGCTCATTGTTATTAATGAGCGGAGGGGTGCGGAATGTGGAGTGAGCGACCTCCTTGTGCATTAAGTGTAAATTTCCACGCGGGCATGAATATTAATGAGGGGGGGGGGGGGGGCTCTTTTGCAGTGACGTCACGCACAGATGTAGCACTGTGCTGTATAGATTAATTTTTACCGTCAATTTCTGTAAAGAAACGTCGTCATATTTGAAGCGACTTTGCGTAATAAATTATTAAATGTAGCTCAACCTTCCTCTGTGCAAGTGTAACAATCCACCCACTCATGAATATTAATGAGGGGGGTGGGCCTCATTTGGAGTGACGTCACGCTGGGGGGGGGCTCTTGTGGAGTGACGTCACGCGCGGGATACACACATTTTTGGCTCATTAGTAATATTATACATTTAGTTAAATGACTGGTATACGTACTAAAATCGCCGGTTGTGAGATGTTCCATGCAGTTGATATTGACAAGTGTTTATATTAGTCTGTTTGCTTTACTAGAACAAAAATGGTGACAACATTCATAAACTGACTTTTGCAAGCGCATTTGAAAACATGATATTTAGAATATTAATATGGGCTTGTTTCGCTGTTTAGCCTATATTTAAGACTGAAGAAAACACTGAAGGCCAAGTTGAAATTAAGTCGTAGAATACAAATCACAGCTGTAAATTATGAACTGGAATGAATGAAGACAATGAAATAAGTCAAACTCCCTGTAATGGTATTCGAAATAAATGTGTGGTCGAATTTTGTAAAAAATAATTTTGCTGGATCAGATTACTTTTTTGTAATTTGTTCAGCCAATTTATTTCGTGATAACTTGACGCACAGAGCATGAGGTTCCCTATCCCCGAGAGCTTTAGAAACTTTCTATATCCGTCGTTTGTTTAGTTTCCCTCTTGGCCTCCTTCATAGCGTCCGCGATTCAATGGCTCGCTTGGAAAAGGAAGCTCAATTCGTTTTAAAACATCTGTACACTCTGATTAGCTTCCTTCACCAGGCCGTTTCTAATGTGCTCATTAGTTATCCTCTCAAGCTTCAACTACTTGCCGTTTATCTTCTTGGTTCTTTCGGTAAAGTCACGTAGAAGGGAAGTAATAAAATAATAAAAATAAAACATAATAAAATAATTCCCACGACGTTTCGTGCCACAACGCAAGTAGCCGTCCTCAGGTCTGTCGGGGAGACAGCGTCTGAATGAAACACCACCACGCTTGGCGCGTCTATTTAAGCTGGGTTGGAAGGGGGGAAGTGCGCCTTGACAAAAGAAGAGGAATTTAGCATATTTATGGGAAATGCAGGAATGTGATTAGTACTACTTGTGAAATGCGTAGGAGGTGGGCGGGGGGTTTTCAAAGTCATATTATGCCCGTGCATTATGCAGGATTAGCAGCATCAAAGGGAGGGGGTAGGGGTAGCATTAATAAAGGGAAGGAATGTTAACGTCAAGCACCCTCATATCTGCTGCATCAAGTCTTTTAGAAAATGTCCCATCACCTAAAACATCTCGCTGCAATCTATCAATACTTATCTGTCCATCAATGTGTCAATGAATTCGATGCGCTATTGTTACTTCGTTGCTTTTCTTCACTTAAAACCTAGCTTTGAGGTTATCTCACTTTTACATTCACTGTCGTAACCGGGTGGCTCTGTGAGCATGGGTTCGAATCCAGACAGCTGCATGTGATTAAACCTAGTTCTGAAGTATCGTGAGTTGATGGTCTCAAACCTGGTCACCAATTATTTTCACTGTACACTTAATGTGGCCTTATATTCCAGCAGAGCAGGTGGGCAAAGTTCTGCACTCCCCTCCCATCAACTGCGGATAACAGGTCTCAGAATTAGCTCTGTGATACCCACTTTTACGGGCCGTTCTCTCACACAAAGGGATGTCCTGTTCAGTGGGAGTCCTGAATAAATTCTTCGCGACATGAAGTTGATAGCACGATCGGGATGAAATTGGGGAGGGAAATTGACAAACAAGAACATTTCTGTAATCCGTTTTTTTATTTTCGAAACGCTCGTCCTATTTGAGGATTACATGCGCACAAGCAACGTGGTAAGATTTTCGTAACCTACAGGTCTGAGACACTCATTTTTCCACCCATGTGAAATTGCTCTTATTGTGCTATTTGCCAGAAATCGTGGGTGGTGGGGGGGGGGCACCACCTGGACAATCTGGTTGAAATGCTAAGCCGTGTTGGGAAAATGTTCCCTGGGCACAACTTTACATTTGCACTAACGGAGGTAATCGAGGCCATTCCGTTGTAACACCTCTTGAATATGCATTAAACCGTTCACACACATGTATGCGGGGGGGGGGGGGGGGTTACATGCATATGTATAACACCTTTTTTGTTATTGCAAATTCACCGACTCTGCTCACGATGGCTTATAGTTGCTATTTTTATTGCAACATAAATGTGGCCTATTCATTTTTATTTGAAGCCATTTGTCAATCTACTGTGGGGGTTGTTTGACCATACTTAACCACTTTGATCAGAGCGAGTTGATGGTGGACCCAGTACCGGATCAGATATCGACTTCCACTGATGTTAGCCATGGGTCGGAAATACAATTCAGGGAATCCAGTTCATTACACATTGTACTTATCCACTGCTTCCACCTCTGTATTTGTCCACCTCTGTATGTATAACGCAGAAGAAACAATTACATTTTAGCCTCCTGGGTGTTTTCAAGTGGTCTCCTGTCAGAGCCAGAATAACAAAACATGTTGTGAGTTCTTTTTTCGAGCATTAACAATAAAGAAAATGCTAAAATTTTAATACTGTATATCCATTTAATTATCGGATTGTTATGTTTCAAAAAATCGTCATAGCATAGAGGATCGGCTTTAATCATCAAGCATATAAGGCAGTAGTCGTTTATCTCTGTAATTCAATAATTTCGTATAATTTGTCAGTATTTTAATACTATAGTGCCATTTAAACAAAAAAAATAGTGCCAGAATATTCCACTGATGCAACAATATAGATAAACTATCTAAATGTTGTTGTCCCGGCACTGAGGACCATAAAAAATCCCAGCCTCATTCCCCCACCATCCCCACCCCTCTGTTTTGTGGGGGGGCAGAGTCCGAGGTTGTGGATTGTGGGGGGCCCAGCAAATATTCCACGAGACAAGTGAGACCTGGATAATGTAACAAAAATGTACATCTTCTTGGTTCTTTCGGTAAAGTCACGTAGAATGGAAATAATAAAATAATAAAAATAAAACATTATATAATAATTCTACACCTGTGGACGGCTGCTTGCGTTGTGGCCGAAACGTCGTGAGAATTATTTTATGTTTTATTTTTTTTATTTTATTATTTCCATTCTACGTGACTTTACCGAAAGAACCAAGAAGATGAATCCCTGCAGTCACGAAAGCTTTAAATCGAAAAATGTACATGTTGAAATGCGGGATACACAGCAGATTAAGCCGGGTAAGTGATGAGGCTCAAAACTAATGGGTTAATGGTTTGGTAACATTGGAAGGCAATCACAGAGTTGCGTGACTTAGATCTCGACTTGTAGTGTGCAACTCGTATAATATGCTAAAGAAGTTTATTAAGTTAAGATAAAGATGAAAAGCACAGAAAATAACAAATTACTAACTTTGGTCCGTACGTAATTTTTTAATCGTATTTTTATACTCCCTTCAGGGCAAGCATTGCACAAGCATCTGTGATTCATAGCCATCAGACGATTGCAAATTATTTATGTAAAAATATTGTGTTATAAACGATGTCTTATTATTTTGAAATGTCGTAAAGCGTATATTATTTTGACGTATCTTTTACAAAAAAATAGTCAGAAGAAAACATATTCAGCCCATATAATGTTTGTAGCCCGAGGATAAATGGTAATGGTTGTGCATTCCATTTAAACCACATTCAAAAGTCTGGTCTCCAAAAGTATATACACTCTTTATCTCACAATTCTCATTATGGTGACACGTGCTTTAAATTATTGGATAATATATGTGATGAAAGTGCTTTTCAGATGTAAAATGAAAGAGTAAAATTTATTGCAATTTTTATAGATGCATTTTTGATGACAGTTCAATTACGTTTGTAATCAACCTATTACATTGCACACTGCAGTATATTAAGCGAGGATGTGAATGCTAGAAACCGATGAAATATTGGCTCAGCTGTAAGCTCCAGGTGCAGTTGTGTGTAAAAACCACTCGCTTAAATGTTATAATTTGAGTCATTTTCTCAGCACCTGTGATGAAATGCTACGAGAAGACACAATAGTGACACGCGTGCAACCCTCGTTCGTCTTGGACCGTTATATTGAGCATCATGCCGCACAACACTGGACAGATCGCTACGCAACAGATACATTGCAAGGCATGTAGCTTCGCGTGGGACACCCGCGTCTGCAATACCACTTACCGCTGCAAGGGGAAATCCGAACCCGTGAACTGGTGTGCGTTTTTGTGTAGGGGATGGTGAAATGGTTAGCACATTGGACTCGCAATTGAGATATCCCTGGCATGGCAATTGAAACAAGTTTACGCATTTCATAAACATCTCCAGCCACTCTCCTTCCATCAGCATACATTGGTACAACCACAAGTGGCACGTTCCCGCGGTAACGCGTGGATATACTACATGTTTCTCTTGCCACACATTCGTATTGATGTCCTCATCATACTCTCTGCAACATCCCCCCGCCAAGATGACCATAAAACTCCTAACCCCACCTCGTCCACCTTGCTGATGTCCTTCTCACTCGCATCACTCTGTTGCCCTTTGTATCCCCACACCCTGACATCACTCCCTGGTGACATAATCCAACGACATCCACCACGCTCCCAGATGTCTGGCCGGTTCAATCTCGATTTGAAGCTTTCGGCGACTGCAGGAATCCATACTCATGGGTTCTTTTCGGTAAAGTCACGTGGGCATACAATAAAAATAAATCGTGATTTATTTTTTCAATCGTGATTTATTTTATTTTATACCTACCGGTATTGAAGAGTTTGCCAAATATCAATTAACAGGGGCTCCCTAGCATTCCCTCTCGTCGAGGCCCTTCGGACACTAGCAAGTCAAGATTGACACGAGCTTGTTTGCCCGTCCAAGGACTGATGTGTAATGCAGTAAATCTTAAATATTCAATTGAAAAATTGTTCAGCTCATGATTAATAATGAGTGGGGGGGGGGGGTTGCCCCTTGTGGAGTGACGTCACCCGCTAATGGTTATTGTGGATGGGTGCGGCACGTGGAGTGACGTCACCCGCTCATGATTATTAATGAGGGGGGGTTGCCCCTTGTGGAGTGACGTCACTCGCTAATGGTTATTGTGGAGGGGTGCAGCATGTGGAGTGACGTCACCCGCTCATGATTATTAATGAGGGGGGGTGCGGAATGTGGAGTGCGCGACCTTATTGTGCGTTAAGTGTAAATTTCCACGCGGGCATGAATATTAATGAAGGGGGAGGAGGGGGGGGCTCTTTTGCAGTGACGTCACGCACAGACGTAGCACTGTGCTGCGTAGATTTATTTAAGAAACGTCATATTTGAAACGACTTTGCGTCATAAATGATTTAATTCAGATCGACCTTCCTCTGCGTTAGTGTAAACATCTACCCGTTAGTGTGCTGATCTCTGCGTTAGTGTGCTGATTTTAAAGGTGCATTGAAATTTTTTGATATTCCTAATGATGCTCATGCTGTTGTGGAGTGACTCGTGCAGCCAGCTATGGCTGCAGGGTCTGGTGGTACATGTTGTTTATGTCGTTTATTGTGAAAATTCGGTCACAGTTTCTATGATCACTGTTACATTGCTTTTATAGCTTTATTTTGGTGATTTCGAAAAAACATTTTTGGTTTGGCCATGTTTGTTTGTTGTAGTACGGAGTTAGACTGATGGCCTTAATCTAAGTTGTCTTGTGGTTGTTGTTGTTGTTTGACTTCCTTCCCACTGGGGTTTTTTGCACAGCGTTGGTGTACGGTGATTTTTGTGGAATATTTTGCTGTCTTTTCCTGGATTTTCTGTTTGCACATAGTCACATAGTCACTTTAAGATGTTTTCTTGTTCATGTTTTTGTTTCATATTTTAGTTTTTTGTTTGTTGCGGTTGCACCCGATTCAAGAGCCTAATGGCTCACAGGGCTATACCTAATAAATGAAACTGAAACTGAAAGCCACTCATGAATATTAATGAGGGAGGGGTGGGCCTCAGGTGGAGTGACGTCACACGGGGGAGGGATGTGCCTCATGTGGAGTGACGTCACGCAGGGGACCCACATTCTTCACAAATTATAGTCGTATATGAGCAGAGATGCGTGTAGGAGCACAGCATTCAGTCCACTGCTGTCCAACACGCGTGTAGTGTGTTGCAGGGACCCACAACGCACGCGATTATGTACATGTTTTGATCAATGAAGCGATGCGCTTTTCCTCAACGTCTAGATATATCCATGAAATTAAGCAATTTATATTACCACTGTGACACATCGATTTGTGAACACTGTAAGCTGCATGAAGCAGCATGACAATTCTCAGCGAGGAGAGATTGATAAACCCAAACTGTGCACACTTGGAGTACAATTGAATATACGGAGCACGAAACATTAAATATAATCACGCAGTGTCCCAATGTTAATGATTAGATTTTGTTCTAGCTGCGTCCAATGTTAAACTGTTCAATCATGTAATTAAATGTGGCTGCTTTTCAGAGGCTGTCGTAACAATGCTACATCAGGGGCAGGAATTCCAAAGCACCCTGGCACACACTGCTTGCTTTGCAATGTAGTTTTATTTAAGCAAGACTGTTCTTGAACATACACAGTAGCTATACACTATACATGTTCATAGGTATGAAAGTAATGCATGCACGTTAGGAATATAATTAAGAGTTGAGGTTTTGTGGTGGTGGGAGTCATTTGGGATGAGTTCTTTCTGAACTGTCTGTGGTCATTCATTAAATTGTATTACAGTATATTAGAAACACTAAAAAGGCATTACCCAAAAATCGATACCATAACCTTTCTGGTTCACTGCTGAAATATGAAATCTAATTGCGGTGTTTGTGTGCCTCTGCCTTCGGAGTGCATGAATAGGGATATTGCGATACGTATGAGGTTTGTGATGGACTTGCTAAATGCAGCCTTGGATTGAAAGCCAGGACTCATAAGGCCCAGCAGAGACCAACACTGGGAACATTTCGAGGCCAGCGTGCATGAGAGTTGCCATGTCTGATGAAACAAGCCCAGCCATTGCAAGCACACGACAATTGGCATCATCACCTTGGTCGATAAGGCTCACCCTTCCAGCGATGTTTTAATCGCAAAATGCCGGGCCACCCTTTTGAACATAATTGACTGGTTTTCTCGAGGGTAAGTCCCTCATAGCAACTCAACTTCACGTACGAAAAATGTGGGTATATTTAATCCTAGATTTGAAGCTTTCGTGACTGCAATGATTCATATTCTTAGGTTTTTTCGGTAAAGTCACGTAGGTAAAAAACATTAAAAGTAAAATAAAATAAAAATAAAAATCACGACGTTTCGAAGGCAACACAAGCTTCCGTCTTCAGGTGGTACCGTCACAGCCACGACAGCTGTATCAAGTATCAAGTGATACAGCTGTCGTGGTACCGCCTGAAGACGGAAGCTTGTGTTGCCTCCGAAACGTCGTGATTTTTATTTTATTTTACTTTTAATGTTTTTTACCTACGTGACTTTACCGAAAAAACCTAAGAATATATTTAATCCTGTTGACTTCCGTCAGCGTGACTTCCGCTACAGATGGACCTATGCACTATACAGCAGCAAATGCGTTTACGCTCTCAACTACAGCTCCACGTGACAAGATCAAAACGCCCAAAGTCATCAAAGGCATCTCGAATTCGAGGAAACCCTCGGATCGATGACAACCGGAGATATTCCTTGAGCCAGTTGCGAGAACGAAGACTGGCCAGAGAGTGAACGAGGAAGACAGACGAGTTAAATGCTAGGCACTATATATACACACACAGTGCATTTTCATAATGTAGGTGTTTTGGGTTAGATCGCTTAAATATAAATGTGTCGTTAAATCCGCCACCACCAGATACAGCCAATTAGTAAGGATTGTCACGTAAACAGAACATGCCAATTCGTTACTAGTACAGCATCACCGGTGTGTTGGAGAGCAAATCCACAACATTTAAAATCTGTTACGACGTTTCGCCAGTAATTATATTACAACTAGCTTCATCAGGCGATAGCCAAATTCGTGGAGAAATCCTCCTGGTCGCGGAAGCCTACGTGTTAAACAGTGTGTTTTCAAATTGCAGCCAAAGAATCGAACGTGCCTGAGAGAATGTGCACTGTGAGATTTCGCAGTGATGAAGTCAGTTCTAGTGTAGGAGGGAGATGGCTTGTGACATCGTGGGACCCTGAATGATGAATTTTGGCACGAGGAGACCTTCATCCAACAGTGCATAATCAATAGCCGCTGCTGCTGATGGTTGAAATACATGATAATGATCCCGTTGTCTATTATTTCAACTTGCACGTAAAAAAAATCATCGATTAGTGGTAGAAGCCACTGGTATGTTGATCTTACTTCGCACTATACGTAGCCAATTGCGCTAATCGGAGGCCCTGAGGCTGCGTCTGTGAGACTGAAATCTATGGACACAAGGATTTGATTTGTAGTGAAGTTGGATAGGCTTCAACAAATGTTACCCAGCAGTAGCGAGGGAGTACAGCGGTATGTCAACAGAAGGTTGCCTCTGGTGTTGTAACTCAAACCTAGGAGTGTACCGAGTCTTCAACTATTTTGACCTACGTGGGAGAGTTTGGATACATTTCTCACACGAGTGGGATAATCTGCCCTGCAGTAAACATCATCAGCTCTCGTGTAAAAGGCTTGCAAGGATAATATATGGATGATGTGATACCTTTCATGATACAATATGGTCGTTATAACATATATCACTATTTAAGATTACCGTAAATTTGACAATGTATTTCACCTTTTTGTAGCATTTTTTGTACTTCGCTGTGCTTCCAGTAAAAAAAAATGGGTTACTTAAGAGCTCTTAAACTGCAGTTCACTTTACTTAGACTTACCTAAGTCTTTCCAGTATCACAATGTATAATGGTTATAAATTGACATACTGTAAGTTACATAAAACATCTTTAAACAATGTAATGAACTGAAAATCATTATGTCACATTATCACCATGCCATCAGCTACTATGTGAAACATTTTACAAAGCATTTATTTAATAGAGAATATCCATTTATTTATACCCTCGAATGTTGAGGTTGTTATTTAACGTATATATTTTATCAGCTAATGACATATTTAAGAAAAATAAAATCAGCAACGCTAAATAATGACATGAAGATAATTTCAACTTGTAACACGCACAGCACAGTATTTACTCACTCTCGAAGAGAGGGAGAGACTCGGAGGCACGAGGAACCACGGGCAGCCCAGGTGGTGAGCTGCCACCATCCATTGCCCAATCTCTGTGGTCCCCTATATATTAAGATGTTTAAAGCCAATTCTTGAGCACTTACTCGTGGTAGGAAACTGCAGCACTTGGAGCAATCCCACATGTGTGAGGGTGTTAATACACTAGATTTGAAGTTTTCGTGACTGCAAGGGTCCATACTCTTTGTTTTTTTCGGTAAAGTCACGTAAGAAAAAAGGAAAATAAATAAAATCACGACGTTTCGGAGGCAACACAAGCTTTCGTCTTCAGGTGGAACCGTCACAGCAAAATTGCTGTATCAAGTGAAAATTGCTGTATCAAGTGATACATCTGTATCAAGTGATACAGCAATTTTACTGTGACGGTTCCACCTGAAGACGGAAGCTTGTTTTGCCTCCGAAACGTCGTGATTTTATTTATTTTCCTTTTTTTTTACCTACGTGACTTTACGGGAAAAAACAAAGAGTATGGTTAATACACTGTTCCATACAGATGGAACAGATGGAGAATAGTCCACATTGCCGTACCGCCTTCTCCTCCTGGCAAAGCCAGGGTACGGCACCTCGATGCCAAAGGGAAGCAAAACTCACAAAATTGTCGCGAACGATCATCACTCGCCACCAGATTGTTTGATCACAGGTGTGCACCACCATCAGCCAGCAATATATGGACGTATTGGCGGGACATCTGTACAGCATAACACACCGGTCCTCATAAAACAGTCTAAAATAAAAAAAAATTTGAACTGACATTCGTCATCACGGGAAGTGATTTTGACGCACCACCACTCCGCAGTATTTTCTGACCGGGGTTGCGAATGGCGGCAAAATAAATAATTATTCTAGATTTGAAATTTTCGTGACTGCAAGGATCCATACTCTTTGGTTATTTCGGTAAAGTCACGTAGGTAAAAATATTAAAAGTAAAAAAAAATACTTTAATTATTTTTACCTACGTGACTTTACCGAAATAACCAAAGAGTATGGATCCATGCAGTCACGAAAACTTCAAATCTGCATAGCTGCCTTCTAATAATTATTTAACTATTTGTTTAGTCATTCTAAAATAACTAAAGTATATTTTTTTTACTTTTAATATTTTGACCTACGTGACTTTACCGAAAGAACCAAAGAGTATGAATAACTATTGCGAAAAATATGCCGTTTTTATACCACGCGCCACTGGTGTACCGCCAATACGTTCATTTTCTGTAAACTGCACGACACAATTATCTTGGATCTTACATCGTACAAAATAAAAGTGTTGTCATATTGCGGTAAGCCTATGAGCAACATAGGGGATTAGTGTTTGTTGGTGGACATTGTGTCGGTAAAAAGAAGCCTTGTTAAAGCAAGATTTGTGATTCCTCTGTATTTTTCTTACCAAGAATGTATGCCAGATGTTCAGTTAAAAAACGTTGAGTGGCAATCATTTGTAAATGTGTCTCCGTTAACATTAAACCAGTAATTAAACATAAACCTGTTAAGCGACGCAGCTGTGTGTAATTGTAAAGTGTATTGGAACTTTCACACCATTAAAAGACGCGAATAACAAAATACGTACTCATTATTAACGTTTTTGGGTTTAGATCGCATTATTTATAAATGTGTCGTAACCCTCCACCACCCGATACGGCCAATCAGTAAAAAAAGTGTCACGTTGAAAAAAGACAAATAGTTCACTGCTTTAGCCCACCGGTGTGTTGAAGCGTGAAACCACAACATTTACAATTTGAGTACGACGTTTCGCTGGTAATTGCATCCAGTATCATCGGGCAATTCGCCAGAATGGTGAGGCTCTGCTGATTGGCCGTGTCGGGTGGTGGAGGGTTACGACACATTTATAAATAACGCGATCTAAACCCAAAAACGTTGATTATGAATAATATTGGTCGCGAAAGCCTACGTGTTAAAATACGTACTGTATATATGATACGCAATTCCAGGAATGTAAAAAAATGGTGTCAAAAAAGTAAACGAAACGGTGAAATGTAACTTTATATCTAATATATTTTTTAGTTAAAGGTGCGTAACTGCTTGTTATGTTGATGCTATCATACCAAACTACTAAGTAGGGTTCCTCAATTGTGGCGTATGACTCAGATTAGTTTTTTTTTATTGTACAGTGTGTTATTTGGCTAGATGTTTGAAGTTTCGCAATAGATTCTGGGTGATTCTTCAGGAAATCATCAACACCCCATGAAACTTGCAAACGCATCAGAGAGCGATATCGTACCATATTTTTTGCAGTGATTGACATTTTGCAGTGGAATTAAAAAAAGAGAGAAAAAAACATCTTAATTTGGAGCTTTCGTGACTGCAGTAATTACTCTTTGGTTATTTCGGTAAAGTCACGTATGAAGATAAAATAATAAATTAAATAATAGCATACGACGTTTCGATTGCAACACAAGCAATCATCATCAGGTATAAAAGAAATACGCAAGCTTGCGCCCTACTCATTGACATGCAAATTTTTCTTTAACCCCCTCCCTCTCCCCGCCCCCACCCCCTCTCTCTATTTAAGGCCTCGTCACAGAGACGTTCTCTCTCTGTGTGCCGATGTGTGTTCTCTCTCTCTGTATCTTTGTGATAGCTGTCTGCTTATATGTCAGTTTTCTGGTTAGATTTTTGTTGCTATTTCTTTTATACCTGATGATGATTGCTTGTGTTGCAATCGAAACGTAGTATGCTATTATTTAATTTATTATTTTATCTTTATACGTGACTTTACTGAAAGAACCAAAGAGAAAAAAAAACATCTTCTTTGGCACCACGACTGCAAATGAAAATTTTCGTCACCTTTTCCCCCGCTTTGAATGGAGAATAATGTCTCATACTGCCTTGCAAGCGCCCTGCGGAACGACTAACTGTACGTGGATGGCAAAGATTCTCACACACACTCCTCTGGGACGTAAACCAGTGGACACGGTGCACAGAACATCAGGTTTATGACTTCACCCACTAGCGGCACGCTGTAGTTTGAATCCTTTTTGCTCGGGCATTATTACGATGGAATTTGTTTTGGGGAACCAAAATTGAAAGAGCGTGAACAGTCATGCCATGTCATTACTGTCATGGAATTGCATTATATCACCCTTTACTGTGTTTGGAAAGCAAATAGGTCACCCGGTCATGGCTTTTATAGTTTGTTCCGTATGCACCTATGAAAAAAAACGTTTGTTTTATTTATACATTATTTATTTTATTATTTATTGTATACTATGGCCGTCACTGCGGTTGCGCCTACCAGGAGGTAAATATTAATCTAAGGCTATCAATATGGCTCGTGTATGTTAGAAGTGAAAAACAGGGTTTCCGTCAGTCAGGGGATTAAAGCCGAGATTACTATCCCGCAGCAACCTTTTTGCTTTAGATGTGATTCAATCACGGCTTTAATCAGCTGTGATTTATTACGTCAAACTGAAGGTAGGTTTAAAACATTCTATTTGGAATTGAATTTCAAAGGCACATCACGTGGCTTCAAACAATCGTGTGGTCGTCAGGCAGAGTTGCAAAAGTCTGAAGTTTGACAAAATAAGCTGATGCAAAAATAAAAAGCGTTAAGACATTATGCATGATCCATACTCTTTGGTTTTTCGGTAAAGTCACGTCGGTAAAAATATATATATGAAAACAAATACATTAAATCACGACGTTTCGTCAGCAACACACGCCTCAGTAATTTAGCTGGAGCTGTCAACACCTGATGACGGTTGCTTGTGTTGCTTCCGAAACATCGTGATTGAATTTATTTGTTTTCATTTTATTTATTTTATATTTTTTACCTACGTGACTTTACCGGAAAAAAACCAAAGATCCTTGTAGTCACGAAAACTTCAAATCTAGAATTATTTATGATCCTCATAAAATACAATATAACCAGCTGTTCATCACGTATATTTATTACGTAGTTTCTAATTTTAACAACGACAAACACGTATTTCGAATGTTTGTGTGTGATGCTGTATGGACAATATTAATGCAAATACTGTCTATAAATGTCTCCTACAGTTGAGTATTATGAATAGGGACATTTTTCAACATTGGGATGTCAGGTATTTTGATACACACGTCAAATGGAATTAATAATGTATGCAATGACTTGTCATGCAATGATGCAGTGTTGACTAGGAGATATATCCAAGAAGCAAGAGAAATATTGATAGTGAAGAATAGCTGGAAAATAGCATGAAATTAAGAGGCATGTGTGTAAATAATACATTACAGATATAGCAGCGGGTAATGAACACATTTATTAAACATTGCGTAATGGCATGGGACACTGACAACAACAAAGATGACTGTTTTAGCCTTTGCAGAGGTTTGGAGAAAATACTATTAGTGAATGCGAATGTAATCTGGAGTGTTAAACAAATATGGTGATGAGGTTAGCACTGTGCCCAGCTGCTTGTATGCCAAGTATCCATTTAATGCTGTGCTGACCTTGGAGATGCCCAGGCCGGGTTCACATTTCATTTTCCAGTTGGTGTTTATGACCAGATATTGAGGGTGGGTCCTATGAATTAGGGTCATGCAATTTGATAATCAGCATACTATCTTGTCCCAAATGCCTGCTATGCTTATAGTCTATTATCACTGAATGCAGGTAATATAAACGAATATTTTTTATTTTACTTGTTACGTTAAATGGCTTGAAGTACATACTACTAAAGTATCTACTTGGTTCTTTCGGTAAAGTCACGTAGAAGAGAAATATTAAAATAATAAAAATAAAACATCATAAAATAAAAT
This sequence comes from Lethenteron reissneri, assembly GCF_015708825.2. Classification (NCBI taxonomy): domain Eukaryota; kingdom Metazoa; phylum Chordata; class Hyperoartia; order Petromyzontiformes; family Petromyzontidae; genus Lethenteron; species Lethenteron reissneri. Next base: position 5,978,019 of record NC_083797.1, on the reverse strand, counting down.
TCCTACGATGTTTCGGCCACAACACAAGCAGTCCTTTACGTGACTTTACCGAAAGAATCAAGAAGATGAATCCCTGCAGTCACGAAAGCTTTAAATCGAAATACTAAAGTAGTAAAGGGTTATGCTAACAATGAAAATGAAGGGTAGAATTGTGTTAAATGAACATCCACTAAATATTTATAAAAAAAATACAATTTGGAAAATTAAATAAAGTATGTAACTTTACATCCATCTGGCAAAGGATCGCCTGAATTTCTGTGGAAATAAAATAAGAATTGTACGAGTGAATTGGACAAACCAAGCATGGATAATGTTGTGACCTTAACACTGGGTCATGCCCTGGATTTGTTTTCATGTGACTGGCAGCCGCACGTACGTCCGGCCAGCGATCCAGTCAAAATACTGTCTAGCATAGTATTATATGGGAGTTTGATAGCACATCCTACGCATTTGCGACGCACGAACCCGGCTCAACGGCCTGAGATGGGGGTGACGTCATCACGCAGATGTTCACGATGACGTAATTAGCAAGCACATGCACTCGTGTGTCAGCCTGTCAGGAATGCAGGCAGCAAGCCAGCCAGCAAAACTTTTTTTGAATATAATATGATTGTTATATTTAAGAAAACGATTCGGTAGAATTAAAATTTTCCGCAGGAGTCATGATCTGGTTCACAAATCAATTAGGTGTTCTTTGTGAAGCGTGTAGAGTCATTTTGTAACTGCAAAAGTCACAACTGCATTTTTAAATCAATAGTTTGACCATTATGCAGCATGAAGACTCGAAAATGGTTGCAAGGGCCATGGTTACATTTACGAATATATTTTTGTTGTTGTTGAGCGTTCTCATATCCAGTGTTGACTATCTAACGCTTGTCAGGTATAGATTGGTCTCTTACAGAAAGATTTTCGAAACTCTTCAACTTACTGAGCTGTGAGCTGGCCAGGAGATGGTGGTACAAAAAGTGAGGTAATGAACCCACGACATTCCTTCGCATTTGTTGCAAGGTTTGCTCTTGGTACTCCAATTTCCTCGCACACGAAGCGAACATTCTTTGAAAAGCAATTGGCTAAACGTCCCAATGCATCGTCCACTCCGAGTCCTGAGTGCCTGGTAAGACTTCGAATCAATATCAGATGTTATTATTATTATTTGGAATCTATCGTGGCTGCAAGGGATCATGATTTGATTTTAAAATTCATACATTGCCTTTAGTGGCTGCAGGGTGCCAATTATATTATCAATCACTTGTATTGTTATTCTTAGGTTTTTTCAGTAAAGTCACGTAGGTAATTTTTTAAATTTAAATTAATAAAAGTAAAATAAAATAAAAATAAAATAAAAATCTTGACGTTTCGGAGGCAACACAAGCTTCCGTCTTCAGGACGTCGTGATTTTTGTTTTATTTTACTTTTATTAATTTAAATTTAATTTTTTTACCTACGTGACTTTACAGAAAAAACCTAAGAATATGAATCCTTGCAGTTACGAAAGCTTCAAAATTAGAATCACTTGTATTGTATGAAGATAATCGTGAAAATTATTCTCATGCTTTATCAAGCTACTGCTGCATTAAGGCAGTGGTTCTTAACCTGGGGTGCACACACCCCCAGGGGGTGCAAGATGCCCTTTCTAGGGGTGCGAGACATGGCCACATTTTTTTAAGAAAGGTAAATCATCGAAACACAAAGCATGAGCACGTAAGTACAACTACTTTGTTTCATTAAACCTGTGTGTTAACGTCATACACGTTTTTACAATTGAGTACCAAAGGGGTGGAAGGCTGCGGTAAAGATTAAGAACCGTTGATTTAAGGTCTCACCAGACTGTGCCGGTCATTGTGGTGGTCAACAATTCTTCACCAATTTGGGTGTTTGAAGTACAGGGTGTCCAAGACGGGTTCAGGTATCATGCACCACTCGTGTTATCCATGGCTGGGAATCAAGCCAAGGTCTCCAGGCAGTGTTATAACCACTGCATCAACACTCCTTCCAATCAATTGTATTGTCTTACAATGTTATCTGAATCAATCCAATTTGGTTAAATAACTGAAATGGATCAGGTTTGTGGTATCATGTATCGGATCGGATTACTTTGGAACCTGATTTTTGATACCATGCACATAATCGGGCCCCATAATGCCCTGAGCTTGTACCGCAAATACATGATATTTATAATCATTATAACGAAAATGGAGTGATATTAAAAGGAGTATTGATTACATGATAACTTTTCTATATTAAGCCATGCCAATCAATATTTTACCACTCGGATAATGATGCATTGTATGATGTCGTGGTGTTCTGTATTGCTTTGTTTACATAGTTTTTTTCATTCTAGAAAATATATTCATCTGTAGAATGCAACTGCCTGTAGCAAATCGTGGTCAATTTGTGAAAATCTTGAGATGGAACTGAGTAAAATGCCAATGGAATAATTATATTTCTGCTATCAATACACGTTTCACGTCATTAGACAACCTTATTTGAAAGTATGATTAAGTTCTCCACATCAAACGCGCAACTTTTAGTGAGGATAACATTTTTGAGGTGTTAATTGGAGCGTGATTGTGGCACTTTCATATTGGTGTAAATGTATCACTCTCCCTGCTTTCATCCCGGACAGCTGGCTCCTGGGAGAATTGGTCTTCAGCAAGCACGAGGGAAGTTGAGGTGTTAAAACACGGTTTGAAACCCATTTACTCCATCGGCACAGTTTGAGCTGCAGATATTGATTCCAAATTTGATGTTAAACCACTGTGCCTTTTATTTTGTATCACCGATATATCTGCGAATATGATGACTCTTAACTAGCTTGCCTCTTAATTGGATAATTCATTTGCAAAATTATGTTCGGTCCCGTGGAATGTCTGCTGTTAATGTGTGCAAGGAAGAGCTACCATTGGAAGAACACAACGCACTTAAACATAGCCAATATTTAAACTTGATTTGAAGCTTTCGTGACTGCAGGAATGACTCTTTGGTTCTTTCGGTAAAGTCACGTAGAAAGAAAATAAATTACGTGGCTTTACCGAAAGAACCAAAGAGTATAACCAATATTTATTGCATCGAGTACCTTGAAGATATATATTTATAGTATTCATAGAGAATGGAATATATGATAGTAGTTGGCTCATTCTATCATAAGCATCATGATTAGCCATGGTCAACCCGCTGCTGGATGACGGTGGCTCTTTTTTCGGAAGCGACCTGGCCACAACAGCTCGGCGAAGTGGCTTATGATGTGGAAATTTCTTGCGGTAAAATCCTGGAAACGCATGTTGATTCTACGCGTGGAGGGAAAGACGCAGAGGAAACTCCACGCGACCACGGCGAGAACATGCAAACCGCAAATGTACAGGTGTCAGGGTCTGAATTGAACCCATGCATACCAGGCAAGGAAGTTAAAAACTCGCCACTGCGGCAACCTGCAATGTAAGATGACACATCTACGTTAAGAAAAAATGTATACAAAGACAACGATATCCCTGTATAGCCTTTAACATGTGCTTTTGGCAAGTGCTGTTTGTGAGCATCTATGTAAGCCGACATGGCATATGAAGGCCGGCATCGCACATGAAGGGGTGGGTGACCAACACCACACCCACCGCCTTTGACTCCCCAATGCTGATGTTTCATATGCCCCACACGAGGTACGGTACTTACTTAAGGCTGATTCAACCGATTCAGATATTTTTTTTATTTTGGTCTAGCACCAATTCAGACGATGCTCAAAAGAAAGCTGTCTCTGGTGTGGACCAATCCGTTTCAAGGACAATGCATAAATTATCAGAGTTGTGTTTTTTGTTTGCATTTTGATCACAAGTATTGTCGTTAATGCACACATGATTCCTTGTAAAAAGGTTTCAGTTTTGTTGCCAGAAAAAGGGGGAAAAACCCTATTATAATATTTTGTTACTGGCAAAGGAGGTCTAATGATGATAAGACTCAATTGCTTTCCCACTGGTACGCTGACATCTTTACCGAGTTGTACATAGACATATCTGAAAATGATGTATACATACGGAAGTATCCTTAAATGTCATAAGCAGTGTAAAGACATTGAGACTTATTGTTTTAAGTCATCTTAATTCCTGAAATATTTAATGACTGAGTGACCAATGTATATTTGATTGATGTTTTAGAAGGACTGTAAAAATGAAATTTAGCCAAGCATATAGCTGAATATTGCTTATAACTTTTAAAATAAAAACACAATTTTAACTTTCTGGTCCCCCAAAATTAATGGTTGGTTTCACGCAGATGACATATTCAGTCTCAAGTTATACGTTGTCTAAGTCTTGTGATAAACACTTACTAATATTAAATCCCATCATGAGTGAAAACCAAGTGATTTGCTTCCTATGGGATTTGATACAATAGCCCAATGAAAGTGGGTAAAGCCCGCTCGCCAAATACAATTGTTTGATGGCGTATATGTGATTTTCACAGCGAAACAAACTAAATTGCCTGCTGTAGATCAAGGGTACAAGAAAATTGCACATTGCATTAAAATGTAACACTTTGGGAACCGTCTTAAAACAGACAAAGGCGCCGATTCTCATCTTAATGAAATGGTTTAAACATATTACCTTGGCAATTCCACCCCACTGTTGTTAATAAAGCCTTTTTGCACATTTTTCCCAAACATCAGGCAAAAGCTCTATAGCTATTGCTCAAATACTGAACTGTAAAAAGGTTAAGTTATGGCCCTGTAATTACCTGTTCACACCACGGATTGTAGGAAGGCTTCTACTGGAAGGAGCTCTAGAGATACCCTTTTGAGAATATGACGGCCTCGTCTTCCACACTGGTCAGACAACTCGGATGAGGTGAGAGTTACCAACACTATACCCCACCACACGGCACCAGAGGTCGCAACCGGGTACCCGATACCCGTACCCTACCCGATACCTGGCTACCTGTACCCGGCCGGGTACGGGTACCCGTTTGCGACCCTGGTGCGGCCGGGTACGGGTAGGCCGTGAGTCACTGCTGAGTAACTGTTTGTCACTCATTTACCAACGTCTTGTCTCTTCTAGCAATTCAAGTTCCTAGAATCAACCCACCCGCGCCTGCAACACGGCTTCATCCCAGAGGTCGCAATCAGGTACCCGATACCCATACCCCCGGCCGGGTACGGGTAGGGTACGGGTACGGCCGGGTACCCGTTTGCGACCCTGGTGCGGCCGGGTACGGGTAAGGAATCAAAACCCGTTTGCGACCTCTGCCACACGGAGCCTGCTGATCCAGAAACTGTGCTGTACTCTTGACTTAAAGCTTTCGTGACTGCAGGAATATGTGCTCTACCCGTTTATACTATTGGGTGGCGAGAGATGGGGGGGTCAAGAAACTTGCACTGTTGTTTCAACTGCCTTTCTGTGAGATTGAACGGGTGACTTCTGGATTGCTAGTCCAGCTTGCTAAATATTACATGATGGTAGTATCTCCTGTAAATCCTGCATATGGCTCGTGTTGTTTAAAATGCAAAAGAAAATGCGTCCTGTGTTTTCTTATTTGTGGGTTTAATTGTGTTTACTACTCTGTATTATAGTTATAATATATGATTTAGGTTTTAAATGATTTAGGATTTCAATAGGACAAGGGCAAAACGATGATAGGATATTTGGTGGCATAAATTAGGATGTATTGCAGTCAAATTTACAAAAAATATTATATCAATTGAAAGTCTCATTGATATTAATGTCTGACTTTTCAGCTTGGCAGTTATTAAAATATAAATCAATGCTATTATACCGGGAGTCTTTTCTAGTCAACAAATTCCTCACTGAACTCGAAGCTGGGCTACATTGTAAATGTAAAATAAACATTTCTGACATTAATAGCCCTGCTATTTCAGCTTTGTTAATACTGATATACACTTACATACATACGGTTTGTAGAACACAGGGTGCACGCATCTCTCTGTCAAGCTGTGATTTTTTTTTGTATTGAGAATTTCCCTTGTGAAATTTATTTTACATGAATAGCCAATGTGTGTGCAAAGAAATATAATTCTCTGCATGGGTAATTTTTTCCCCTGTATCATTTGAGTTCTTGAAAGAGCTATTCACGACGCTGAAGTATATGAATCACGATGTATGTGTGTTGGTTGCCACTGGCAAGACAAAATAGGTTCATAATGAGGCCTCATTTTTCACAACATTTAGTTTAGAGGGTTGGTTCTGACAGTGATACTGCAGGGATATGTCGCTGCTGTTCTTGAACTTTTTTTTAGGGTAGTTCCGCTTATTAATTTACTTGTAGAAGCTCAAAAGACAAGCGATAGGAAAACTGTATTTTCAAGAGGGGTTTTTTGTACCCATGTGTAAATGTTGTTCTCAAGAGACGTGAGAAAGAAAGCTGTAAAAAACGTAACAAATTGCATGTAAGATATGGTCGTCATTTGTTTAAATGTTATCGTATAATATTTACAGTATTGGGCACGAATTATGATGGAAAAAAATCTAGACTTGCATTTTCACTTATTTTTTACGATTTAATGGGATTTTGTGTAAACGAAAAGAGAAGTCACCTGATGTCACGACTCATGTTGTTGGTGGGAAAAGCATGGAAGTGGCGTCGCATGTCACATCATCTCCTGTGATGTCATGATTTTGGGTCGATTAAATACAATGTTTCCTTCCCCAGATCATCCAAAATATTTCAGCAAGGCCTGATTTTCGTAATGGTAGAGGATCAAACATGAGTACAGAATGCACTGGCTTATGTCACTACTACCTGCACTTACAGATTATAAACTGGATAAAAGTGATTTAAAGCTTTCGTGACTGCAGGGAATCATATTCTTGGTTCTATCGGTAAAGTCACGTAGTAGGGAAACAATAAAACAATAAAAATATAAAAAATAAAATTCTCACGACGTTTCCACTGTGAAAAACACACCTGATGATGATTGCTTGTGTCCCAACACTTTCAAGACGTTAAGCCAGGATGCAAGAGTAGGCTAAATAACTCTAGAGCAGTGGTTCTTAACCTAGAGGGTCCTCTAGAGGGGCCTCTAGAGGTCCGTTCACCATCAGTCGTGATAATAATGTTTTTAAAATATATTATCCTATCCGCCATGGCATCTCAGCCCGCGTGATATGGAATCTCATCTCAAACATTTGAAGGGGCACCCCCAGTGACAGTTGCTGTGTTGGCACAGGGTGACTCAGAACCATTAGTCTGCCAGTCGGGGGCAATAGTTGCTATGCATAACCACAGTTGAGCAATTTTTAATCTGCCAAATTGAACCCTGATTCTAGATTTGAAGCTTTCGTGACTGTAAGGATGAATATTCTTAGGTTTTTTCGGTAAAGTCACGTAGGTACAGCTATCGTGCTGTGACGGTTCCACCTGAAGACGGAAACTTGTGTTGCCTCCGAAACGTCGTGATTTTTATTTTATTTTTATTTTACTTTTATTAATTTAAAATTTTTTACCTACGTGACTTTACCGAAAAAAACCTAAGAATTTGAACCCTGATGCCAACATACAATGATCTACTCTTGCATAAAACATGAGTGGATCCTTAACGTCTGCTGAGAAGCAAACGATATGTATTATTATAATGATTATAATTATTATACATACATTATCACACCCGCAGTAATAATTCGGGTGGCCGCTGGATTAGAACCTTGAATCTGCGTGACACGCGTGCGAATGTGCTGCCACAAGACCAAATCACCATGAACATGTAATCAGCACGGCTGCACCTTCACCCTGTCCCTTCTTACACACTCTTGCATAATTAGTTCCGGACTGTTACATTTTGTGCAGAGATTGTTCCCCTTTGTAGTTGAACATCCTCCCCGACAGGCGGATCTAGAAAGTTCCCACGGGGAATTATTGGGGAAGGGGTGACAGGGAGGGGAGGGGGGACAGGGAGGGGAGGGGGTCCCAACATTTTACACTTTTATACAATTATAAAATACCAATTTTCTGGAAGTCAAGGGGGTAGCGTGATCACCCATATTGCCTGCTCCTCCCCCCACTCCCCCAAATCTGCCACTGCTCCCCCATTTTGCCGTTGTGTGTGCTTCCTATGTACGTGCATGGAAACTTACCGAAATTGAATTAGAAACAGGTAAATGTAGCCCTTAACCAATTTAAATTGCATTGCACTTGATGAAGGTCAAGAACAAATAATGCTTTAAGGGTGCAATTAAGTGTGCTGGATCAGTTCACAATAGGTGTTGGAACACATTTCGGGTGATATGAAAACTTTAGAATGTCTCCTTTTTGAGATTCTGGCTGCAATTACATGCTTTGCCTTAATCCCATTTTGTGTTAGTGCTATTTATATAGAAGGCAGCAGCCTGTCAAATCAATTTAGTGGCAATGCATCCATTAGCCTTTTGGAAGACCAAGTTAAATTATCTTCCTAAATACACACAATTGAAACTAACATTTAAAAGAGCCTCATTCACAAGGGCAAATGAGAAAAATATGTTAAGCCTTACCCATTTATACTATTTGTCTCAAAATAGTTTTTATTAAACCAGTATACACTTTAACGTAAATTTACATACGGTATAAAAACAATGATGACAATACTAACTCGCATTTCAGCATTTGGGTCATGCCTAATATTGGAAAAAAACAATACCAAAGGAAACAATAGATTTTAAAACATTCACGATAAATAATGCTTGCGATGATTAGCTGTAGATCTCAATAAATGTGCTCGCTTGGTTAAACGTATTTGTGTCGCTATAGAACTCACAGCGAGGGACATTTTCAAGTCCCTATATGCCTACTAATTAGCACGTTCTTCAACATCCCGACACAATATTAATTTCACACAGAAAATGAGCCAACATATGGCAGATTACAGACCTGTGACCTGATTCAGATTCTCAAGTCTAAACTAGTGGATTGAGGAGGGCTGAGTTTGAGAAACTTGTACTTCTTAGCAGATGGCTCATGCAACTGTGTGTTTTAAAGAGCTGAACCCATTTCCTCAGTGGCATTAATACTTTGTTGTAATGACCCCATCCATTGTTTGTATTTTGTAGAAGTAGTCACTGGTCTTCTCACCCGATAGGCTCACAGTGATGGCATCACCTTTGCTCCTCTAAGACTAAAACAGGAAGACTTTTTTCCAATTTTGGCTATAACCTGATGAAGCTGGTCAATCACCAGTGAAACGTTGTACTCGAATTTAAAATTTCGTGAGTTTTCTCTCAAACACACCAGTGTGTTGAAGTTGTCCCTTATTGGCACGTTTTGTTTACGTGACAAACCTGACTAATTGTTTGTGTTGGGTGGTGGCGGGTTTCATGACGCATTTATATTTACGCGACCGAACCCAAAAACCCTTTATTATGGATACTATTGGTCGTGAAAGCCCACGTGTTAAACTAGTCACTGGAGTTGATAGTGTTCCACTTACTTAGGAGACAACTGCAATTAAATTGTTATTTTATTTATAATATGTGAGATATTATTTTCATCAGTCGAAAAAGCACTCAAGCTTTGGTGTATTATGCAAAAACCATGAGCAGTTGTTTTTAAGAAGTGCATTATGGTCCTCTGAGGTCACTATCAAAATAACTCTTAGCAATTGTGACCGAGAGATGGACAACCGTGGACCTGGTTTGGGAAGTGGGAATTCTGTCAGGGAAGTGGGGAGTCCAAGTACATGGTTGCCAGAGAGAGACTTGGTAGCAGTGGGCATTGGTGACTAAACTGTACTGATGGGTATACATCAGGACGAAGTCGGTCTTCTGCTGACTGTCAGTGGGTCACAGTTGCTCAAATTTATGTTGATGGTCACTTAACGCAAGAACACGACAGTGCACTTAAATTTCGATTTGAAGCTTTCGTGACTGCAGGGATTCATCTTCTTGGTTCTTTCGGTAAAGTCACGTAGAATGGAAATAATAAAATAATAAAAATAAAACATAATAAAATAATTCTCACGACGTTTCGGCAACAACGCAAGCAGCCGTCCTCAGGTGAAGACCAGGTCTGTCGGGGAGACACCTGAGGACGGCTGCTTGCGTTGTGGCCGAAACGTCGTGAGAATTATTTTATTATGTTTTATTTTTATTATTTTATTATTTCCATTCTACGTGACTTTACCGAAAGAACCAAGAAGATGAATCCCTGCAGTCACGAAAGCTTTAAATCGAAATTAAATTTTTTTTTACGATTGAGAACCAAATGAGTGCAACGGCTGCTGCAAAGGTGAAGAAGCACTGTTTTAGGGGAAGCACCGTCCGTCGCTGATTGATATCCCCAGACCACCCCCCAAAAACATCCCCATCTCTCCACCCCCAGGTAACCCCCTCCACCATCCCCCCCCCCTCGACTCGAACGCTCTGGGCCCCTTCGCTATGAGGTCACGAGCTGGACGCGATGTGGTGGGGAGGGAGACAATGAGAAGGCGTGGTGGCGTGGTGCATGACCTCCAGCGGACGGTACACCACGATCAATTTGTAAAAGGTTTGAAACTTTGTGGTTTTATTCCCCAGCCTGCACCAGAGGTCGCAATCGGGTACCCGATACCCGTACCCTACCCGATACCCGGCTACCCGCCGGGTACGGGTACCCGTTTGCGACCCTGGTGCGGCCGGGTACGGGTACGGGTAAGGAAACAAACCCCGTTTACGACCTCTGGCCTGCACTCTTCTTTTTTTTTCCTGTTGTTTTTTTGGGAGTTTCCCGTCGTCTTCGGATTTATTTAATTGCAGTACGTTGGCGGTGTTGCATAACCACATTTTCGAAGCACTTGGCGAACGATTCGCTTTGGGATTCAAAGGAAATGAATATGCTTTCATATGGAACACCTGGAATTAGTTAAAAGCTAATATATATTTTTGACTCGTGTTTTAAATGTGCTCTTGTGGTTTTCTGCTTAATTGCTGTCCTCATCTAAATAAACATGAAGCTCGCGTCTGAAGATGAGGCGTAGCTTGCAGAGAGTGTGATAAGATTACAACATTCATATTTGCTGATGTACTAATTGGCACAACCACACAAAGTGCTCATCATACATACTTAAAAAGATAAGAAAAAACACATTTGCTTTTCGGTCCTTTAAAGTGGCCAAATATTTCCAATGTGTCAACGCGGAGTTGGTGAGCCCGAGATTAGCGTGCTTGGCTACGTTCGGTGTGAAAAATGTTCAACGTACATACGTACATACTTCCCAATTCCTATCCTCTTGCTTGCGTGCTTCCAGTTCACACTTGCCTTTAAAGTTATTGACCTCCATACGAATCAAATTTCAGATATCTCGGTGTCCCCAGATGCAAAGTATAATCTGACATGCTGTCACAGGAACCTTAATTTCAGTGTTATCAAACCGGGTCCTGTGGGCCCCACACCACAGTAATACTCATTACACACACAGGCAGTGCTCGCCACAAATAAACCACAATATACTAATAGGGGTTTTCCCCTTTTTTCTGGCAACAAAACTGACACCTTTTGCAAGGAATCATGTTTAAATTAACCACAATACTTGCAGTCAAATGCAAACAAAAAACAATACTCTGGTAATTTATGCATTGTCTTTGAAACTGATTGGTCCACACCAGACAGCTTTCTTTGGAGCCTCGTCTCATATGGTGTTCGATCCAGATGATAAACCACATATGGTGTTGGACCAGATGATAAACCACAATACTTTGCTGATCTCGCCAAGGAGCATAAGTTGTCACGCAAACTCTGGTTCATCCTCGCTACAGCTTTTGGCTAACCATCGAACGAAGACAGTCACCCGCATGGCGCGCTTTCAGATGCGCTTCTGCGGCCGTCTGGAACGCTCTGCCTTCTGATATTAGGAAGCCATTGGAACTATGCACTGTTAAATCTAGATAAAAAAAAAAATTATTTAGAGAACTGCTTTTTGTACTTATTTTGTTGTCCTTCCCCCGCACCTCCGATTTGCATGGTTGGCTACGTACGGTGCGAAAGAAGTTCAACACACGTTACATACGTGCACCCAAAGTGGATGAACAATGTCTTGGGTACAGTTAACGACTGCGTGTCCTTGAAAATTATCAGCAACGTCTCCAAAGCAGCAATATGTATCACAAAACTGGGCCTGCCGCTTAAGAAATATCTCTCCACTGTATTGCTTCTTCTCAATGCTAAGATACATATGCAGTTTAACTTCTCTACAATTCAATCCCGATGCCTTTTCTTCCTACAAAAAAGCATTAATCTGAGTGTATACAAAATGTTACCTCTATCCGCTAATTCTTCGGGAGGGGTGGTGGGGGGGGATGTTAAACATTGCTTTAAATAAAACCATCAAACAAGTGTGGAAGCAAAAGCCTCTTGCAAGCGTCGTCGGCTTGTGATGAGTCACAAAGTGCAATTATAATCACCTCATATTCTTGGTTCTTTCGGTAAAGTCACGTAGAAGAGAAATAATAAAATAATAAAAATATAAAACAAACAAAATTTTCATGCCGTTTCGACTGCAATGCAAGCAATCATCATCAGGTGTGAAATCCACAGCAAGAAATTTGGAAAAAAGTGGCGGTTTAAAATTTTCTTGCTGTGGATTTCGCACCTGATGATGATTGCTTGCATTGCAATCGAAACGTCGTGAGAATTTTTATTGTTTTATATTTGTATTATTTTATTATTTCCCTTCTACGTGACTTTATAAAAAAAACAAGAATATGAATCCCTGCAGTCACGAAAGCTTCAAATCAAAATATAATCACCTCATTGGCTGCTGGATTTTCTCAGCGATGTTTTCTAGAATGTTGTAGCCCTTCCTTTGTAATGCCTCAAAAATCCCTTCAGGAGAAGCCACCGTCAATGTTGTCAGGAAGAGCAGGCGACACGCGCCATTGATTCACTGCGCAAATCAATACTCTTGTTTTCAAGCCCTTTCCAACATTCGCTTTGTTATCTAATTTGAAATCTCCCAAACTTGTTTTTTGTTATACCAATTACAATCGGCAACTCCTTTTAGAAATAAATTCTGACATTACTGCATTTGCTAGATTGCAAGAATCTAATTGAAGTGGGTGTGTGCTCCAGTACGGGTTGCATATATGTGGCAAAAGATTTGTCCAAAAGTTCCAAGATGTTTGTCACCGTGAACTGCCTGTTATAGTCTCAATTTTGTTTCAATATATGTAGTAGTGATGCCACGTAAGCTTTACATGCAGCATGTCCTTTGTGAAATACATGAACAAAAATAAATGCATTCTAAACATGGGTACAATTTATAAAAAAAAAAAAATCTGAAAACACAGGTAAAAAGCATATCGCATGAGAGAGAATGTCCACATTTTCAATTACAACTCACTTAAAGTGATGAATAAGAGTGGCCGCACTGATACGGAGCGTGTTTCAGTCATACCATAGGTACTCTGTATGAAAACACTGAATAATGCATCTGTCTTGTTTGCCCCCCTCTCCAATCGTCAGCTAATAAAGCGACCTACTGGCCTCGTGGCAAGACTGGGAGTCCGGGTTCAGAGGTTATATTCATCCCCCCAGTGCTTAAGATAATTGGATACCATCTGTCCTGCCACTTGCCACTCAGCACTACAAAGGAAAAGCAAGGATGTTGTGATACGAACAAAAGCCACAGGAAACATCAAAAACCCCTACGATTAGCTTATTTTTTTGTTCCCTAATAAGCAAATGACTCAAATAAAAACTGCCATATTTGTGTAAAGAGAATGGACTCAAATATAAAGCAAGTAGTGTTATGTGAAAATCATTTTAAAATGTTATCTCATGTAAAGCGGAATTTTGTTTTTGGCTGCCCAGCAAATGTGTCATGGCACACACGAGAATATAGCCTTGATGAACTGAGAGTATCTCAAAGAGTATGTCAGGAACTTGATTAATTGGGCAGGATGCTTAAGAATTCATGGCGAATTGGTTTTGCCAGCAGTAATTAAATGATTGACATTTCATTAGTTCTAGATTTGAAGCTTTCGTGACTGCAAGGATTCATATTCTTAGGTTTTTTCGGTAAAGTCACGTAGGTAAAAAAATGTAATTAATAAAAGTAAAATAAAAATAAATAAAATCACGACGTTTCGGAGGCAACACAAGCTTCCGTCTTCAGGTGTATCAAGTGAGAGCTCACTTGATACAGCTGTCGTGCTGTGACTGTTCCACCTGAAGACGGAAGCTTGTGTTGCCTCCGAAACGTCGTGATTTTATTTTATTTTTACTTTACTTTCATTAATTTACATTTTTTACCTACGTGACTTTACCGAAAAAACCTAAGAATATATTCCATTAGTTATTATTAAGGTCTTTGGGGAATTCTGAACCTACAATTTAAATATTGTTATTTAAGACTGCTAGTCCAACAAAATAACAAATTAAAGAGAACATTCACGGGGCTCTGTCAATTTAAAGCTTTCGTGACTGCAGGGATTCATCTTCTTGGTTCTTTCGGTAAAGTCACGTAGAATTGAAATAATAAAATAATAAAAATAAAACATAATAAAATAAGATTAAAATTTTTTTTTAAATTTTATTATTTCCCTTCTACGTGATTTTACCGAAAGAACCAAGAAGGTGCTCTGTCAATCAACTGTTCGGTAGAGGCCTCCCTCTCCACTCTTTCATAAACGGAGGTTGTTTGACTTTTGCTTCACCACGCTGCCTTGTGTTGGTTGGTGAGGGAATGGTGGCCAGGACCAAGTTGAGACATTTTACGCCGTGGATGTTGGCCATGGCTGAGAGTTTAACTCTGGTCACCAAGTTCACGGTGCAGTATGCTAACGACTGTGCCACTACTACTCCAGCCGAGTATGCACGAAGCAGATACGATTTTTTTGTTGTTAAATAAAAATGTTCTCGTCCTTTTTCAATCATTGGACATTCAGGCCCACAATTTGAGTTCTCGAATCTTCTTACTGCTATTTCATCTTCTTGGTTCTTTCGGTAAAGTCAACGTAGAAGAGAAATAATAAAATAATAAAAATAAAACATAATAAAATACAATTCTCACGACGTTTCGGCCACAATGCAAGCAGCCGTCCTCAGGTGAAGAACAGGTCTGTCGGAAAGACAGCGTCTGAATGAAACACCACCAGGCTTGGAGCGTATATTTAAGCTGGGTTGGAGGAGGAAGAGCGCCTTGACAAAAGAATTTGCATATCAAGAGGAATTTCGCATATTTATGGGAAATGCAGATATGGGATTAGTCATTACTTGTGGAATGCGTAGGAGGTGGGCGGGGGTTTCAAAGTCATAATATGCCCGTGCATTATGCAGGATTAGTATCATCAAAGGGAGGGATTAGGGTTAGCATTAATAAAGGGAAGGAATGTTAATAGTATGGAGCTGCAGTAACTAAACCATCAGTATCATCAATATACTAAATATGTTCACTCTTAAAAACAGGACACCTATAGTTTTAAACAGATGTAATCTATCCACGACACTTTTTAGTGAATGGGCGAACACTCCCCGAGGAAATTGTGTGTGTTTGTGTGAAGCCATCAAATTAGTTACGGAAATGCCACTCACATTTTACAAAGGCCTACACATCTTTTTGATAGGAAAAGGCATTGGAATAACACATTTCGAGTGTGTTCTGGAACAATATTAATTTTGACACAGACATTCGTTTTAAGAGCCTAATGGCAAATATTATATTCTTAAAGAAGACAAATTCTGTAAAGTAAGTATGGGTAATATTTAAGTCATTATGATTCATTGCATGAAGAAAAGATGCATCCCCTATCATAATATAAGCATTATCTCAAATAACAAGACTATTTGGAAAGTGTAATCCTGCTTCTTACAATACATATGTATTCATAATCAACGTTTTTGGGTTTAGATCGCGTTATTTATAAATGTGTCGTAACCCTCCACCACCCAACACGGCCAATCAGTAAAAAAGTGTCACGTTGACAAAAGACAAATAGTTCACTGCTTTAGCCCACCGGTGTATTGAAGCGTGAAATCACAACATTTACAATTTGAGTACGACGTTTCGCTGGTAATTGCATCCAGCATCATCGGGCAACGTGACACTTTTTTACTGATTGGCCGTGTCGGGTGGTGGAGGGTTACGACACATTTATAAATAACGCGATCTAAACCCAAAAACGTTGATTATGAATAATATTGGTCGCGAAAGCCTGCTACGTGTTAATACATATGTATGTTGAACTTTTTCCACCGTACGTAGTAAACCGCGCTAATCAGAGGTGTAGGGGTCGGAGTGCAGTGGTTATTTTACTGTGCTATGAATCCAGTGACCAGAGTTTTTTTCTGGGCCATGGCTAACATCAGTGGAAAACTATATCTAACCCGTTCCTAGGCTTCCTCCCCCCTTCACCAAGCCAAACTGACCAGCATGGTAAAATATAGTCAATGTCCCAGCATTGACACAACATGAAAAGCCTTTCACCTGGCAGAAGATTCACAAAGGTGCTACATTATGCAAAGCACATTGATGCGTTTCAATTTATAAATCATCTAACATACATAATCTCAAGGTAATGGACGAATAGAAGATATATGCGGATTTGAAATATATACACAAAGAGACATGCTTTAAATATATGAATACATAAATGGGCAGATCTTTCAAAGTGGTAGAATAATTCCCAAAATATGAAGTTATACCATAGATTGCTGCTGACACCACTTCGTAGGCGTTAAATAAATATCCCCATTACCACTTGACAATACAAAATATCAATATAGCTTGTGACAGTGTAAATGACACTATGTTTATTTCATTACTTTAAAACAATTAGTTTGTCATAGGGTTTCTGTATATATATATAATTTATACTATGAGTGAGTTTCAGAATGAAAACATTTCAGCTTTCAGATTTTTTAATAGACTATTTTGGATTTTTTTCTTCAGATTTCGGGTTTCCAACCCATATACATTTACGTATATGTGATAACAAATGTGGTGTTAATTGATGCCACATAACGCATGTCATTTCCTGAAATATACTTTACGATCAAAGTCACATTTTTATATATTTTTCGACTAATCCGAAAATGTGTATCTAGGCCTGTTTTTGGATTTTCTGTATTAATCTGAAAATCTGGAACACATCGTTTATATATATACATACATTATCATGGTACATGAGCTGTATTGAAAAAACAATAGATAAGTTGCATTAGATATTCTTGGGTCTTTCGGTAAAGTCACGTAGATAGGTTCAAAGAAAATAATAAAAAAACATCCGAGAATGGTAGCTTGCCATTCTTTTCCACCTCCATGGTGAATTTGATGGAATTGATGTGGTTGACGAATTGGTTCAGAGCCGGTCGTCCATGTGGCCAGATGACAAACGTGTCATCTACGTATCTCTTCCACAAGGACAGACGTAGAGTGGATGCCTGGATGGCATCTGTCTCAAAATTTTCAATGAAAACATTGAATACAACTGGAGATAAGGGAGAACTCATTGGGGTACCTTCAACTTGTTTGTAGAATGTTCCATTCCAGGTGAAGTAAGTTTTGGTGAGGCAGTGTCTCACCAGGGCCGGTACATCAGCATTCAGTCCTTGTTGGACCAAATCTTCAATGTTTGCAATGGTGTCAAGCACAGGAACCTTTGTAAACAAAGAGACCACATCGAAACGAATGAGCAAATCACCTGGAGATAGTGAGATGTCCTTAATAAACGATACCAAGTGAGCTGAGTTGAGTACAGCTGAGGTGGTCTTACCAGTGAATGGTTGTAAGGTCTCAGACAGAAATCGGGCCAGTTTGTTGGTGGGTGGGTCTATGGTGGAGACGATAGGAAGAAGGGGTGTCCTTTATGGATTTTTGGTAAGCCATACAATCTGGGTGATCTAGCAGAAGAGGGTGTTAAGGAAAACCGCTTGTTTGGTTCTATCAAAGATGTCGAATCAGTGATGATATTGTTGGTTTTCGTAATGAGGCTGTTGGTGGGATCTTTTTTAATTTTTGTATAGCTACCATAATTAAGTAGGTCCTGCATTTTGTTATTGTATGTGGCTTTGTCCATGATGACTGTGGCATTGCCCTTGTCGGCTTAGAGGATGACGATGTCATCTCTTTTTTCAATTGAGAAATCTCAAAGCGCTCATCTTTACTTAGTTGTTAATATATGTCTTAGCGTTTTTGAGGATTGCAGACATTTCCGATCTTGCCACGTCTGCAGTAATGTGTCCGAAACCCTTAAGGGCTACGTCGACCTGAGCAATGATATCATCAACTGGGATGTGTTTCGGGGTGACTGCGAAATTCAACCCTTTGGCTAGAACCGATTTTAGGCTCTCTGAAAATGAACTGTTACTCTGATTGATAACAATCTTGTTAATTAATGTCTAACTTTTGATGTGTGCATTTGGCTTCTTCTTTGAAAGGAGGTTGAACTTTGAAATAACCTTATTTCCAAGTTCAACCTCCTTTCCAAGAAGATCGAACCAACCAAGCGGTTTTCCTTAAAACCCTCTGCTCCTAGACCACCCAGATTGTATGGCTTACCAAAAATCCATAAAGAAGGGACACCTCTTCGTCCTATCGTCTCCACCATAGACTCACCCACCTACAATCTGGCCCGATTTCTGTCTGAGACCTTACAACCATTCACTGGTAAGATCACCTCAGCTGTACACAACTCAGCTCACTTGGTATCGTTAATTAAGGACATCTCACTATCTCCAGGTGATTTGCTCGTTAGTTTCGATGCAGTCTCTTTGTTTACAAAAGTTCCCGTGATTGACACCATTGCAGTCAATGAAAATTTGGTCCAACAAGGACTGAATGCTGATGTACCGGCCCTGGTGATACACTGCTTCATCAAAACTTACTTCACCTGGAATGGAACATTCTACAAACAAGTTGAAGGTACCGCAATGGGTTCTCCCTTATCTCCAGTTGTAGCCAAAGTTTTCACGTACATTTTTGAGACAGATGCCATCCAGGCATCCACTCTACGTCCGTCCGTGTGGAAGAGGTACGTAGATGACACGTTTATCATTTGGCCACATGGCCGACCAGCTCTGAACCAATTCCTCAACCACATCAATTCCATACACCCAGCCATCAAATTCACCATGGAGGTGGAAAAGGATGGCATGTTACCATTCTTGGATGTTTTTTTAATTATTTTCTTTGAACCTATCTACGTGACTTTACCAAAAGACCCAAGAATATGAATTCCTGCAGTCACGAAAGCTTTAAGTCAAGTTAAGTTGCATTAGACTAAGTATTGAAATCGGGAAACCAGAATTTACTCGGCACTTTTTGGAAATTGGAAAGTTTCTGAGCCATGGTGTCTATTAACCCATAACGTTACTTTCGTTCATAAAGTGGTTTAATCAATTTCTGAAATAGTTTCCTCATCAATATGAAGTTCATAAATAAACATGCCATACATTTCTAATTTTAAGACTAGCATTTTCACCAAATTAATTCAGGAGTCAATCATGCATGTGCACATGAAAATGGAACCTGTAATGTTCTGCTCGGCTCACCGTCAACCACAATTTACAAAAATGATATTTAAGATTTGGATTAGCATTTTATTGCATAGCAAGCAATACATTTCTCCATGTACATCGTGACAACTTATTTTACGAACAAATACGCAAACAAACGTATGTTTCTCCTCATGAAAAAAAGGTTTCCATTAGTATTTGTCCATCACCCTGTGGGCCTTCCAGCATAATTGCACATAATTTATAATAGTTTATATATTTTTTTGTATTTTACCAGGCGAGGTCCACTGAAAATCGGGAACACGTCTTTAATATTTACATACTGTACACACATTGTCATAGTACATGTGCTGTGTTCTAAAATCAATAGATAAGTTGAATGATACTTAGTGTTGAAATCAGAAGACCAGAGACGACTCTGCACTCTTTGTGGAATTTGGCAGATTTCTAAGCCATGGTGTCTAAGAGTGTAACGTTGATTTAGTTCATAAAGTAGTTTAATCATGGACTAGGCACTCTTTGTGGAATTTGACAGCGACCTGTCCACAAATGAGAGCTCAATGAAGTGGTTTATCGTGTGGACATTTATATCAGCCAAATACTCGAAACGCGTGTTTCTAACTGTGCTGTGGAGGGAAAGACCGCAGGGCCCGCAAAAAAATCCACGAGGAAAACATGCAAACTCAAAATATGCATCTTCTTGGTTCTTTCAGTAAAGTCACGTAGAAGGGAAGTAATAATATAATAAAAATAATACATAATAAAATAATTCTCACGACGTTTAAAATAATTCTCCTCTTGATATGCAAATTATTTTGTCAAGGCGCTCTTCTTCCCCCCTCCAACCCAGCTTAAATATACGCTCCAAGCTTGGTGGTGTTTCATTCTTCACCTGAGGACGGCTGCTTGCATTGTGGCCGAAACGTCGTGAGAATTATTTTATTATGTTTTATTTTATTATTTTATTATTTCCCTTTTACGTGACTTTACCGAAACAACCAAGAAGATGAATCCCTGCAGTCACGAAAGCTTTAAATCGAAATTAAAATATGCAGTCGTCAGGGTCAGGATTGAACCCACGACCTCCTGTATACCAGGTGAGGGAGTTGCATGCTACCATAACTATGAATGAATAACAGTGAAGATCTTTTGATTTAAAGCTTTCGTGACTGCAGGGATTCATATTCTTGCTTCTTTCGTTAAAGTCAAGAATAACAGTGAAGATCGTCTAACTATGAGCTATTATTTGGCAAATTCAAATTCACAGAAGAGGTCTCCACATTATAGTTAATTTGGCATGTAATGATTAATCAAATCCCAGCGATTCAATTAATTACCACAATTTCAGGTCACGATTTTCCAAGGATATGTTGTTTAGTTTCGTTATATCATCCCATGTTTATTGCTTTTTTCTCATTTGTACAGTTTTTTTTCATTACCCCAAAACTAACATTGGCATATTGTTTCCATACCATTAAAATAATCATAAATTATTGATCGTACCCTCACAATTCATTCCATGCATGATGAACGTAAGAATCAATGTTAATGTATGAATCGATGCATTGTTACATGACGACTCATCAAAGTCTACTTAAGATAATGAGACCCTTCCTAAAGTAAGCAAATGGACTCAAGCCAAGCCAAGCCTGTATAACAGGGCAAAATATCTCATCACTCAACCTCTACTAAGAGACTAGTTTGAGGAACCCACAGTTTAGCCAACATCCATTTGACAACTTTCGGTAAAGTCACGTAGAAGGGAAGTAATAAAATAATAAAAATAAAACATAATAAAATAATTCTCACGACGTTTCGGCTGCTTGCGTTGTGGCCGAAACGTCGTGAGAATTATTTTATTATGTTTTATTTATATTATTTTATTACTTCCCTTCTACGTGACTTTACCGAAAGAACCAAGAAGATGAATACCTGCAGTCACGAAAGCTTTAAATCGACATTTGACAACTGTTTTTGATGCACAAGTGCCGAGGAGGCATATTTATGCTATACTGTTGGGCTTGCACACCATGCACACTGATAATACAACTATCCTTAACCTCACTGAGTCTAAATACGTTTTCGTAAGGATCCTGTCTGAAGATATTTGTACAGTTCCACGTAGACATTGGAGTAGCTAGTGGAAACCCAAGCATATTGATGGATTGCTCAAAGCTCCACGCAAGATGTATTCAATCCATTGGTTCTACTGTTCTCTCTTGGCTACCTTTGCAGTCTCTCATCCAAGTACTTATTATGCTTGGCTTCTTGGATCTGGCGCAATTGAATGTGACGAGAAATACCGTTATGATTTACCCTTTTTAAAAATGCACACATAGTGGATGACTATTGTGGATAGACATTTGTAGGTTATACTTTGATTTTGCATGTCAAAGGATCAATCATTGAAGAAGCAGAACATCAAGCAAGACAGGCACATGCAAGAGAAAAAAGAATGTCCGTTGCCGAATTGTGAAACGGTTTTGAGCAGATGCACAACTGTCAGTCTGCGAGCTGGGTTATCTATACATGGCAGGACAACACTGATGGTGATCTTCACATTGTAGTGGAATGTGAAATGTTGTGATGGCACCAATTTCAGGTGAGGGTCTGACCCTCTTGTGGAAAATAAAGCATTCAGATTCACCCTGTGAGTCTGCAACAGCCTGGTAGGAGATTTCACGTGGCATCAGTTGCGGTGCCGTTATTCTACAAGTAATGCCAACACATTTTGCTCCATGTGTATGATATTGTAAACTATGCTTCTGGATCCATTGAAGTGCAGAGTTCTTTTACAGTCTCTTCCGCCCCATTTTTTATTCAAATTGAGTTATCGGTGTCATGCCATGAGATGAATTATTCTTTTGGAACTATCTCAGCCGTGCATCGCCAGTGTTATATAGAGAATGGCCCACAGAAGGATATGTACGTATCTATGTTGAATTTCTTTCGCACCATACCTAGCCAACCGTGCTGATTGGAGGTGTCACGGAGCCACTTATGAGATCCCTTATAGTGACCCTTTTCACACACCCTGTTACAGATACTATTAATTGCAGGTCATTGAAATCGACTCACATTTTTTTATGCTTGGAGCAGTAATTCGGCTGACATTAAGTGAAAAGCTATTTTTTTGGTCTTCATCAGTGATCACCTCCGATCAGCGAGGTTGGCTATGTATGGTACGAAAGAAGTTCAACATACGTACATGCATACTGAGACCATCAGCTGGCTGAACTTGAAAACCCAGTTCAATCTTCGGTGGTAACCTGGACTTAAACCCAGGTTAGCAGCTGTACCGGCTCTGACTTCCGAGCCACCTAGCCACCTCTTGATGCACAGCCTTTAACAATAAGACATTTTGTGGCATTTTGTGAAACTGACAAACAAATACATTGCAAATGTTAAATACCTTAGCTACATAGGTACACATGGTTTATTGACAGATGTAAACAATGAAATATTAGTGACTTGGTTACATGCATCCACGAAGTTACTTATTCAATGTAAATTGTTCAATATGTCACGACCATGAGTCAGCTGAGTTTTTCCCCATAGATTTAATGGAAAAGCTATCTAATAAAACCAAATAAATAATTAATGGCCTTCAATGCAATGCGCCTTGAATCATTTCTGGAACGTTTGCGATTGGTATACTACACGATCAGAGTGGAATTAGGGCACTTTAATCAATTTTATATAAAGGACCGTTTACATTTGCATGCACCGCATTATTCAAGGACACAAGCATTCTTGGCAAGACAGAAAGTACAGAAGACCGAAATTGGATTGCTATCTTTGAGGGGGAAAATGCGACCTATATTTTGTGGTCTGTTAAATCGGTAAGAACATTGCTAGGAGTCTTATCGTCCGCTTGTCATGGAATGCAAATTAATTCTAGATTCTGACCAGGAGTCCGTTCTGGTTACAGAAAGCACGATATGCACCTGGTAGAAGCTGATGGGACGTGAATCACGTAATTAAGCGACGTTATCGTTCATTCCCATGAGAGACTGACTCTCGATCAATGGCTGATTGGTTGATCTTGCACCGGGGTCAAATTGTGACCTCATTTTCAGAAGCAGCGTGAGAACAATTCATTAAAATCTACAGAGCTGCACTGGTTAATTCTTCTCGATCTTCAATATCACGGAATAATGTGTTGTTTCGGGAATCGCGCGGAATTATCGGGGTTTCTCCTTCATGGCATCCAGGAGTATATATTTCAAACAGTTTGTATAACTCCATCTTTCACCTGCAAAATCAAGATTAGCAACCAATTGAGGCCCATTTCACGTGGAAATAATTATCTCTAAAATGTGTGATTTCATGGAATGGACTGTTAGTGTCACAATGAAAAGGGAGTAAAACACAGCTCCGTTACAATTGGCATAAAATGCATAGTCACCTCTAAAGTAGCCATTCAAATTTGATCTGGTTTTGTGCTTAATAGTTTCAACTATAAAAATTAGCGTTGTATTCTAATATTATTCAACACTACATTACATCCTCAAAACTTTTGATAAATGCAGGGAAAATGAAATGCTCATCCTTCATGAGTCTTACATTTGGTTAGAAACTGAACCCTTCCGAGGCAAATAAAGGGAATTTCACGAATCCTGACACCCCACAAATATTGATGTGGAGCTTTGAGTGATACCCGTGTCTCGATAGTTACATTTTAATGTGAAATTTTATTGAGGAAAATGTATGTTGTCTTGGTGTGGTTTGGGGCTGTTTTTGCTCTTGTTTTTTTGCCTTGCCCAAGCTCAAGAATTGGTGTACTTATGCAATTTGAACTTATATATACTTCATCCATTTTACGTATTTTATTTTTAACGATTTAATTTCCTCTCCGATACTTTGCACTCCGATATTTTTTTGTATTGTTTGTTGTAACTTTCTGACCCGCCCCTACGGGACGTTTGTGAAAAATAGCTTCATAGCTCATCGGATTTCTCCAGGATAAATACAGATTTTTATTATAATTATAATCCCTTGTATGCATGGCGGATTTTTTCCTGGGTACTTACAATTCTTCCCACGTGCCAAACACAAATTACTATTGAAATTGGCCAAATATCCCAAAACAGGACCCTCCCGAAAGAGTCTTGAAACTCATCGAGTTTCTTCCTGGTTCAATAAAGGACAACATAATCTTTAGACTGGAAGAAGCCGATTAGATATGAAGCCCTTTTTCACAGATGTCCAGTATAATAGAGTAGAGTAAAAACATATATGTGTGTGTATATATATAAAAGGTTAACTTTTTATAGAGTATAATTAAAAAATGTGTGGCTCCATTATATAAAAAGTCACATATTATCAATGCATGTGAATTTGGCTTGCTTCGCATTTGTATATTAACACATGTATGCGTAACCTCATAATGAAACTAAATAGATAAATGTGGTATCTTCTCCAGAAATAACTCATGATTCACTGTCATTGTCCTATCTACTCGTACCCATGCTCCCCATGACCGTACATTTCGTGTATTATATCTGTATGTCCGTAGACATAATACACGAGTATTACACGTGCACTTTTACTTGAAACATCTATCAGAAATGAGCAAAAATGGACCATGAACGGTCCATTTTATAATTTCGGCAAATTATGTCACAAAAGGGGGGGAGGAGCATTGGCACTGTGCTGAGCACGCCGTGCTCTGAGCTCAGTGACCTGAGTTCAGTTCCCAGGCAAGGCGAACGCGACTGGAGAGTGAGTTTTGAACTGGTCGTGGGCTCCACTTTCACAAACCTGCACTTGCCGGCGTGGTGAAGTATGGGCAACGAACCCCATGACCTACGTGATTACCAGTGGATGGACGAAGGGCCCTTGAGAGATAATTTAACTCACTACCAGCTTTGTACTTTTATCGTTTTACTGAGAGGTTATGGTGATGTGCGTTTAATAGATGTTCAAGTTGCCAGTTTTGAGTAGTCTGTTCCTGGGTTTTCCATTCAGCCTAATACTTCCTTTATTTTCAATGAAAATCACTCTGTCCATCAATGTTATCTACATAAATAAATGTCACCTCCCCCTGTTGTTACATATATACACTGATCTAAGCTTATTTTAAGGCAAGTATTGATAAATAAGCAGCATTTTATCTGCTTTATTAAGTTCACATTTCAACCCTCCCTTTGCTATGTCCCAAAAGTAAATACAAGTTTGGATATCTTTCGTTTTACCAGAATGTTCCTCTTGCATGGAAACAAATCGCATCTTTGTTACGTAAAAAATTTATTCTTTCCCAACTATTTTGTTTAATGGACAGTCGGTGCAATTACTTGAACAGGATGAATTTCACAATTAATCTTGTACTTTTAAGTTCTGTCTTTCAGCCTTATGTCGATGCACGCTAGCCTTCAGGCGAAAATGGGGTGGGTGTATGTACTCTGAATTGCACTGAGAGACAAAGCAACACATGAATCAGTGGTGGATTTTATGTAAAAAGGAGACACATCTCACCTTCCTTGCCAGACATTCAATTAATTGTCATGATTCGGTCACAATTAGATTTTAGCACTATTTTTATTTTGTTCCATTGTGGTCTATGCAAAACCTTCGGTGTCTGCATGACATTAGGGGTTTACATGGCATAATTACATCCAGCAGTGTGCATGTATCATAATTAATCGATGAATCAATGTAATGGTACAAGCCGAGATTTGCCACATCGCTTGAACTTCCACTCATATCTATTTTACGTGCACAAGTTTGTTCACCCACCAGCAAGTATGCGGTCTCAGCACATAATTTGCATATCATCACAATAATAATCATCATTCATTGTCTATCTGCTGTTGGATACAGGCCTCCAACATGCCGTTGCTATCCCTCACAGTCCTGGTACCTAACTGCTGTGCAGGAGATAATCTCATTGCTTCTATTCCATCGTGGTCATCATCTCAGGCATTGTCTTTTCGTTGGCTTCCATCCATTCCCCAGTTTTGTCATCATCCATCATCCCCTTCCAGCCATTTCTCCTGCCCAAATACACTTACTTTTCTTGACATCCAGGTTGATCTGATTTGCGTTTGTTACCCGATGTGTGTGTTGCTCTATCCGTCTCCACTGCAATTCCAAGCAAACATCCTAGCTTTTGTTCCATTTTCTGCGAAATGTTATTCAAGAGAATATTTATCGTCTCATTCGTGGCGACTTGTTGTTTGGAATGTATCTGCCTTTTTTCTGTCTCCTATGGAGATTTTGTACATCCCGTGAACCAAAAAATTAACATCAGCATGAAAGTTGCAAACGCACATGATTCAATGCTTGCATCACGAATTTCATGTGAATTGTTGTGTTAATTTCCTATTTCATTTTTGATTTAAAGCTTCCGTGACTGCAGGGATTCATCTTCTTGGTTCTTTCGGTAAAGTCACGTAGAGGGGAAGTAATAAAATAATAAAATAATAAAAATAAAACATAATAAAATTATTCTCACGACGTTTCGGCCACAACGCAAGCAGCCGTCCTCAGGTGAAAACCAAGTCCGTCGAGGCGACAGAGTCTGAATGAAACAGCACACGAGCTTGGAGCATATATATAAGCTGGGCGCATTGACAAAGGAATTTGCATATCAAGAGGAATTTAGCATATTTATGAGAAGTGCAGGAATGTGATTAGTACTGCATATGCATGTGCATTATGCAGGATTAACAGCATCAAAGGGAGCTGCAGTTGCTGCTGCTGCAGTTGCTGCTGCTGCTGCAGTTTCTGCTGCTGCTGCAGTTTCTGCTGCTGCTGCAGTTTCTGCTGCTGCTGCAGTTGCTGCTGCTGCTGCACTTGCTGCTGCTGCAGTTGCTGCTATTTCATGTTTGCCACAATATTTATAATAAATATTTTCTCATCTCTCATTATCAATAATAGTCTATCACATTCTCCTCCAGTGATAAATCATATTTTTAAATACAACTATTTGAGTTTCATTGTATTCCTGACAACTACATCTCACATGTCGAATGGGCTTTGATTGATTATTATATACAGTACACTATAATTCTTGATTTGAGGCGGAACTTTCGTGAAAGTTAAGACATATTTTAAAATTTCTTTATATTGTTGTGAAACAAATCATAAAAACTGGCTGCCATACAAGCATTGTTCTTACACTTTAAATGAGAATGGAGTGAAACAAGAAACCCACCAATTACTTTATAATGTTATAATATCAGGCGTAGAGCAGTGGTACGGTTAATAGCATGCTGTATTATGAACCTTGTTACCTGAGTTCAATTCCGGGCCACGGCTGACATCAGTGGCGAATGATATCAAAACCTCCCCCCCCCCTCCAACTTCAATGACCAGGGCGGAGAAAGAACGCTTAAAAATCCCCCATCGTCAATGTGGTGCATGGAGGAAGACGCTCATCCAACAGTGGATTTGGAATTGTTGGAATTTATCTTCTTGGTTCTTTCGGTAAAGTCACGTTTCGGCTACAACGCAAGCAGCCGTCCTCAGGTGAGGACGGCTGCTTGCGTTGTAGCCGAAACGTCGTGAGAATTATTTTATTATGTTTTATTTTTATTATTTTATTACTTCCTTTCTACGTGGCTTTACCGAAAGAACCAAGAAGATGAATCCCCGCAGTCACGAAAGCTTTAAATCGAAATTGTTGGAATTTATTTAATTTCTTTAAAATATATATTTTATATTCTTTGGCGCGTACGATGAGAGAGTGTGCTCTTGGTTGTGAATGTGTTGTAAAATCCTCTGCTTAGATGCTTGAGGCACCGGTGGAGAGGGAGATGCCATCCTTTGGTTGCATTGCAAACGTGTGATTCAGCACCGCCGCTAGAGAAAGTCATTTTGTGTTCACGTGACCTTGATGACAAATCTTTTAAATAACATCCCCATAAGTTTTATAAACATGGCATTGAGTTGTCCCCGCGGGCTGTAAAATAATGAATTATTTTTATCTCAAATATGTCAGAAACTGAAATAAATATCGCGCAGTATGTTATTTAAAATGATTTTTCTTGTATTTTAGTCATGGAGTGTCTACTATTAACG
The DNA here is from genome assembly GCF_015708825.2 of Lethenteron reissneri. Classification (NCBI taxonomy): domain Eukaryota; kingdom Metazoa; phylum Chordata; class Hyperoartia; order Petromyzontiformes; family Petromyzontidae; genus Lethenteron; species Lethenteron reissneri. The sequence goes on along the minus strand of NC_083797.1, from coordinate 5,949,597 downwards.
TTATACGAGTACTTTTTTTTACGTACAACAAAAGGTGTCATAAGTAATCATGCTTGCCTTCATCCATTGGTTGTAATCTTTTGCAATTCTGCAAAGGTTGGCTTCACATGTGTGACATGTTAATTTCCTGATGTTATACACTCTCACTACACGGTGTTTTACTTCACCAAAGATGTCCAAGCAAAACATATTATCCCCTCTGCATATTATTATTATAGCACAACGTATGGCTTTCACTGTTGTTAAAGTGTGCATCCAGGCTCGGTGCCAAACATTACGCGCTGTATTGCGTAGATAGATTTAGTAATACTTCACTCCACACGTAAGATTGAGTTAAAATTGAGATGAACGTCAACATTGATGTGTACGAGACCTGTTTTTACTCCGGCAAATTGTCTGACAAGGGGTTAATTTATTCTTACTCTGGAATACTTAGTTTATTTCATAATAAACTCTAACTATAACCCTAGCTTGCGTGCCATTTCCGATAAATATCAGTTTCTGAAATGAAATTGTACGACATCTTATGAAATGAATTTCCATTTTTACTTGAACATTTCTTATTTGTGAAGATTGCTTAGCGTGGAGGGTCCATCTTCGGTGCATCCCGGTATGCATGTTGATTTGTTGCACTGACAATATCATTATACCAATTTTTTCTCGTGCAAAATGCATATAGAATGTACCAGAAATGAACAATCTCCACAATATAGTTTAATTGTATTTAATTAAGACCGCCTCTCCGACTGCATTAGTTAGCTATTTAAGTGGTGAAAACGTTGATATGGACACCCCACGATGCATTGCATTGAATGCAGGTGGGGTAAAACAGGCTTGTGCGTAACAAAAAAAGGTAAAATATACACAAAGACAAAGATCCTCCCGTATAGCCTTAACAGACTGTTGGGGCAAGTGTTGTTAGCAAGCAATTATGAAGGCTGGAAAGGTACACGATATACGCACACAAAAATATATACGCAAACATTCACATGCATTTTTATATTGTTTTCCTGGTATTATAGCAGCACTGCATTCATGTATTTAAACATTAGCTGCAACTTTATAAAAATTTATTTTAATACATTTGTTATCGGGCGATTACTGTCCCTGAATAAATACAACAGAACATTTGGATAATTTAAATTATGGTCCGTAATACATTTCGGTAATGATACGGGTTATAAAAAAAAAGTATTTATTGGCCAGTTGTAAATTTATAGCTTTTAATTTCCACACATATATAAAGATTTCTTGCTTTTATGATACATGTGGCCAAAGCTGTACGACCAAGTACCAACCATCACTCATGGTTTTCGTCATGTTGTTGTATTACCAGGGTATAACCTTCATTGATAAACTTCCACTTTGGCGAACGTAAAATTAAGTTGAATGCTAACGGAAATATTACACCTCCGTGAGTTCATCCGATGCCGCCTCCAATTTGCATTCACTCTCGATGCCACTCAACCAAAAGGTTCGGCGCATCATCAATGCGCATGCCAGGCGAACAAGCAAGGCAGGCAGGGACCTCTGCCAAACGCAATGACTTGGATTACAGCCAAAAAGCCTAGTGCAAGTGGCCGTTTGGAAGCATGTCCTTAACTGTCCTGGCGGCCAGGTTTAATGCCAGGATTTACAGCGCCGACAAATGGCTGTGCTAATCCTAATGATTTATTGGCTGACGGAGCTTTAACAGACACGAGCAGCTGTTGACCTTGAAGAGGGCCTGATAAGCCCAGCTGCTTCCTGCCTAGCAGGGGGGGGCAGAGCCAATGAGTCCGTCTGAAGACGCCGGTTATTAAGGCGCAGCAACCAATAAAGCCTCACTGTGATGACAATCGTAGCGAGCATTCCACCAATTTACATCGCTTGAGTTTAACAGGAGACCAACCCGTTAATGGGTAATCCCACTCCGGCAATGCGATTTTACGAGCACTTAACAATTATTGTGCCTGTTGTTTTATCTGCTTCAATCTTCCTAGGACATTCACCGTTAGGCGGGTGAGGCCTATGTTATGCCACTTGTCACCAACATCAATCATTCTTTCACTCTATATGAGCGGTATGGGCCGAATGGTTAAACTTACTTTTCCACTTCATGCAGTTACACATTTCTAGGGGATAAAGTTATGTTTGTATATATGTGTGTACTTTCCTATTTGTGAAAACGTATGCCTATTTATTGGATCTTATAATGTTGCAATAAATGATTTCCTACCTGTGATAAGTGCTGTATATTCCCTTGGACTTGTAAACATGTTAGATTTAGGATGTTACAACAAATATTAACAGTAGAGATATATTCTATGGTTCTTTCGATAACGTCACGTAGATAGAAAATAAAATTAAATAAAAAATTTAAATAACAAAAAAAATGTAAAACACCCAAAAAATTCCCGACGTTTCGATCGCAACACAAGCGGTCGTAATCAGGTGGAGACATCACGACCGCTTGTGTTGTGATCAAAATGTCGTGAGTTTTTTGTTTTTAAAAATATTTTTTTTATTTTTTATTTTAATTTTTATATATTTTATATATTTTATTTTAATTTTATTTTCTATCTACGTGACTTCACCGAAAGAACCACAGAATATGAATTCCTGCAGTCACGAAAGTTTTAAGTCAGTAATGGTATAATTTACACCGATGACGGACACACTTCAATCTCAGTGTTGAAGTTAAGGTCACGTATACCCCTTTTTCCACTGTACAACCAAGCCGTGCTGAGATTGTGCCAAGCCAGACCACCACATCTCAGAAGGCAAAACGTTGCTTTTCCACTGTAGAACCCGAGCCATGCTGCTGGCATTACACTCGATGCACGTGTGATGTCAGGGTTACGCAATGTATGATGACAATGATTAACCGTGCTCCTGGCCACGCTTGGCCCTGGACCAGATGCCAATGTTTTGAAAGGCCAGCATATTGCGTATCGGTTCTAGCTCGGCTTGACAAATAGCCGGTGGAAAACCACTGTGAGGGACCCACGCTGGCTTAGCTCACACGAGCTAATGGAAAAGGGGTACAAGAGTTGTTGCTGGTTCGGCTTGGTCTTGCTAATTATAATGAGGGTGGGTGTAACATATGACCATCAGCCTCATATAATCACAGAGGGCTGAAGGCTGAGCCCCTTTCTAAATTTTTAAGTAAAACAAATGTAAATGCAATAATTTTTCACTATATAATTAAGCGATGGGCTGTCGCAGCCTTTCCATATGCATAGGGGGAGAGAATTAAAGTAGAATGCATGATAGATAAAAGCCGCTCACCTCGTAAATCATTCTGTTAGCATTTAATATTTAGTTTAAAGTTTGCTAAGTGACTGTTGTACAACTTGCCAAATTAGGTCATGCCTTTTTTTTTAAACCTGACATGAGAGCAATTTATTTGAAAATATATATTCAAGTGAAATTGCTTGAGATCAGGTTTTTTGGACCTGTGACACTTTCGAGGTCTAAGTGGAAATTCTCGGAGAGCTACCACACTTAAAACGTCCACATATTGCAGGTTCGACATGAAAGCCTTCTGGCATTAGCATCCTATAAAACATAGCTGGTGAAGTGAACATTTTACCCTTCAATTTCTTTTTTGGACAATAGTAAATATGCACTTCATTAAAACCAGTTAACACTCCGCATATGCATTTCTGCTGTACAATTATTTCATAGCTCCTTGCTAACGATGACAAGACATCTTCTTGGTTCTTTCGGTAAAGTCACGTAGAAGGGAAATAATAAAATAATAAAAATAAAACATAATAAGATACAATTCTCACGACGTTTCAGCCACAACGCAAGCAGCCGTCCTCAGGTGAAGAAGGCTGTCGGAAAGACAGCGTCCCAATGCAGTCACGAAAGCTTTAAATCGAAAAAGATTACAAGACATTTAGAAGACATGTAATTATTCTGGTGATGGCAACTTTCTTGGGATCTAAATCTATTAAAGTTATGCATTGCACATGTTATTTCACTATTGCTACAATTAATGCTTGCAGATCATTTTAGGATCCTGAAAGTTATTACTGAAAATGAGCTCTCACACATTCCAAGTCATTCACACACATTTGTTTTCTCACTTCCATAACTTTATAAAATATTGTGCAAACCCCCCCCACAAATTAAATGAACAGAACAATCTTCCTCAACCTTTATTATTAAACACAACTACGTAAAAAAATGGCATATTTCCAAATGGCATATAACAAGAACAATACAGACATGACACTATGAAAATAATACATTTACATTACAAAAAATAAATATATTATAAATCCTTAAATAGATCTGGCTAATCGTCGACCTTTGTTGAAATGGTAAAATGTGTATATCTATTGCGCAACGGCTCTATGGTAATGTACATATAGGGGCCAATTGATATAGCTATTTTGAGCATTATTCCACCACTTTTTGGCAGAAAGACGACCGATTTAGAAGAAAATTGGCCCTGTTCCACATTTTACAATTCACGACGGGATGATGTTGGAACAAAAACGCCGCTGCACATCCCCCAATTGCAGAATGTGCCATCGTGGGTGGAGCCATTGTAGAGCAAATCATTATAAAATGTTTTCACATGATTGCGGAACCTTTCCGCCAAAGCACGAAAATTGTGTCCTTTCACACCTTTGGGTGTGGCACACGCAGGGGAGAGGACACAGTGATGAATTCAACCCGAATTTGTGTGCGTTGCTTGTTGCCTGCATTCCAAGACATTTTCGTGAAAAGTTTGCTTCCATTTAATGGTAGCTTGTTGTCATTCCACAGTGTGTGGGAAACGCCGGAATGGAGTAACGCAATCGTGCATGTAAAGTTGTTATGGCTCAGTGGTTCTTGACCCTTTACTGCAGCCTTGCACCCTCTTTTGGTTCTCAATCGTAAAACAAATGTATAATGATTAAAAATACAAAGGTTTGAGGAAACAAAGTAATCGTATTCTTAGGTTTTTTCGGTAAAGTCACGTAGGTAAAAAATAAAAATTAATTTTTATTTTACTTTTATTAATTTAGATTTTTTTTACCTACGTGACTTTACCGAAAAAACCTAAGAATATGAATACTTGCAGTCACGAAAGCTTCAAATCTAGAATCAAAGTAATCGTATTCTTGGGTCTTTCGGTAAAGTCACATAGATAGGTTCAAAGAAAATATTAAAACATGAATTACTGCAGTCACGAAAGCTTTAAGTCAAAAGTAATTGTACTTACGTACTCATGCTTAATTTGTGTTTCCATGATTTACCTTCGAAAAAAATCTGGGTATGTCTCGCACTCCCAAGAAAGGGCATCTCGCACCCCCAGGGGGGTGCGTGCACCCCAGGTGAAGAACCACTGGTGCAGATGATGGAAACGTAGACGATGATGATTACGATGTTGATAATGATGATAATGGTGAGCAACTAACATGGCCAATGAAGTTTGATTTCCGGCATCTGAGTTTTGAGCCTCTCTTAAGGCGATGCGACTTGGATGTGTGCCTGGCCTGGTGCAGTGCGCATACCTTGTCAATTACCATCTGTGATAAAGTGCTTCAGAGGCAGGGGTTGTTGAATGGCCATGGGACAGGGGTTGGTGTGTGTATCTAGGCGTTGAGGGACTATCATCATCATTTACACAATTACAATCACTATTAATAAAAAAAAATCCAGGTAAGGCCCACTGAGCTATGTAGCTCTTTTTCAGAAGCGACCTGGCCACAAATAATCGCTCAACGAATTGTAAATTGGTATCAGCCAAATGCTCTAAACGCATTTCTATAAATGTGGAGGGGAAACCCGGAGGACATGGAGAAAAATCCAAGCGGCCACGAGGAGAACAAGAAAACTCAAAATATGCAGCAGGCGTCAGGGTCTGGATCGAACCCACGACCTCCTGTATACCAGCTGAGGTAGTTCACCTCTCACCACCGTGGTGCCCCTATCATCACCTTTATCATTATAATCATCCCCATCGACTTTATCTTCATCATTGTCATCGTCATTTCTACAACTTAAACTCCTCTTCACATATCTCTAACACCTCTCATCACACACTCCGAGTTGACGCTGAACAGAGACGGTGACGTGACATGGCCTTGTCTCATGTACCCTTGCTCAATCGTTTCCCATTTTGTGAGTTCACCGCCCATATTATTGCCACCTCTGAGGTTCTTGATCAGCTGGAAGTCATTCTCATCTCCTACGTGTCTCACCTGACCTCTGACCCATTCACTGTGCTTGACTCTGTCATGTGAAGAAAAAGACGGACACTTTTGCATCATCTTCGCTGCTCCCTCGCCATAAATGTTTAGACCGAATATCACCTCCCGCATGCCCCATCCCTTCCTAATGGCAACCTACTCCTTACATTCCTCGCGATTAGTCTGATGCAAAATGTTCTCCCTTAGTAGCAGGTATACCTAGAGCAGTGACTGAAGGTGGACAGAGATCACATTGATGGCATAAAGTGGCGGATGAGGGTAAGTTAGAATGCTTTGTAAAACTGAACTTAACAATCATTAACACCACAATAATGCACCTGAACAAGAATTATGTTAATCAGTTTATATTTCAAGAGCTTGATAAAGAACGATGCAAAGCGGGACTCAATATAAATGAGGGAAGCAACATTTAAGTAGAACAACTTTACTTGCAACAAATGAAGGACATATGTCAGAGGGACGTAAGGGTAAATTAAATCAGAGTATATATGCCTACGAAAGTTATTGAAGGTGCACTATCACCTTTCAAACGAATTAAATACAGAGGGAGAGGAGAGCAGTTGAGTGTATCGATCGCTACGTCTTAAAGTGCATTGTAATTGGGGGACTGTGTGTCGTCTTGGTGTGGTTTGGGACTGTTGTTGTTGTTGTTTTGCTGCCTTGCCCAAGCTTGATTTGGTGTTGACAAATCGGCAGGAATGTTTATACGTTAAATTTATTCATTTGAGCAACGTTCTAACCTTCTCTCTATCTTTCACTAATTTCATCTTTCGTGTTGTCCGGTTACGTATCCTAACTGGACACCTGTGAAGAAGAGCTTCCATAGCTCATTCGATTCGTCCGGGATAAATATAGATTCTGATGCTGAATATCAAGATGTCGTCATGGCCAAAATTGTCAATGCCTCCCACACCCCACCGACGTTTCATACTTTGTGCCAGAACCCGCAACTGTTGCACAGTAGGCACCACGACACACACTTGTGGAAAATTGAACTTGATTGTCATGTGGCGCAGAATGCCAGGATGTGAAAAGAGGAGCGTTTTGAATCGATGCATATTACCTGCTATGACCATGGATCAGAAACATGAACACGGACAAAATACATTTACAATAGCTCAAGTATACAAAGGAGCGTGGTAAGATGCATGCCTGGGGTTATACTGAGGTACAGAAAGAGGAACACGTGGATTAGTGAACACACGCAGGTTAAAGACACCACATTTTACTGTTAAGAACACCAAGTGGGCTTGAGCAGGGCACGTTCCCTTACAAAGGTTCATAGCCGGTGGTCAAAACTGATGGAGTCGCAGCCAAAGGAAGAATATGCCCAACGAGACAAGTTCAAGGTCAAGTTCATTTAATAGGTATAGCCCTGTGAGCCATTCGGCTCTTGAATCGGGTGCAACCGCAACGAACAAAAAACTAAAACATGAACAAAAAAACATCTTAAAGTGAATATGTGACTAAGTGCAAACAGAAAATCCAAGAAAAGACAGCAAAATATTGCAGAAAAAAACACCGTACACCAACGCTGTGTGCAAAAATCCCAGTGGGATGCAGTCAAACAACAACAACAACAACCATAAGACAACTTAGAACAAGGCCATCAGTCTAACTCTGTACTACAACAAACAAACATGGCTAAACCAATACACTTTCGAAATCACCAAAATAAAGCCATGAAAGCAATGACAAAGCAATCATAGGAACTGTGACGGAATTTTCACAATAAATGGCATAAACAACATGCACTACCAAAACCCTGCAGCCATAGCTGGCTGCATGAGCCACTCCACAACAGCAGGAGCATCAATCGGAGTATTACAAATGCTGTGGACATAAAGCAACGAAATATACTTCTGTTTGGAGTCAGACGAATTGTTTCATCGCCGCGTCACGTGAGGAGGCATTTATCTAGCAGTGCATAGATTATGGTTATTCGCAATTAGGGTAAACGTACTCACGGACGCGTGCTGAGTGGGCAAAGCCATTGAGTCAAGCGCAGGCAATGAAATTCAACCGACCCCTAAAATGTGAGCTGCCTTTGTGAGCTGACAAAAATGTATTTACAAAATCTCAACAAAAATCCTCACAACTGTGCCCACCAGCTCGCCCAGCTCCTCCCAGTACTTATATTTTAAACTCAATTCACTTTTGTGAGCCAAACACCACTGGCAAGTTGGAATTTGCACATTCCTATTTGCGATTACTGTAAAGAGAACTGTGTAGCTATAGCCTTGAAATATTACAAATACAATGTTTGCATTTGGGAGGTACAAAGGCAGTGGAAGAGATAGTTCAAATGTAAAGGTGGCCATCTATGTAGTCTTGTATGTCTGCTGTTCTATGGCTTAAGTTAGACAAAAATCATCCTCTTCATTAGTTTATATGAGGTCATTAGTTTATTTTATTACGTACCCATTGTTTTTATTAAAACTGTTTTCGTTGATTTAAATACAACTTAAAATTATGTTTAACTCTAATTTGTTGGGCCTAGTATCCCTTTCCCATTCCGGGACGTCTGCAAATTACAGAGTGGGTCCCGTTCACTGCGTGAATGTTATTTAGAGAGACGTAATCCCGCTGTTTATAAAGCCATTGCACTCACCGCAGAGAACTGTAGCTACACTACCACACTCTATGAAAGCTGGCGCCTAACTGTGCCACACCCCCTTCCGCATGACGTTTTACTCCCAATTCTGTTCTGATGGCATACACGTACGTCATCAGAACGGGAAAGGGGTAGTAGCACCACTGACACTAGGCCTCATGCACCACCTGCTTCTCTCAACTCTTCAAACACCATGGTCTCGTATGTCTGGTAAATTACTTTCCCTCTTCAGACCATGAATAACCCTTACTTCTAATTTTAATAGATCTTTCCGCTGCTTTTGCACTACAGATCACTTGAACCTACTTAAGCATCCACATAGCTATGTAGACGTCTCCAGGACAAATTTCGATTTCAACCGAAAGAACCAAGAAGATGTCTCCAGGACACTTCACTCTTCTTGTTCAAACTGTTCCTATATTTTCATTCAATGACTCTCTTCCCCTCACACACCTCATTGCTCTGATGTGCCCACAAATCCCCCATCCTCACCCCCTGCTCTTTTCAATGCATTTTATATTTTCTTTTTACTATTTTAAATTGTCTCCAGTTTTTAACGGCGGCCATCATTTGTATGCTGATAACACTCAGCTCTCCATCACCATTGACTCCACGAACCCAAGCTCACTCATTAATCTCACATCCAGCCTTGATGTGGTCTCGTCTTTAATTGATCTTACATTTCTCCAGCTAAACATTGCCACAACTGAAGAAATCCGAATTGGTAGAGAGTCCACACTGAGTAAAGACCCAAATTTGAGCGTGCACCTTCAAACTTTGAGGCGACATTGTCAGTGTGTGCAAAACCTTGGAGTTGTCAATCATCGCAAGCTCTCTCTTCTCCTCCCACAAATATTCACCCTGCAGGACCACCATGTGTCTATCTGAGCAATGACTCCCGTATCCACCATTACCTTTCCCTAGCTGCAGCCGGGACCATCATCCATGCCGTCACCACATCTTGCAACAATCGTTTAAATATGTTCCTCTACTCAGTTTAACACGTAGGCTTTCGCGACCAATACCACCCATAATACAGGCTTTTTTGGGTTATATCGCGTAACAGGAGGACTTCTCAAAAATCTTTCTGTTGCCTGCTGAAGCTAGTTGTAATTACTGGTGAAACGTCATACTCAGATTGTAAATGTTGTGGCTTGGCTCCCTAACACACTGGAGTGCTGTACTAGTAACGGATTGGCACGTTCCGTTTACGTGACAAACCTTACTAATTGGCTGTGTCGGATGGTGGCAGGTTTAACGACACACTGATATATTTACACGATCTAACCCAAAAAAAACTGTATTATGAATTTTCCTCTACTGCCTCCCAAAATTCTTCATCTGCAACCTCTGGATGATGCAAAATGTCACTGCCATCCTCCTTTCCAACATCTGACAATGAAACCAAATCGTAACAAGACTCCCATCCCTCGACTGGCTTCAAATCCAATACTGGATCAATTTCGAGAACGCAAGCACTGTATTCAATATCCTACAATGATTCGCTCCTGTCTGCGACCCATCTCATTCCAAATACTTTCTGCTACAGAAATTAAGTGTAGATTGGTGAAGTATGGGTACCCAGGACTGGTTCAGATAGCACTTGCCAAAATTTCAGCCATTGCTGGGAATCAATCTCAGGATTACAGGTACATAGCACGGTGCGTTCACCATGAATATCTGTCTTTTTGGTTCTTTCGGTAAAGTCACGTAGAAGCCTGGGGCGTGCCATTCAGACTCTGCCTTCTCGACAGACCTGTTCTCCACCTGAAGACGGCTGCTTGCGTTGTGGCCGAAACGTCGTGAGAATTATTTTATTATGTTTTATTTTTATTATTTTATTATTTCCATTCTACGTGACTTTACCGAAAGAACCAAGAAGATGAATCCCTGCAGTCACGAAAGCTTTAAATCGGAAGAATAATTGTTTCGGGAACCTACCAAAAATGAAAGTGTAAATAAATGGGACAATTTTCTGCAAGGGCTGAAAACATTCTCAGGTTACATTGAATGGCACTGTTGATCAAATGGAATTATGCCATGATAAATGGCAACAGGGTAACAGCAATTGGTTTTTTAATTGGTTCAAATATATTGTCAGCATTGTACCGTATTTCAGCTCCCGAATTGTTCTATTGGCTGCTGTGGGAAAAAAAGAGTGATATAAAGCAGTTAGGCCAACGTAGATACTGGACCAAGATGAACCGACGCTTACTTTATTGATTAGAGCGTAAATCCCTGTTGTGCTACTGCCGTTATTTACATTGCATCAATCCACCTGAGTGGAGACATTGTGAGATTTTTTTTTACCCCCCCCAATGAACTTCTTTCACACCGTACGTAACCAACCGTGCAAATTGGACCACAAACTAAACACAGAAAAGCAGTTAAAAATGTTTTCATTATAGATGATTTAAAAGCGCACAGCTCCAGTAGCTTTCTAATATCGAAAGGAAGAGCGTTCCAGACGGCTGCAGAAGCACATCTGAAAGCGCGCGATGTCGTGACTGTCTTTGCGTGATGACTAGCCAAAAGCCGCTGCAAGGATCACCGCAGTTCGCGTGATGGTTTTATGTTCCTTGAAGAGATCAGCCATGCAGTGAGCGGGTGAAAAAAAAGATATCGTTACAAACTTGCAAGGCAGGCTTTTGCTTACGCCAGGCAATGCTATGGTTGATTGTCAACACTTGTCTTGCTACACTTGGTTGTTCGTAACATATTTACGGCCTCAAAATAGAAGACAAATGTCAAACCAACATTGTCAACAACTATGCACAAACGTGCATTGTATTTACATTGAATGTTGAAGGCCTTAAGTGCGAATTTCAATCTTGTTTTACCCTCCCAACAATACGTTACGGTTTGGTGAAGATCGCAGACATGCTAGAACATGAGCAGGTAACCAATGCCTCTTCATAATTTAAATCTAGCGCAGTTATCTTGCCAGCAGTGACTTGTGTGACCTGCGACCACTGTGCTTCGATCTTTCCTGGCCATGATCGTTATCGAGGACACAGGGCGGTCATTAATAAACGATGAAATATAAGTTTGGTAGCATTCTGCGTTGTTTTCCTCGGTTCCGCTGCGTGATCATCCTCCTTCTCCTCGTCAACTGTGACAAAACTGATAATTGTTTTTTTACCCTTCTATCTGGAAACAAAACTGACACCTTTTTTACAAGGAGTCATGTTTACATAGACCACAATACCTGCAGTCATAATGCAAACAAAAACATAACTCTGATAATGTATGCACTGTCCTTGAAGTTGATTGTTCCACACCCGAGACAGCTTTCCTTAGAGCATCATCTGGTCCAACCCATGTGAGACTAGGCTCTAAGGAAAGCTGTTTCGGGTGTGGACCAATCAACGTCAAGGACAGTGCACATTATCAGAGTTATGTTTTTTGTTTGCATTATGACTGCAGGTATTGTGGTCTATGCAAACATGACTCCTTGTAAAACAAAAAGGTGTCAGTTTTGTTTCCAGATAGAAGGGTAAAAAACCATTTATCAAATTTTTACTTGCAAATGAGGTTCCAATGGTGTAAATGCTTACCCCGAGCTCTCATACTCTGATGGTGCATTGTCTTTGAGTTGTGCGCCTTTTGGCGTCATCTGGTCCAACCCATGTGAGACTAGGCTCTAAGGAAAGCTGTCTCGGGTGTGGACCAATCAACTTCAAGGACAGTGCACATTATCAGAGTTATGTTTTATGTTTGCATTATGACTGCAGGTATTGTGGTCTATGCAAACATGACTCCTCGTAAAAAAAAAGGTGTCAGTTTTGTTTCCAGATAGAAGGGTAAAAAACCAATTATCATATTTGTACTGGCAAATGAGGTTCCAATGGTGTGACAAGACTCTCGCTCCCAACACCGGCCATGCACACGCGAGCACTTTCTGAGAGCTTGACGTGGGTCCAAAATGACATCGGTCTATTCGTCTGGCTCACAGCACACAGGTACACCAATGGACCTGGGATATCAACGTGCTGGCATGACGATTGCCTCCCCCCCCACCACCCCGAGCAAAAGTAGCTGCATATGTAGTAGCTACAGGCCCCGCACTTTCAAGGGCCCCGCGCTAAATGCTTTCAAGCTATCAATTCCGGTTCAGTGATTCTGCAATTGCTCTATTACTATAGTACTATACTACCTTCAACTTTTATGAACGACTGGGTGTTTAAGGTTAGCGATTTGTCGTATTAGCTGGCTGTATAGCAAATGAAAAAATACAATTAGTTTACTATGCAAGTAAAATCAATTGTGTTTTAATATTTCGTGTTTTTATTTTATTTAGGGCCCCTTTATAACATATGTCTTTTTCTCAAATTTAGTTCTACCTGATGACGATTGTTTGTGTTGCAATCGAAATGTCGTATTCTATTATTTTATTTATTTTCTTTCTATGTGACTTTACCCAAAGAACAAAAGAGTAATTCCTGCAGTCACGAAAGCTTCAAATCAAACATTCACAAGGTTTAACAATGGCTAATAAATATTGCCGTGCGATATATTTATTAGTTACACATCCTCACTGGTTACACTTGGCTGGCAAGCAGGTAATAAAAACCTTTTTTTGACCAATTACAGTTGTGTGTAACCACATTTTCCAAATAAATCTGAGAACATATAAAAAAAATGAATGCATTCAAAAACGTATTCAATTATGCGACATTACTGTGGATTAAAAATGCTATTTTGTCAAAAGTCTCTTCCAATAAGTTGCTAACGTTCATCCTGTAGTTACAAACAAGTTAAGTAGCTTGTACACAAAGCTGAAACATCTGTTTATTTTTATTCTTAAAAGTATACTTTAATGTAGTATACTACAAATTTCTCAGACTTTGATAGCAAAGTCTAAGAAATTTAAATATCTCGGGTTCAACCACATATTTATTGCACAAAGAGCCAAGCATGAACCTTTGATTTGAAGTGAATTGGACAGAATGTGGTGTTGTAATTGCATGTGGACAGCAAACTGTAATAAGTAACGTTCTCAATTTACACCATGATTAATGGGAATCGCTTTTTTTCTTGTTATTGCACAGCTAATTAAATATTCATTATAGTTTAGAATCCAAGGCATCCGTGTCATCTGCCAAACGATTAGTGTCATCCGTCAACTGTTGAGGGCACATACAATGGATACCAAAATCTGCGCTGCATTTGTTTCATATATTTATAAAGCACAAATTATGATTTAATGTTGTTCCATTTACTGCAGTGGATTTGACCAGGGGACATGTTAAATTAATAATGTAGCCTTAATTATACTTTTGCTAGTTTTGAATGTTATGGCATACAGTCGTATTTCTAACTCACCACATATAAATAATTATTTACGTATTGTCCATTTCGATTTAAAGCTTTGGTGACTGCAGAGATTCATCTTCTTAGTTTTTTTCGGTAAAGTCACGTAGAAAGGAAGTAATAAAATAATAAAAATAAAACATAATAAAATTATTCTCACGACGTTTCGGCTACAACGCAAGCAGCCGTCTTCAGGTGAAGAATGAGACACTGCCAAGCTAGGAGCTTATATATAAGCTGAGTTGGAGGTGGAAGAAGAGCGCCTTAACAAAAGATATGCACATTATTTTGTTTTATATATAAGCTCCTAGCTTGGCAGTGTCTCATTCTTCACCTGAAGACGGCTGCTTGCGTTGTAGCCGAAACGTCCTGAGAATTATTTTATTATGTTTCATTTTTATTATTTTATTACTTCCCTTCTACGTGACTTTACCGAAAGAACCAAGAAGAGGTATTGTCCATTGTTAATTCACTGCTTGCATGAAGACCTCGCCATGACTATTTTCGTCATGAGAGTTGTTTGAATCTTAATTTTAGGACTTTCGTGACTGCAGGAATTATTATTTGGTTCTTTCGGTTAAGTCACGTCTAAAGATAAAATAATAAATAATAGCATATTACGACGTTTCGATTGCAACACAAGCAATCATCATCAGGTACAATGAAATAGCGACATAAAATCTAACCAGAAAACTATAGACAGACATATTAGCAGACAGATATCACCAAGATACATAGAGAGAGCAACACAGGTAACAGAGAGGGGTGATCGTCTCTGTGGGGAGGCCTTGAATCTACTTGACCACACTGGTCGATGTGAGTTGGTGCGGGGGGGGGGCTGGTTCGGATATCACACGCCACCGATGTTAGCCATGACCGGCAAATCAAACTTAGGCCATCGTGTTCCTAGCACAGCACATTAATCACTGTGCTACCACTTCCCTCACCTCCTCCCTGCGTAGCCTTATTACGTAACATACCACGCATGTAATTAACCTAATCTGTAGCATTCGAAATGAAATGTTCACGTAAGCAGTATACACAGCAGCCTCTCAAAGACCTACCTATTTCATAACACCCGAACATAGCCGCGTGTGGCATGTCACTTTGTAATTCTCACGCCACGATGCAGAGTCAGAAGCAAACCCGTGGCGATCCTGCATGACACCACGTGATTGTTGACCAGGCTATTGGCTTTAGCGAAGTCAGTGTGCGCGAGTTATTGAAGGTGAGTTTAACACGTGTAGGCTTTCGCGACCAATGTTATTCATAATCAACGTTTTTGGGAATTGCCCGATGATGCTGGATGCAATTGCCAGCGAAACGTCGTACTCAAATTGTAAATGTTGTGGCTTCAACACACCGGTGGGCTAAAGCAGTGAACTATTTGTCTTTTGTCAACGTGACACTTTTTTACTGTTTGGACGTGTCGGGTGGTGGAGGGTTACGACACATTTATAAATAACGCGATCTAAACCCAAAAACGTTGATTATATCGAAGGTGAGTTCCGCAGAACAATGTGATCACCAGAGGCGTAGACTGTAATGAAGATTATGATTGGAAGCTACAGCGCTAACACGCACACACAGCAGCAATGTAAGCACACGGCTATATCATGAGCCACGGAAGCGGATGAATCGAAACACAGTTATATAGTTACTTGCACGTCTGCCACTTGCACCCTTTGTGCAGTATCTCGTGATGCAGTTGCTGTGTGTTTCCTGGATTTTTTTGTTTGCGCCTAGTCACTTTAAGATGTTTTCTTGTTCATTTTGTTTTCTGTTTGTTGCGGTTGCACCCGATTCAAGAGCCGAATGGCTCACAGGGCCATACCAAATAAATGAAACGGAAGCTGAATTTAAACGCAGCAATAGTTCAAAGGTCAAAGGTGCTGCCCTCGAATTCTTTTCTCACTCCACTGCTGGTGGAAGGGCCTCCACGAGACGGACAGCCCCCTTTTAAGATTCTATTTTGGCCTAATCATCTACGTACACTGGCCAGATATCCTGGAACAATGGCAGTACCAATACTCTCTACTCTTTGGTTCTTTCGGTAAAGTCACGTAGGTGAAAAAAATTAATTAAAAAATAGAAAAAAAATAAATCACGACGTTTCGATTGCAACACAAGCAATCATCATCAGGTGTGACAACCACAGCAAGAATTTTTTTTTTTACTGAAGTGGGAGAGATGCCGGAATTAAGAGGGTTCATATAAGTCTAGAAAGTACCCATCTTACTTTGCTCCCCACCATACGTGACCTTCCGAACGACTGACTATGAAGTGCCCACAGAAACTGCTGGGTGGATAGAAGCGGAGGGGGTGTAGGAAGTTTGCACCGTCGATTGAACTGTTTTGCCGGGAGATCGAGCCTGCAGCCTCTGGGGTAGCAAGTCCAGCGCACTAATCATTACACCACGGCAAGCGGAGTGCTTTGTGAACCAAACCGTGTATTTTATAGATAGTTTGTGGCAGCCCATTTTGTGACCCAACACAGACATGGATATATTGATGTCACGCAAGTACAATCTTTTTTTCCATCAACGTCTCCTATTCCTCATGTTCTTTCTGCTGTCATGATGTGCCATGCTGATACACACCAAACTGGTTTCCATCAAATTTGTTCTGTTGTTTTTCCCCCAAACACAGCAGAAGTAAGTCTAACCTGCTTCTGAAATGCTCGCGTTATGTTGTGAAGATGAGAACGTGAGCAGCCTGCAGAGAGGTGACACCAGCCTAGACCCCTTGTGTGTGAAACTTGTTTTGGCAGTGCAAGCATACCTACGAACACTCCCTCCCTCGGAATGAGTGTAACGGCATCGTCTTTTTTTAACGGTCTGCCTAAGGTTGACTCTGGGCGGTTATGTCTTCCTATCGTTTAATATCTTACAACCTCACCGCTTTGTATCGTAAAATTGTACCAATTAACGAGTGTGCGATAACACTGGCCACTGGGAATGCTGCCATGGTTTGTGTATTAGTTTGCGCTCCAGAATTGCAATTGAGAGCTCTGCCGGTGAGGCCGTTTAAACAATGGGCAATTCAATGACTTCTAGCCCCCACCTCTGCAGTTTGAACGGGCACACCGCAGTAAGGCAATTGGCGAGGTGAGGGTGATGGGTGGGGTAAAGTGTGGGTACACTTACTCAATGTCTGGACGGTGTGGAAGAGTTGCCCAAATTCTTTGTCGGGAAGGGGGTGGGGAGGAGAGGCTTTGCAGCTCCCTCTAATATGAGGCTCTTCCACCAACAGTGGCGTAAGGAAGGCAAGTGCATGGTTGCACTTTTACCTTTCCTTTTTGGCGAGGATTATTCCATCAAATGCTATATTTATGGGACCGTTTTTTTTCTTTCTCCCAGTAACCAAAATGATGAAAAAATAAAAATAGGTTTTACCCTTTCTGGCAATAAAACAGGCGTCAAGATGTTCGAACACCGAACATTTACCTACTGCAAGGCATCAAGTCTGCACCAACCACACGTACGTGTGGCAAAGCGTGCAAACAAACGTGCTCTGTCTTCTTGGTTCTTTCGGTAAAGTCACGTAGAAGGGAAATAATAAAAAAATACAAATAAAACATAATAAAATACAATTCTCACGACGTTTTGGCAACAACGCAAGCAGCCGTCCTCAGGTGAAGAACAGGTCTTTCGGAAAGACAGCGTCTGAAACAATGGGCAGTTCATTCAGACGCTGTCTTTCCGACAGACCTGTTCTTCACCTGAGGACGGCTGCTTGCGTTGTGGCCGAAACGTCGTGAGAATTATTTTATAATGTTTTATTTTAATTATTTTATTATTTCCCTTCTACGTGACTTTACCGAAAGAACCAAGAAGATGAATCCCTGCAGTCACGAAAGCTTTAAATCGAAACGTGCTCTGATAATATATGCATTGTCTTTGAGACTGATTGGCTTGCACCAGAGACAGCCTTCGTTGTATGGCCTTGTCTCACTACCAGTGTTGGACCAGAGAACGCCAGAAGGCGAACAGTGGAAAGGCCACGCAAGTATCAAAGTAATAATAGCTCAGGTTCCGCAAATTTGGTGAGACATGTTTGTTTGCATGCTTTGCTACAAGTACGTGTGGTTTATGCAGACTTGATGCCTTGCAACATGAATCTATTCGTTGTTTGTACATCTTAACTCCTGCGTTATTGCTTGAAAGGGTAATGTATAGTCTTATCAAATGCTTACTCACAAGAAAAGTGTGATGCAGTCAGTCCACAGTGGAGCTTCAGACACAGAAGCTTTAAACAGAGCCATGATGTCAGCAGCAGAGCAATAGGTGATTCCTAATTATTGGGTTTTTTTTGGCAAATGAGTGACAACATGACAATGGTATGAATGATTTCCCACGAGGGACATGTGCGTGGTGAGACCAGCACAACCGTGAACTCACCCCCCCACCCCAACCTGACCATGCACATATCATTGATCACCGTCGGCACTACTTTGTATTTCCTGAAGCAGTATCTTTACTTGAGATATAGAGGAGAGAAAAAAGAATAATCGAGCAATCAATAACTGCACGTAAGATTGTCTGAACGTTGCGTGAAAGAACACGTGGAACAGCTTTGGATGAGACTTTATTGGCAGGCTGGCTCAGCATTGATGAAGATTTGTAAACAGGCTTCAACTAGCACTGAGTTTTTTTTTAAACATCTGCATTGACCACGCATTAACAAAAGCTCGTGCTGATAACGAGAGAAGAATACTGATGAGGTACACTGAAAATAATACTCTGCTTGTTATTTTCAGATAAAGTGATTATCATAATTAGCATTTTTTATTTAAAGCTTTCGTGACTGCAGGGATTCATATTCTTGGTTCTTTCAGTAAAGTCACGTAGAAGGGAAATAATAAAGTAATACAAATATAAAACAATAAAATTCTCACGACGTTTCGATTGCAACATAAGCAATCATCATCAGATGTGAAAACCACAGCTTGTGTTGCAATAGAAACGTCGTGAGAATTGTTTTGTTTTATATTTTTATTATTTTATTGTTTACCTTCTACGTGACTTTACCGAAAGAACCAAGAATATAATTAGCATTATTGCTTATCTACGATATTATTGTATAATTGCGTTGCATATTAGCATGTGAACATTGGCTGCGTCAGTACCTAGTCATATCCTTGTACAGCAATTATTAGCCTTGTTCTTAAATACTGTTCGTAGAAAACAAGTGCAGTGCTTTATATGTACCTCTGATTAGCATGGTTGCCGAAGTATGGCGCAAAATAAGTTCACCATAGATACGTATATACATTTGTTCGTGCTTAGTTATGTTTGTCTATTTGTACTCATCATCATCATCAGCAGCCATGATCTATTCACATTTTTATAAAAGGCTTTGCCAAGCTGTTGCCATCTCTCACCCTCTTACGTGCTCTGTATGCGAGCTGATTTCATTTATCCGTTTCCACAGTGGACTCAGTCTCTCTTCTCTGCTGTGGCTGACAATCCTTTTGTTCGTGACGACCACCAGCCATCATCTGTTCTCGTGATATGTCTCTTGTCCAAGCTCACTTACTTTTCTTTAGTCAAACGTATTTATCGGTCCCTTGCCTATGTTCTCTCACGCATCACTTAATTTCCCTGCCTCTTGGTGCAAGTCCATCAGCACACATTTTTTCGAGTACTTTATAATTGTTTAACTTCTCAATAAACCGTGTGTATCTTGTCCATATGTCCAAGCAGTTAATTTACACCGAGCAAAAATGTATTTCAATTGTTGCGTTGCATTTCAATATTAGTTTTTCAAAATCACTGTGACCTGGGCAACGACCCCGGGGCCGGCCCAGGACCACGCTGCTGGCGGTGGGACGATGTCGCTTGGCTGGCCTGGGAATTCCCCAGGAAGAACTAGAGTCTGTGTATAGTAGTGTATAGTGTAGTCTAGTAGTGTATAGTGTAGTGTAGTGTATAGTCTAGTAGTGTATAGTGTAGTGTATAGTGTAGTGTATAGTGTAGTCTAGTAGTGTATAGTGTAGTGTATAGTCTAGTAGTGTATAGTGTAGTGTATAGTGTAGTGTATAGTGCAGTGTGTAGTGTAGTAGTGTATAGTGTAGTGTATAGTGCAGTGTGTAGTGTAGTAGTGTATAGTGTAGTGTATAGTGTAGTGTATAGTGTAGTGTATAGTGTAGTTTATAGTGTAGTGTATAGTGTAGTAGTGTATAGTGTAGTAGTGTATAGTGTAGTGTAGTGTATAATGTAGTGTATAGTGTAGTGTATAGTGTAGTGTAGTAGTGTATAGTGTAGTGTATAGTAGTGTAGTGTATAGTAGTGTAGTGTATAGTAGTGTAGTGTATAGTAGTGCAGTGTATAGTAGTGCAGTGTATAGTAGTGTAGTGTATAGTAGTGTAGTGTGTATAGTGTAGTAGTGTATAGTAATGTAGTGCTGCAATCTATCGCTAGGGAAAGGGATGTCTGACCCGCCACTACTCAACACGCTGCTGTGGTGTATAGTATAGTAGTGTATAGTGTAGTGTAGTAGTGTAGTGTATAGTGTAGTGTATAGTATAGTAGTGTATAGTGTAGTGTATAGTATTGTAGTGTATAATGTAGTGTATGGTGTAGTGTAGTAGTGCAGTGTATAGTGTGGTAGTGCTGAGTCTGTCGCCAGGGAAAGGGATGTCTGCACCGCCACTACTCAACACGCTGCCGCCAGGACAATCGGACTGAGAAACATACGAACTCTGACCTGCTTTTGTCCACCGAGTTATTTCATCATTGTGATCCTGCTCCGGTATCCATGCACTCGTGCATTCTGTGGTTGTGTCATTTTGACAGATATGTTTCAAGGTTTAGCAACCTTATTGTACGTGACTATGGGGAATTTCGTTCAGGATTATTGTCTTGACCTCCTCTTCTAAGCTGTGTTTATTATTGTTACGTCATAATTTTCTGTTTTTCATTGCCATTGATTGTCGTCATGACTGCATCGTCAGTACATCTGGTGATTCAGTCATGAAAATGATTGCCGTTCATATTTACAATCCACTTTTCAGAAAAAAAATTCTAACGTTGCTGTTACCATTTAATATTACGTTGCTATTTATTTTCATGTAATCTTAGTGTAGTTGTTTCAGTCTTCCAAGTTAGCATATCCTCGTTTTAATATCGGCCTAGGTTTATGAGAGGTTGGATGACCGCATCAACTTCTTCCGATTGAAACGCTTATTCATACTCTGCAACTGATAGGCATAATGGTAAAGGAAATTCATTTGATTCTTCTGGAATCTGATAGTATGCATGTGATCAATGGTCGAGAAAGCTTTCCTAAAATGAAATGCCCCAAATGACGCAATGATGTTTCAATTACTATTCTGTTCAAAAAGGGTGATAAAACTTACTTCAAGGGTTATACATCCATTACTCTCTTATCGTACAATATAAGTTGTTTCCGCACCTCCGATTAGCATGGTTGGCTACGTACAATGCGACAGATATTCAAGATACATGCACAAACACACATTCGGCAAGATTATTGGGAACAAAATAATAGAACATTTATAGAGACAAACCAACCACATGAGCACGCTGGGTTGAGGGAAGGTTTCTCTATCATTTACCACATCCTGTACACACTATAGATGTGATTCTGGAAAATACAAATGCTTGTATTATGTGCACCAAATTCTATCCAATATTGGAACCATGTATAATTTCAATATGAACAAAACATTTGAAAGCATCGAGAACATTTATTGATGCTTGTCACCTGAGAGTCATAATTAAGTAACATAAATCGTAATAATAATAATAAACATTGTCAGTGCACACAATTAAAAGAGTTTCGAAATTAATATGACATCAAAAGAACATCTTGATATGTGGAGGGTCGTTTAATGAATTTAACCTCCGCAGAACAACTCTGAAGCAACAACATATAACAAACACACTTCACGTTGCTTGCCAACTTTAATATGTGTCAATTATCATTCAAACAATCATATAATGTGCACTGAATTAGTGTTCTTTCATTGCAATACTTGGCTTGACGCTATACTCGAATAATTGTGTAATGGGCCATGTTTTATCAGTTGCTCTATTACAGGGGTCAGCATTGGCATATTGGATGGATCGAGTGCTACATTACATATGAGGTTTATACACTGTGCGCTACGCCAGTGTTGAATAAAATCAAAGTGATTTCCCGGCTCACATGAGCATTGTGGTTGTGCTCACCCCCCTGTTTAAAGCACTGAGCCAGTGGGGGGGGGGGGGGGGGGGGAATTCCACATTACTGTGGCAAGGGAGCATCTCTCTTTTGCATAATCACTGTTGTCTTCTCCGCAAAGTGGTACTTATTTTATTGACCCCCAAGTGGGATGATGGGTTCAGTCAACCACCAAAACCAGGCATTGAAGTTGCAACTGTCTGTCTGCGAGCCGTTTGCTCAACCTACTCGTCATAGCCACCAGGCCGGAGTGAATGTGTTGAATGCCCAAAGGACATTTACTTTCTTGACCATGCACAAAGGTACGAGAGTGCACATTAAGTATTCAGCATGCACAATAAATCAGCAGAACTATTGAGTGATAAGCTCGCCATGCAGCTGGTAGCCACAATGAACAGCCTTGTGGAGAGTACTCTGCATGCAGTCACAGGTCAACGTGCTTTTTACATCATGTTTGATTGGATTTACGGATTCTAATTTTCAGTCATTGTCAGAAAAAATGTTCATGCTAAAGACCATAGTTACTGGTCCTGTGGTCCACAATTACTCGAGCATTTGATGTTCAGTGAGCAGTTTATTTTAGTGTTGGGATCCTACAATGTGAATTTTTGTTACCAAATTGGCCAGGACATTGTGTGCAGATGTGTCTCACTGATGTTAAAGTTATATATTTTCATCCTGTACGATGCTGTTTTATTCCCACCATGCTGTGAGTACTACTACTATTTACATCATGTGATCTCCTTTGCCAGTACCAAAATATGATAATATGTTTTTCCACTTTTTTCTGGCAACAAAACAGGTGTTAAGATGTTAAAACACCAAAATGAAACCTTTTACAAGGAATCATGTCTGCATTAACCACAATACTTCAGAATGCAAACAAAAAAATACTCTGATAATATATGCATTGTCCTTGAAACTGATTGGTCCACACCAGAGACAGCTTTCTTTTGAGCCGAGTCTCAAAACGGTGTTTGGCGTCCTCTGGTCTAACACCGTTTGAGACGAGGCTCAAAAGAAAGCTGTCTTTGGTGTGGATCAATCAGTTTGCATTCTGACCACAAGTATTGTGGTCAACGCAGGCATGATTTCTTGTAAAAGGTTTCAGTTTGGTGTTTTAACATCTTAACACCTGTTTTGTTGCCAGAAAAAAGGGGGAAAACCTATTATCATACTACTATTTCGTTTAGGACTCCATGTGCAAAAAATGTTTAATTGGGGCATGGTGATAAATGTCTGCAATCCTGCACTTTGGAGGTGAGGGATGGTAGATGACAATATTATAGAACTCCCAAACCTGCTGAGCTGTGACAGATGTCCATTGGAAAGCAGTACACAACATGCATTAAATCCATCTGCATGGGTGTTCTCTGGGCACTGCAGTTTCCTCAACATGTCAAACACTAATTTATGGAATTATCAAGCATCCCAATGCAGGACCTTCCAGACTCAATGAGACGTTACTGGATAAACAAAGGCCTCGTAACCAATGATATATAGTGAAATGGAAGATGACAGCCCTCACGTGGCCCCCTCTGTTCAGTGAGAATTCACGACAAACGCCACCGACGTGCCAGCCAAACATCAGTCATCGGTCTTCCGGCCTCCAGAGCAACAGCACACACGATGATAATTAGAATAGAGTATTTACACTATGAGACCTCCTTTACCAGTGGCTAATATAGTAGTAGGTTTTTACCCTTTAAACTGGTACAAAACTAGTAAAGGAGGTCTCATATTGTAAATGCTTACCCCGAGCTCTCAATACTCTGAAAGTGCACTGTTTTTGAGTTGTACGCCTTTTGGCGTCATCTGGTCCAACACCAATGGAGACTAGGCTCTAAGGAAAGCTGTCTCGGGTGTGGACCAATCAACTTCAAGGGCAGTGCATATCATTATCATCATCAGAGTTGTTTCTTTTTGTTTGCATTTTGACTGCTTGTGTTGCGGTTATTGCAAACATGATGCCTTGTATAAAGGTGTCAGTTTTGTACCAGTTTAAAGGGTAAAAACCTACTACTATAGAATAGAGTAATTAATTATTCATTATCCCAACCGATGCCACTGATCCTCGAGGAGTGGTGAAGCCGTGGCTTTAAACCCTGTGACCTTAATTTTACTCCCAACGACAACGAACATCTTTCTCCTCCATAATCAACGTTTTTGGGTTTAGATCGCGTTATTTATAAATGTGTCGTAACCCTCCACCGCCCGACACGGCCAATCAGTAAGAATGGTGAGGCTCTGCTGTGTCTCCCGTTCTTATATAGAGACACAGCAGAGCCTCACCATTCTGGCGAATTGCCCGATGATGCTGGATGCAATTACCAGCGAAACGTCGTACTGCTCAAATTGTAAATTGTTGTGGTTTCACGCTTCAACACACCGGTGGGCTCAAGCAGTGAACTATTTGTCCTTTGTCAACGTGACACTTTTTTACTGATTGGCCGTGTCGGGTGGTGGAGGGTTACGACACATTAATAAATAACGCGATCTAAACCCAAAAACGTTGATTATGAATAATATTGGTCGCGACAGCCTTCGTGTTAAACTGATCTTTCTGCTCCACTCCGTTCACCAACCTGCAATGACCAGCATGGTGAAGTATAGTCAAAACATCCCCCCAAGACCAACAACAGCATGGAGGGGCCTTAATCCATCAGGGTTATTGGCAAATAGCTGTAACTTATCATTATTACAACTGATCATCTCGTATGATAAGCTACCTTGAACGTATGACCATGCGAGCACACCACCCATTGCCTCAGATGTGAAAGAATTAAAAGGCAAGGTCATCTCCTGACTCACCATCATCGGTGCATTAAAAATGCACAATCTAGACCAGGGGTCGGGAACCTTTTTGACTGGGAGAGCCATAAAAGCCAAATATTTCTAAATATATTTCATTGAGAGCCATATAGTATTTTTAACGTATAATAAATTAAATATGTCTTACTTTTAATGCGACTTCTGGTGCTGCGTGGTTTTGCTGATGGCCTTGTAGTCATGGTTCATACGTGGTGAGGTTGAGCTTCATGCAGGCGTGAGCCGTGAAATTTATTTAAGTATTTTAAAATCAGTTCCAAACTTATTTTTTATTTTATTATTTTATTATTTTTTCAACTCAAAATTGTCTGGGAGCCATATGCCGTCACTGGCTCGTGAGCCATAGGGTCCCGACCGCTGATATTCTAGATCAAGCCTCACATGAGACAGAAATGAGTAGAGATTGTCTGTCCAGGCTCAGCAGCTGTTGCATACAATATTCTGTGCTGTAAAAAAAAAGCAATAATCTTGCTTTGCACCGACATGACAATCTCCTGTGTGGTGTGACATTGCCATGATCTCACTGCCCCCACATGCCATATGGAAACAATAGCTGCCACTGCAAAGACGCACACTGCAAAGTACGCATTGCAATAGAGAAGTCGTGAATGTTGCGTGGAAGTGTCGTGACTGGGAGCACAATGGGACGTTTTGACACATGACACGCGCAGTGGTATATACATTGAGCAAAATGTGTTGAGAAAAAAAAAGAGTGCTGGTAGGCAAGTATAACATGCATTATTAATACACCACGTATGAAAACCAATAGCATGGAGAATAAGTGATTTGAAGTGAGCTTTCAAGAAAACAGATGTAAAATGATTGGGCTGAGCCGAGCGCAAAGAGTGATTCTTCCTTCATAGACCATCCACAAGTAATCCTGTCGCAACACGCAAATCAATGGGATTCTCACCGCTTTCCACCTCTCCTGCCCCCAGGTTCAATAGTGTATCCGCACTATCTCTTGGGCAATTGAATTCAAACAATGATCTGTCACTTTTTTATGCAAGCACCGACCTCGGTTTCTGCCCTCAATCGATAGACAGAACTGATTCTCATCAAATATTAAATGTACAGCCTTACAATGTTTGTACTCGGAAGCAATGGTTATTTAAACGAGGGCTATCACAAAACATTACTTGGATGGAAAGTGCACATTGGGTTATTGCAAGTTGTGTTTTATTCTGTATTCTTGCAACACATATTGTAATTTTCTCATAGTGTGACTTCAGACTAATTTGGTTATGGTGAAAGCCCAATTAATAACGTTATTTCAAGTGACACAGTTCAGGATATAAAACATTAATTTACAAATAACTTTCTCAACATCAATATCATTAAAGTGTCGGCCAGCATTGAAGCCACTCGAAGTTTTACAAGGTTTGATTTAAAATGTGTATCATTAGCACCTTTTTCTGATTCTAATGCCAAACTAATTCTGGTGTGCCTACTGAAGTAGAAAGTGTGTTTGTATGTGATGCATTTTCCTCTCTGGCTTGATTTTACGTGATTTCTGCATTCACAAGGGCGAATGTGTACATACTACAGTTGTCAGGCAGATGCACGTGCATGATAATATAGGAATAACAGAAGCAAAATGCACTTGAGCTGAGTGTAAACAAACTGATCATTGTTTTTGGGGGGCATTGCTGTGGCATACCCGTGTGTTCTGGCACGGGAACTGGGAAACCTGTTAGATGGCGCTGCAGGGCACGTCGGTGAGCACGATGATGCAGATTAATTTCCCTGTCAGTGATATTGGATCTAAGAAGTTGCCATGACTATCCTCTGCTCCGGCACTTGATACTCTAAATGATGGATATTTCATTCTTATTCACGTCACCGAGGATAGAGAAAATATCATTCACTCCGTCATTTTGCAAAGCACGCTAGAATTTCAAATGCACTCATGTTCCGTCCGTAAGTTTCTCCAAATACTCGGTTAAATGTTCCCAAAGAGTTTAAAGTAATGTGTCTTCTCTTGCCAGTCGGATGAACTGACTCACACACTGACATGAAAGCAACAGAGTAACTCAACGTGAATATCAAAACTCTCATGTCACATTCTGAAATATGTTCATTGTTGGATGGTATGTTTTTTTTAATATCTGATCAGAATAAGTTTATTGGTGTACTCTTGAGCAAATTTCAAGTTAATACGTTGCATATATGCAATGAAATCAAATCAATTGTACTTATTCTAACCTCTACAATTATTCAAAACGTTATTTACATGTATAATTATCCAAACGTGTTTTTGTGTAATGTTGCTGATAGGCGACTGCCATTACAAAAACGAGTGATGGTGCCATCACTAGATTTGCAATCCACCTGTTTAATTTCCAGGCTTGCCAGTTCAAACAATATGCAAGTTTCTTAAATCCTGCCTTGATCTACTCAGACTACCTCTCATAAGACATCTGACCCATGTGGAAGAGGAGGTCAACAACACCCTCTCGAAGTGCTCCTTAGTGTTATCTCGAGTGAGCAAGTAATTATAAGGCTGCACATTTATCTTTGCCTGATAGAAAAAGAGCACTCACTTTTCCCAAGAAGTTTAAAAGATAATGCCATCATTGTTTCTCAAATAAATCACACAGTATAGCCTCAAACCACAACACGTGCATACACATAGGTGGGTTGTTTTTTTTATTGTAGGCCATGCAATTAGACCGAGAATGAAAATGTTTATATTCACACTTCATTAATACACAGTTTAATATTTTTAACATTGCATTGTACCTTGCATTTAAATTTGTACAAAATATTCAATAAGAACGTACTCAAGTGGGAAAATGATAGTGGCAGAAGGCTGTTTTTTTGCGATATCCACCTCTCAGCAAACTTTTGGATTCCTGTAATTATTATACTATTTCCCCCACGTGCTTTGCTTTAACTGCGTTATATGCTGGGATTGAAATGCCTTCTTATATTAATAACAAATTGTAGCACTCTCTGCTTCCACAATTGTAATTGTGGAAATGTCAAGTAGATACAAGAGGACATCAAACAATGAAGCTCAATGGCATGGCCTGCCTAATGGAAAATACATTTTAGTAACGCATTTGCCATGAACACATCCTGCATCTCTCGCATTCCATCTCTGCTCATTGCTGCAACTAGTAATTTGTGTTTGCCTTCTGTACCCAACGATGCATTGCATGTTCCACAGGAAGAGATGGCTTTTTCAAAGCAGAATATCGCCCTGTTTGCACGGCTTAGAATTTCCTTTCGTCAATATGTTAGCGGTGGTTAAAACATATTTCTGAGTGACTGCATAAAACACATTTTAGATGGTCTCCAATAATATTCGTTATAAATAAGAAACAAAAAACGACGACCGAATCAGATTGCAGCAAATTGTTTGCCGAGTAGACGCAATAGTATCTACTACGTGCCTGGCTTGACATTGGCAAGCAAAGAAAATACGTGAAGGCTGAAAGGGGAAAGAGCCTTAACATTTGGCAACATGGGTGTACTACAATTCACAGCTCCAATGCGCATCAACGCCCCTTGCCCTGTGCTAATCAACGGGTGGTTGAGCACACACTGTAATGCATGTCTAATATGCACTAATCACAATCGTGTTAATTGTCACGCCTTGTGGAGAATTACAACTAATGTACGACAATGGGATGCATGCAGCCAATAGACATGACTAATTAGATGTGTTCACTTAAGTGTATAATGAATTCCAATGAAAACGCAGGGCTTCCTGACAGCGAGAGGTATGGGTTTATAGCGATCAAAGGTAGCCTTTTATACTCATTGTGAACGTTTGAGTAGTTTGTTGTAGGGTCAATATTTGGCCAAATGTAATTGCACCGGTAATGCGTGTTATGCAGTCAAGCTTTTAAGTTTGTTCAGCTCCCTGTTAACTTAGTGCACGTTGGATATGTCCGAATGATAGCACTATTTTAGCTTGATTTTGTTTTCTCCAACAGCTTCTACAAGTGCAAAACACAAATAGAAGCACATGCGTGCTCAAACAGTGTATGCATTAACACAGTCCACGCAATGAAATGCATTGGCATTCAAAGAGCAGAATCATTTGATACAGCGTCAGATGTGTCAAATGCCAATTCGATGGTAGAAATCAGATGAAAGCACTGGCATTCGACGACGTCCACGACATACGTAAGAAAACAAATTCAGGTTTCATTAATTCTGTCCGAAACATCTTCAGTAATCAATAATAAAAACAGAATCACCATGTAAGTTCAATACTACCAGCGTGAAATTCAATCAAAGCGTGCATTCGAGAAAAAGTGAGAGAGAGAGAGAGAGATATTTTTTTTTACTTACAGACAGAGCCATCATACTAAATCCATCAGGTTGAGGGGAGTTCTGTTTCCGTTAGCAAATTCTGTAAAAGCCAGCAGAGAAGCCGTCTTTGTCAATCACTTGACCAACACAACAATTTCTCTCTTTGCCAAGCCATTCTTACGAGAGGAAGAACACAACAGAGGGAAGCCTGCTTCACGAAATAACAAAAAAAGATCGCATTGCAAAGATTATATTCATGTTGCATGAAGCTGCCTGTCAAAATATGATATCTCCCAAACATCGGGTGTATTTGACAATGGAATGCAAATTCACAAAATAAGTTTGGCTTGTGTGATCTATTTCACTTACTTAAGGTGACACATTATATGCGTGATATTCCGACGGCATTGTGTAATGATTGAATTCTGCAAATAGATACACTCAACGTGGTATTTTTGAGGCATCGTAATCACCGTAACAAGCCCCGCTACACGCATGCTAGGAAATCACATTTTTTATTTTTTAGAAAATCAGCATTTCAACAGTTACAAGAGTACCACCGATTATATTGCACATGCATGATAGCCGTTTTAAATGGCACTACATCAACCTGAAGCATTTGGTAAACCCATGATAGGACAAATATACATCTACTCATTAAAAAAAATTGCCTCGTTAGTCTGCAACAAAAAAAAATCCGTCCATTTATCACGCTCGTGTTTGCTCATTGGTAGTTCTTCATAGCGTCCACAAACAAACGCGGAGTGCAAATGCAATAAGCGTTAGAAAACGAACGAGAGAATCGCCTTACCCGAGCGTGCTGCTGCTTGCTTTTGAGGCTGCGCCTGTAAAGTTCCCTCTCAATAATTAGCAGTGTTTTGGGGTTGCCCCGGCCATGAACACACTTGCCGCCGCTAACAAATTATAGATTCGTGGAGCTGTTTTGCAACACCACCCCCCTCTCCTCTCCTCTCTCCCGCTCGCCAGCCTCTCTCCTCCACACACAACGCAACCCTCGCTGGAATTGCGGAAACGAGTGGAGCGTCCGTGTCAATGCTGCTGCTGCTGCTACTGCTGTTCCGAGGCAAAGCAGGCGGAGTCGAGGTGCGGTGCGGTGCGGCTTCAGACTTGCAGCACGCAGCACGGAATGCGCCCGTGGCTGGCTGACCGAGAGCTCGGAGCGCGCAAGCGTGCGTGTGATGGGACGAGTCACCGGCGGGCCGAGCGCTGAATTTACTCATTCCAGTACTAAATTGATCCCCCTCAGCGACCCCTTGAGGGAGGGGCAAGCATGGGAGAGGTAGGATTTTGGGGGGGGGGGGGGGGTATTGGAAAGACCGGCTGTGTGTGGAGCGAAGCCGACGGAACGAACGCGCGGTGCGACTGTGTTGGCCGGTTACGGCTGTTCTCTGCGTTAAAGCCATTTCTAATCATCACGGATGCAAGGTGCTATGGTCCATAATGTTGGATATCTTTTATTTCATTGGGACGGCGAGTGCCGGGCAGCTGTGGAATTGTATTTTAATGCCGTGATCGTTCTGGAATGCAGGACAGAGAATCCTATTTGCATTCAAATTCAATTACCCGGTGCAACGCAATTTGAAATAAATTTCATTTAGAAATTTGCTCTTTGGAATGATTGGAACGGAATGAAAGGGTTTTTAACGTATTAGAATTAGCCAGGGTTAAAATGACTTATTTTGGGAATATCTACCTATGCATTTTATTTCCTGCTTAGAAATCGTGATTATAATCATCATAACAAATGCACTGCTGAAGACCTCCCTAAGCTATAACCCTTCAAAATAGTACTTGTTTATGTGCTGCAAATAAACATGGCTCAGAGACTGCGGGCAAATGCACGAACAATTAATTGGAAACATTGAAACTGATTTTTTTTGTTTGATTATATACAATTTCCATACATTAATACTTTAATCACATTACTAAATTACATATATTCGTTTTATATTTAACTCTTCTGATGCAAATGGTTCTTCAGCCACACAATTGTGCATCGTTAAAGAAAAGATGTACACGTTTATTAAACCGTCAACCCGATTAGCACGGTTGACTATGCACGGTGCAAAAGACGTTCAACATACACACATTAAACATTTACGAGAAAATTTGTGACCCAGTAAAACAGACGCCCAAAACGGTTCACATAACAAATGTGTCTATTTATTTTGGTATTCTTCTAAATGGGATTCATTTAAATACCTTGTGTCTACCTCTTGAACGAATTTAACTTGATCTTGTCAGAAAAGTAATCGAAGCACATTTAATAGCCATAAACGAACACCACGATGACTGCCATTATAAAATAGTAGTTCCCACCCTTTATTAATCCACTGCGATATGAAGGTCTTATCATGCCTTATTAGTTGTGGGAGTTATTTGACCATTCTTCACCAAGCTAGTCAATGCGGGTTGATAAAGGGGACCCAAGACTAATACACATATTAGTTTACAGATGTTAACCATGATCAAACATCTTTCTCGGATTGATGGGCTCGTAACACAGTGCACTAACCACTGCTCCACCACGATCACTCAGCAACCGCAGTAATGCTATCCAGTCCAAAGAAAGATGAAATGAAGACATTCTCTGATTCCTCCTGCCCTACCCACACAAGCACTGTCCTCTTGAGTGGCACGGAGGTCAGAACGCTGAACGAGCACCACTTCGATCCTATGTTCATATCACATGGAGGGAGTTGACGGTCTGAGCCTGATCACCAATACATACACACACACACAGCTACTGTATATAACACATTTTTTTGCGCTTAAATTGGCTAATTTTCAGCCTCGAGATTTACACCTTCCTGCGGAGGGAGCTGGTAGGAACGTTGGGTTGCTCGGTCAATGGCCAGGGTCAACGGCGGCGTGGTGTATTCCGCA
The DNA here is from genome assembly GCF_015708825.2 of Lethenteron reissneri. NCBI lineage: Eukaryota > Metazoa > Chordata > Hyperoartia > Petromyzontiformes > Petromyzontidae > Lethenteron > Lethenteron reissneri. The sequence continues at coordinate 5,917,287 of NC_083797.1, read as the reverse complement.
AATATGCCCGACTGTGAGGGCGGGCACAAGCCGGCGTGAGTAGGTTAAACTTTGAGTTTTATAAGGGCACCACGGGGTGACCAGCCCCTCCCCACCCAGCCCCACTCCTCCCACCCGCCACCCAGCCCCACCCAGCCCCACCCTCCGCACCCAGCCCCTCCCCACCCAGCACCTCCCCACCCTCCCCACCCAGCCCCTCCCCACCCAGCACCTCCCCACCCTCCCCACCCAGCCCCTCCCCACCCTCCCTTCGCCACCCAGCCCCTCACCACCCTCCCCTCCCCACCCAGCCCCCCCTGCACGACGGACGGACACAATAATCCCCTGTGGGCTGGTGTAACCAGGAGGTTCCTACCAGTACAAACCATCTCGTTGTCCAGCAACATTCTCATAGCAAAGCTTGTGTGACAGTATGCCCCCTGCCGTGGAAATAATAACAAGGTAACTTTTAATATATATGTTCTCTGTCACTGCTTTGTGAGATTCCTGAATGGATGCTTTGTCGTATGACGTCATGCAGATGGCACAAACTTAATGCATTGTGGAATTAAAAAAAAACTTTTCTGTCACTCAGCGACTGATCACGTCTTCTGTGTTGTATCCTGTGTCTACAAGTTATAGCTTTTTCTTCTCTGCAAAAATAATCCACTCTCATCTCTTGCTTCAATATAAAATAAACACCTGTCCGTTTCCTATTGTGGATTATTGATTGTGGTAATCCTCCCTTTACACGAACTGCATGCCTCATATAATGCAGAGTACTGTCCGCTCCACAATCCAGTGGTAGTGATGGCAGCACATTAGGAGCCCTAAGCAAAATGTATTTTCATGATCCCCCTCCATTTTCAATTTATAAAATCCTCGTGAGTTGACAGAAGATATATGGAAAAACAATAGAGACGTAGTGAGATGAGAAATGTAAATTTCGATTTAAAGCTTTCGTGACTGCAGGGATTCATCTTCTTGGTTCTTTCGGTAAAGTCACGTAGAAGGGAAATAATAAAAATAAAAACATAATAAAATAATAAAATAATTTTCACGACGTTTCGGCCACAACGCAAGCAGCCATCCTCAGGTGAAGAACAGGTCTGTCGGAAAGACAGCGTCTGAATGACAGCCCTGTTCTTCCCCTGAGGACGGCTGCTTGCGTTGTGGCCGAAACGTCGTGAGAATTATTTTATTATGTATTATTTTTATTATTTTATTATTTCCCTTCTACGTGACTTTACCGAAAGAACCAAGAAGATGAGAAATGTAGTGAGAAATATAAATGAAGTGAGACGAGCAAACAGAGGTGACGACGATAGTTAGATTTGTTGACGTTAATGTTAATTAACTTGTTATGTTTAATGGGATATAAATTTTAATTGTTATTTTATGCACTTCTGGGTTGTCCATCAATTCGGGGCCTTCTGAGTTGCTTGGCCACCTGCGTTTGTTGCTTAATTTACGAATATCTAGCGCAGCCGCTGGCACAAATCGTTTTGAGCCTCTGCTCCGTAATCCTGAGGTTGCAGGTGTTGAGTTCCTGCAGGTTGATTTGAACAGGTATAGCATTTCCAGCTGTATCCCAGTGGGCTCTCATTACTACAGTATTTAAATATTGTGTGTGTGTGATGAATGCTGGCAGTTAGCAAGAGGTCTCGGGTGGGCTTCACTCAATTACCGGCCCAATGAGGTCCTCTTGTGCCCAGGACATGCAAACCTGGTGCCTGGTGTTCTGTGTAAGCGCTGGGTGGGCTGCAATTAACCCAGTGCTAACCCAAGCATCTTAAATTCGAAACGTAACCTGAAATTGTGCAGGTCACATGGATGTGCGAGATTTTTTAAATATTTTATATTAATACCGTACACGCATGTCCCTCGAATATTTATTATTGAATTGTAGTCTTGTTTCCATTGTATGTGTAGCTGTGAGCATACGTGAGTCCGTGCAGTTTTTTTCCATTTAATACTGTGCTTGCTCGTGTATGCGTACGTGTATTTGTGCGCATATGTGGTGTTAAGCACTTGTTTGAAAATGTGTTGATGGAAGCCCTTGGGTTGCAAAAAAGCAATGTTGCCACAATGTCCAGTGGGCCCTCCATCAACTGCTGGTTTTTTAACAATACAATTTTCACCTTGAAACTCCCTTGTATTGCAGCATTTCCAGAAATCACATAGTTATACATGCTGTATTAGTGATGGTATATATCATTTTGACTCTTAGTACTTACTATATTATATGCAGCCTTACACTTTCTTGATCGTGCTACCGCTGGTGTAAGGGCTTCTATCAGAGGAGGCTTTGAAGAGCACCTCTAGAGCGTATTTTGGCCTACTTTTCAACTCTGAATAAATGTCTTGGAAGAGATAAGAGTAACCACATTTTAACACAACACCCCTCCCCCCCCCCCCCTTTCAGTTTGAACAGAAAAAGAATTGGGGGGGGGGGGGATTAAGAACTTTCCCATCTTTTCAACTGCCCTGCCAAGATACTGAACCGGTATAGTGTGCGAACCATCATTACCCCGTGGCATTATCTCGAGCACAGTTATTTTAATTTGGAGTTCTCAGTATGTGACCTCATTACGTAAACTTGTCTGATGATGATGATGATGATGAGATGCAAAAATAGATCACTGAATTTATTATCAAAGCTGCAATTGTTTTTCATCAGTACCAATAATTAATATCTCCAAATTGCTTTTCACGTTTTTATAAAAGTGAGGTTGTTAAACCATACATCCCATCACTTACTCTAATTAAACCTGTGTATTTATATATAATTTTGTCAAGCAGCTATCTTGTCATTCTACTTACAGATTCAATGTGCAATATTCACAAGAAAGAATAGGATTGCAATCTCCTTACTTCTATAGAACATAATTAGACATTTAAGTGACAAATTTAGCATGTAAATTAGAAATGAAATCAAGATACACTGCAACCAGCAAAATGTGAAAAGGTTACTGAATTTCACATGAAACTATAACAAACAACTAACTCAAAAATGATAATAGTTTTTTTACCCTTCTATCTGGAAACAAAACTGACAACTTTTTACAAGGAGTCATGTTTGCATAGACCACAATACCTGCAGTCATAATGCAAACAAAAAACACAACTCTGATAATGTGCACTGTCCTTGAAGTTGATTGGTCCACACCCGAGACAGCTTTCCTTAGAGCCTAGTCTCACATGCATGGGTTGGACCAGATGACGCCAAAAGGCGCACAACTCAAAGACAACGCACCATCAAGGACAGTGCACATTATCAGAGTTGTGTTTTTTGTTTGCATTATGACTGCAGGTATTGTGGTCTATGCAAACATGACTCCTTGTAAAAAGGTGTCAGTTTTGTTGCCAGATAGAAGGGTAAAAAAACAATTATCATATTTTTACTGGCAAATAAGGTTCCAATAGTGTAAATAACTCAAAAATGTTAACGGTGGCAAACATTAATAAGAGACTTCATCCAAGCAGCCGCCATGGGAGGCCTTAATCCAGCAGTGGATTGAGAGTGGGCGGTGAATTAAAATAGTTTATTGTAATTTACTTTTAAAAACGATAGGTCGGCAAGTGCCACTTTCATTCCTCTTCATGCATATCAGTTTTATATCTCGTTTCTTACATTTGGCTCTTCCATGGACTCTACATTGTATGCATATTAAACAATAAATTAATTTTAAAAAATTACATACAGATGCTACTATGGTATAATGGTTAGCACACGGGACAAGACATTTTTTTTTATTTTACCAGGTAAGGCCCACTGAGCTATATCACTCTTTTTTCAGAAGCGACCTGGTCACAATAGATAACTCGACGAAGTTGCTTATCGTGTGGGAATTTAGAGTAGCCAAATACTCTAAACGCATGTTGAATCTAAATGTGGAGGGAAATATATCGGAGGACCCAGAGAAAAATCCACCCGCGGGCAGAACATGCAAACTGCGAATGTGCAGACGTTTGGGTCGGGATCGAACCCATGCCCTCCTGCAGAACAGTCGATATTGTTAAGATCTTGCCACCGTGGTGCCAAAACAAAAGTTACCATTTCAATTTCCCAGAACTGCAGTTGAAATAATAGGCAGGGTTTTAAGCCCCCGCCCCACTGGCTCTGTTCATCTAGCTTTATAAATGGGTACACCATTGTTAATCGATGGGCAAGTTACGTCTGGTGTGATAAAGTCAGAGAGTGCTTCTTTAAGATATCCGTCCAGCGTAGTGTGCCATCAGCAATGGCATGAGCAAGCATTTGTTGGGCTGCACCATTAGCTGTACCACCTTTTACGATGCAGTCTTAACATTATAAAGTTAAATTTCGATTTAAAGCTTTCGTGACTGCAGGGATTCATCTTCTTGGTTCTTTCGGTAAAGTCACGTAGAAGCGAAATAATAAAATAATAAAAATAAAACATAATAAAATAATTCTCACGACGTTTCGGCGACAACACAAGCAGCCGTCCTCAGGTGAAGAACAGGTCTGTTGGAAAGACAGCGTCTGAATGGCCATTATTTCCCTTCTACGTGACTTTACCGAAAGAACCAAGAAGACATTATAAAGTGATAGTGTTGCCCAGGTTACTTACCACATCACGAGACATGCAGATGTAATTGCAAATGGTGGGACTACGTTTTTTCTGCCAACAGTTGGCCCAAACTGCAAAGACAGCAGGAGAAAGAGATGGTGCGAGCTACCAGCTCTCATGGTGAGCGTTTCTTTAAAAAAGATTACCACCGGTTTAACTAAATACATAACAGAATAGAGTATAATTCAACGTTAATTTAATGCTAAATTAACAGATTAGACGGATCTTGCCAATGCCCATATGTGACAGCGTGATGTTATGTAACAAACGCAAACGATTGAAGATTGAATACAAAAGCAACGGTAGCAGCAAAAAGTCATTTGATGATTGGTATTTCACAATTAATATCCATTTAAAGGGTGGAACCATAATGCTTTCTAGAAATGATTCATAACTAGTCGAGCAATTCCATTTAGATATTTACAGCAACATATTTATATACCCATAAAAACAAATAAATGTCACGTGAAATGGAGGATGTTCCACGTGTCAAGCTGATTAGGTTACTGCTTCTTGAAATAAAGAAAATATTTGAATCAGTTGGTATAACTCCGAGCATCATCCAAGTAGCAGAACCAGCTATGGGATCAACATTCGTGGACTTACATAATGAAGCGGCTCAAATTGGAGATAAAACTGATGTGAAGAATTAATTATGAATATCGATTAGCCTCTTGTCACATATATAAACTGCTTTCAAAGATCTGAATTATTGGACAATTTCGAGGCCAACCAACCAGGGCAGCAATCTGGTTTAACAAAAAGTTTTCTGCCAGTGACAAAAAATATATATATTGAGTCATATTCAAGAAGAGATAAATTAATTGTAAAAACCATTATGACTGGCCTTTATGGACGCTGAAAATAATTATATTCAGTGCAAACTGAGGTGGTCATTTTAGGTATGAAAAACCAAAGCATTTACAAAATAACAATATATATATCAGAATAGAAATCAAGAAGGTGACGTGCTTTCACCCAATACTATTTTCAACAACCTTTTAAGATTTTTTTTTAAAGACTGTATTGGCAAAATTCAGGCATGAACATGAAGAGAGAATGTATTGACCATCTCACATTTGCTGGTGACAGAGTCATTGTAACAACAAACAATTATGAACGAATACATATTATTAAATAACTTACCAAATAAGGCTCAAGATCAATATGAGCAAAATAAACCTCTGGTACAATAAGTTCACTAAACAAATTAAGATGTGTGTGTGTGTGTGAAGAACACGACTGTAAAACACGTTAAATAATTTATTATACATAGAAAACAGATATTAAATGCACACTGGGTAAAATTTTTGAAAATTAAAAGGCCAGCAAGGTTGGAGTGCTAAAAAAATATATACATTTGGGAGTGTATTGCAACATATGAATTTGCGTATGGAAGAACATCTTCAATTGGTGTGTATAATCTGCCAAGACAAAGATTGGCAACATGGACTCTGCCAAAAAGAACGTGGAACAAAAGATGAGAAGGATGCAATGACGCATGAAGGGATGCTGAAATATGGGGACATGGATCACAAAGCAAATGCGAATGTATTTACGTTGAATTTCTTTTGCACCGTACAGAGGTGTGGGGGAAGGCCAACAAACTAAACACAAAAAACTGCTCTAAAGAAATTAGTTTTCAATCTAGATTTAAAAGTGCATAGCTCCGAGTGGCTTCCTAATATAGGAAGGAAGAGCGTTCCAGACGGCCGCACCTGGTGCGCGATGCAGTCACCGTCTTTGTTCGATGGCTCGCCAGAAGCCGCTGTGAGGATGATCAGAGTTCGAGTGATGATGGATGATGCTCCTTGACGAGATACATTGTCGTGTTGGCTGTTCATGGACGTGAGCTTGGACAGGACACGCAGCTTGGTGAGGTGACGGCAAATGGACAAGGCTGGTCATGGAATTGCAGGGCAGTCAAAGGAGAAAACAAGTAAAATTGGATTACCAGCTCATTCACAGGATTAGGATGGATTGTGGGATCACATGACTGAGGCATGGATATTCTATGTAGAGACCTTCATCTAAAAGTGAATAGATACTATTTTATGATAACGATTAAACACGATCTTGCAAAAAAAATTACGTAAAATTTGCCTCTGAGAATTAATATAAGGATTGGACTGTCATATGACGAACGTCACTCACATATGCAGAGTGAGTGTAAGTGCTGCCGTCTGCTGTATGTGTGGAGCAGATGTTAATTCAATCTCAGAGGTAGTTCAGTGAAGGCCAATTCTGTGGGCCGTTCTACAGCACAAATGGTTGCACCCCTCTACAAGAGATCTGGGAGGACACTTCATCCCATGACATAACACCCAAAGCACAAAATTGACAGCGACAAGATTTGTGTCGTAAATATATGTCGATACGTGATTGTATGATTTCGGATTCATTAATGATTTCAGTTCTATGATTGCTCAAGTCAGTGTCTATAGATCGTAATGTTTCCTGAAGAAGGGCTAATCGGCTGAAATGTAAAGACCTTCTTTTCCTCGCAGGATCAATATGAGAAACTTAAATTTCGATTTAAAGCTTTCGTGACTGCAGGGATTCATCTTCTTGGTTCTTTCGGTAAAGTCACGTAGAAGGGAAGTAATAAAGTAATGAAATAATAAAAACAAAACATATTATTATATTATTATTGAATATTATAATATTATTTTATTATATTTTATTTTTATTATTTTATTACTACCCTTCTACGTGACTTTACCGAAAGAACCAAGAATATGAGAAACTTGCTATTATTTTCAAATAGCCTGTTATTGTACACGTACTTTTTACAGACATTTTGTTGGGTGAAAAAAAACATAGACCCCAATACCTGCTGTTACATGCAGCCATTGTGAAAGTAAGAAAATGTTGGAAATTGTCGCGAATTTTTGCTCTCACAGAAGAAAACTTTCACAAATCAGACAATACTGGGCATTCTCCAATCATTGAGCAATCGCCTTGAATAAATTGACAATGTTATTTACATGTACAGACATATACACATGTATATTGTTGCATATAAGAAACATTTTAAGAATGCATTTGCAGTAATATTTCTACACAGAGCACACTCATGCACACTTCACCAAAGCAACCTAATGTGAAGTGGTTTATGCTAATTTTGCCATTTTCTGCAGAATATATTTTGCAATTTAAATTAACTCTACAGTTTAATACTTTCTTTCAGATATCACAGCATTGTCAACGTGTCTAAATACTGCCATGTAAATGCAAAAATACACTTCTTTGATCTCTTCATCGATTTTGTATTTAATTACCATGTGTCCATAAGGACAATGAATGAATGAAGTATGAAATCATACAAAAGCAGTTATAAACTGAAATTATTAGAAAGCAAAGAAGTCCACAAGATTCATGCTCACACAATTAGGCATCTCCAAATGCACCTCTCCTAACATTAACTGTCAAGGGCGTTTTATAATGTAGATATTTTATGCATTAGCATCCTCTTTTTTATTGAATGAAGATATTAATTCTCTCATTCTCTACTGTACATGCAGATATATTCACGTGAACCAAGTGCAACACAGAAATATATTTAAAAAAACTCAGTTTTTAAACAGCATTTCAAATAATCTCCCAACCGTCAACATGTTTTAGTCATGTATGCGTTTCTTGTTGTTGTGGGCTTTAATAATACGTCACCAATATAGTTGTGAAGTGTAGTCTTTTCTATCAATGCTAGCTGACATTTCTAAGACATTTTACAGGCATCAACCATGATGTCACGTGTGTCTGTGTGCAATAATTTTGCAGCCAGCTTAATAATTTGCTGTTATAGCAATGTTTTCTTAAATAAAAAAAGATAAAAACACGAGCAAAAAATATAACGTTGTATTCCACCTCTGCAGTGCGTGCGGTGTTATGTTGAATTAATGTGCTGTATCTGTATAACCCCCAGAGAGCATTAGTAGTGCATTTTCTTCGGGAATGCAAAGAATCCGATTAGTAAAGCTGCATCGTGGCTCCTCTGGGATGCTGCTAAACCTCACTCGTCATTAATGACCCACCTCAAACAGTTACTGAATGAGGTCTTTATAATCAAGTCAGATATGCTAATATCAGGATAATGCTTCTGCTTGGTTGAAACTGGACAATGTTAGTAATACTGGAGATGACAGAACCAACATTAAGGGACTTTTCAAATGGGAAGCTTAAGGTTGATAGTCGATTGTTTTTTAGGTGACAATGGGTAAAAGTCATAGCTTCAAATTTCGATTTAAAGCTTTCGTGACTGCAGGGATTCATCTTCTTGGTTCTTTCGGTAAAGTCACGTAGAAGGGAAGTAATAAAATAATAAAAATAAAACATAATAAAATAATTCTCACGACGTTTCGGCCACAACGCAAGCAGCCGTCTTCAGGTGGAGAACATGTCTGTCATACCTTCAGTCAAGTTTTATTCCAAAAAGACAGATAAGCACAGCATAGTGCCCATACCTGTTTTATAAAAGAAAACATTTTGGACAGCGAGCATCTCATGCTAAAATTGAGCACATTACTTTCAAAGATAGATTCATACAAAGTAGTACTGTGAGCCTGGAGACATGCATTTTCGAACAAAGTGAACACTCCTCCATTCGCCATGCTTCTCTGGAAAAATGTTCGGACCATAATTCACCTGATTTTACATTGCCTTGCCCTTGTTGCACATGAAAGGGCTTTTTTGAGCAGTTAGCCATAGCTTACTTTGAAGGCAGGTATGTTGAGCTGCCTTTGAAGGTGATGCGTTTTTGATGTAAACCAGATTACAGAGGATAAGCCATCGAACTCCATCCTCCACGTGTACTTTAAAATTGATTGATTTTTGTCAGTATTTTCATCAGAATCTGAATATTTTTTGTGGATCCTGGAGGAATCTAATGCACTCGGCCCAGCAGGGGCGTGCGAATCACGCTGAAGGGGGTTGCCTCTCTGGTGCGATGGTTGTCACATACAGAGCCAACCGTGGCTCATCGCAGGTGCCTTGGTATAACGGTTCACACACTGAACCTGCCATGCAGAGGTCACCGGTTCAATTCGATCTCCCCGGCGTGGCAGTTGAAACAATGGGGCAGGTGCAGTGACCATCTGCTCGATAGCGGATGTTTTGACTGGACATCCGTGGAAAGCCGGTCTGTGAAAAGGAGCTTCACACATAATCAACGTTTTTGGGTTAGATCGCGTTATTTATAAATGTGTCGTAACCCTCCACCACCCGACACGGCCAATCAGTAAAAAAGTGTCACGTTGACAAAAGACAAATATTTCACTGCTTTAGCCCACCGGTGTGTTGAAGTGTGAAACCACAACATAAATAACGCGATCTAAACCCAAAAACGTTGATTATGAATAATATTGGTCGCGAAAGCCTACGTGTTAAAGAGCTTCACATCTCATGGGATTCCTCCAGTCTAAAAACAAATTCCGATTCCGATTAAGATCCCGCAACATAATTCACATAGTGTCGGGACATCGTGTGCCAGTGTCATGGTTCAAATGTTTCAAGTTCTAACAAAAATAATAGCTGAAAATTACTCAATTGGAATTACACATCGCAACATTGCTCCATAATGTGAAACTTCTGCCGGCTGTCTGTGAAACAGCACATCCATGAGAGCCTTGCACTGTACGATGAGTGTTGACAACAAATGTACTACCTTGTTATTTGAGATGTTTTATTATTCCTGGCCCCGACTTCTTCATCACCATTGCACTCGTGGCAGAGGTCGCAAACGGGTTTTGATTCCTTACCCGTACCTGTACCCAGCCGCACCAGGGTCGCAAACGGGTACCCGTACCCTACCCGTACCCGGCCGGGTACGGTTAGCCGGGTATCGGGTAGGGTACGGGTATCGGGTACCTGATTGCGACCTGTGGGATGAAGCCATGTTGCAGGCGCGGGTGGGTTGATTCTAGGAACTTGAATTGTGAGAAGAGACAAGACGTTGGGAAATGAGTGACAAACGGTTGCTCACCAGTGACTCACGGTCTACCCGTACCCGGCCGCACAAGGGTCGCAAACGGGTACCCGTACCCGTACCCGGCCGGGTACGGGTAGCCAGATATCGGGTAGAGTACGGGTATCGGGTACCCGGTTGCGACCTCTGACTCGTGGTGGAGAATGACAGGAATCTGCCACTGCAAAGTGACCATTGACGCCACGTAAGATGAACGATGGCAATAAACTCGGGGATCCAGTGGTTCAAGTGACAAGTGCCCAATTTTTGAAAATTCACGCCGAACTATGTTACGCAACCTCCGAGTAGGTCAAACTTAGCGTTTAGATAAGGGAGACTGAACGTGTGTCTTCTGGATTACAAGTGCGGTGTTGTCAAACCGTTAGGCCACGGTAGCATCTCTGTTAGATAGGACGTAGGCAACGGGGGAAAAAAGGTGCCAACTGTTGTTTGATCGCGCCTGATAGAAGGTGAGAAATTGCATTTCTCAGCGAGGTCCAAAGTGGAACTAATAAATAAATAAATACACGTGTGCAGCCGTTGTAAAAATGGGAATGAAACGTAACTTCTCTGTTAATAACACCCTGCAAACTTGAGCTCTGCAACTTCCAATCTGATTCAATGTGCGTAAACTTTCTTTTTTGCTGTACGTTGCAATCACACGTCTCAGAATTACATGGAAGAGAGATATGTAAGGTCACAGATCATGAATCAAGGGGAAACTCTCCAGCATTGGAGATGAGAGAATCATTCAAATGCAGGCTTTCTTAAAAGCATTAGGAAAACTGACTGAACTTTGAACTCGACCTTACCATGGCTTATCATTCGATGTGTATTATAATTAATCTATATTCGTGGTTTAAATATTCAGTGAGGATATACAATTGACACAAAATAACCCATTTGCAGAGATAAATAGTGCTGTCTGCTCTTCAAGCAGGCAATATACAACACACAGCCAACATTTTGCATAGAATTGCATCATAACTCATAGTGAATAGCATTGTTAGGTTAAATAATCAATTACTTAATCATCGGATTTCAATTGATCATAAAGATATCATGCTATGGCATAGATAGTTCCCCTGTTGTAATTAACACTTTAAAGGTATTGCAAACTGTGCGAATATTGAATTTTATATCATCAGAGGGAAATATAAATGCATTTTTTCCCCAAGGCAAACAATGCATGTGTGGTGCTGTATTTTTCAACGGAGACTTGAAGATAAACACACTCCTTCTGCTATAGTATATCTTCTGGTTCAAACGTTATTTGAAGTACAACATATAGGTTCACACTTGTGGCATACTTGCTCCTAAAAGATAGTGAGTTTTTTTTTCATCGAAAAGCACGAGGCAGGAATAGCTTTGTTAAAAAGCAAGCTGGAAGAATGAAACGTGAAAATTTGCATGCTCAACTTTCTCCCTGCGTACGCAATTCACTTCAGCTCGCACATCCACTAGGAAGACCGTGGAATGAACACTCAAAGCCCTCTCGTATGCACACACCTTTGTGGAATTAACCATGTGGACATCGAGCTCGTTGAATGCTATTAATAAGTAGTAGCCCTGTAAAAGATTCATCTCTCAGTTACAAATCATGGACATGGCAAGAATGTTCAATTTGTGTAATGTCTGCCACCAGCATTTCACAGTGGCAGCAGTTTGAGTTAAAATGTAATTGAATAGTTCTTGGTGTGCATATACAGATAAGGGGAGGGAGGGGAACTAATGGTATTGTGTGTAATGATTATATGATCATAATAATAATAGAATGTTTGTACATTGATGTTAATTAGAAATGCAAGTTAAGGAACTTTGCATTCCGCTCACAGTTGTGCTCGTTATTTTATTTCTCAATTTTGTTTTCGGCTCTTCATGAGCTCGGGAAATTATTTGTGACAGGCTGACAGATAAAAGCAGCGCCGCATTGCAATCAACAACCCAAACTGAGGATTAATAATGCAGTCATGCAGGCAATGCATCATAGCCTACGTGAGTGAGTTTTGGATGATAAAAAAATAGAAAAAAATTTCTCCAAATTAAGGTCAATTGCAAAACCGTATATTTCATTGTTTTGTTTTACAATGACAAAGCTACTCATTGGCGAATGTTATATCGACGCACATTAAAATGCAGCGAAATATTACGCGGGTGGCTTCTGGGTGACATTTATGATTTTGTAAAATATTACTTGACCTTTGTCGATGTGTAGGCTTGAGAAATATATGTACACTCCACACTCTATCAATGGGATCTGTTCTTGACCTTGAAAATATACTGCCTAGGGGTTTAAGACCACAGCAGGTTTCCCCGAACCAAAGTCCTCACGACCCACCACGGTCCATCTCTCCAAGTATTCCAATCTTCTCCGTTAAAGTACGGACACAAGACGTCACGTGTCGCACCTACCTCGTGATCGATAAACTCGTCCCACGTGACGTGGCGCTCTTGTGTCTCGTTGGACAGGCGTGTTACACATATACGCACACAATGAAACCTCCAATGCTGATGCGAATCAGCGCTCTCTGTGTCATGATTAGCAGTCGGTCAGCTGTTTGCAGTGTGCACTGACAGTTTACATTTTGTACAGAAACGATGGAAAAATACAAAAAGGCTCGTGGATCATATGGACTGTAGTTTGGGAAATGCTATCCGACTTCACGACAGTTCAATTTTTATTTTAATGTTGCATTGCTATGGCGTAGGTCTTTTTCCGGTATAGCTTTCTGTGTTTTCGGGCTGTACCGCATGCGGTTCGTCATGATTGTCTGACGTTTCGTTACACGTGCCGGCAATTTCCGTTCAGTTCCCGTGGAAACTCTCAGCGTGTGGAGCGAAACACGGGACGTTATTCTGGTACAACCCGAATTCATTTTGAAAAAGCTGCGAGTTATACTGTGCTGGGTAGATTTCGATTTAAAGCTTTCGTGACTGCAGGGATTCATCTTCTTGGTTCTTTCGGTAAAGTCACGTAGAAGGGAAGTAATAAAATAATAAAAATAAAACATAATAAAATAATTCTCACGAAGTTTCGGCCACAACGCAAGCAGCCATCCTCAGGTGAAGAACATGTCTGTCGTCCTCAGGTGAAGAACATGTCTGTCGATAAGACAGACATGTTCTTCACCTGAGGACGGCTGCTTGCGTTGTGGCCGAAACGTCGTGAGAATTATTTTATTATGTTTTATTTTTATTATTTTATTACTACCCTTATTTTATTACTTCCCTTCTACGTGACTTTACCGAAAGAAGCAAGAAGATGTGCTGGGTAGGTTGCACTGCGAACATTTCTCAAAACGTAAATTCCCGAAGCAGAGAAGGGTCCACACTGGGAGTGAGTGGGAGGGAGAAAGCAGACAAGAAGCCATAACTTGTCCCTTTGAATTATTTTATAAGTGGATAGGTATCATTTGCACACTCATCATGCCCTTATGAACTCTGCATTTATAAAACACTATCCTCATTATATAAGTGTGTATTCAAAGATGCCTGATTTTAATTAATTATTATTTGTTAATGTGTCACGATTTATTTGTGGGGTGGAGAAATTATGCGGTGGTCAGCTTACTTGACTGTAAACCTGTAGACCTTCGCTTGATTCCTGGCCACGGCTAAGATCAGTGGGGAGAGATATCCGAACCAGTCTTGGCCCTTCACATAACCAAGACAGTATGGTAAGGCCTTCATCCAGCAGTGGATGGACAGTTGTAACATATATTTTATTCTATGCATAAGTTAATATTTTGAGGAATACATGGTATTTGTTATTGTGCTGATCTAATATTATAAATGAATGAAATACATTACATTTATACGTATAGTGAATTATATGTTAGTCAATTGAGATGGAAAATGCTAAAACATTCCTTTTTAAACTCTTCACATTTGACTTTTTGAACTTTAGATCGTATTGACTTACCTCTGGAAGTGTGGAAATTGTCCTGAAATAAACCCTCAGGCCTGAATAACTTTCCTGTTATGACCATCATTTCACCACGTTTGGGCAGAATGGGGACAATTCATATTGGAGAAACGTGCCCATTCCACAATTTGCAGCTCACAGATGACCAATTCTACACATAGAAAGAGGCCATTCCACTGCTTCTTCAGGCAAAGGTGGAATGGCAAGAAGTGGCCTGGGTTCAGGTCTGGCTCGGGCAGAGCCAATGAGGACCAAAGATGTTTTTAATCATTGAGGAACATTTCTGCCATTGTGTGGAATCGCATCAATTGTTACTCGAGGGCATGGGTTGTACCTGCTGCGAACGTTGAGAGGACATAATGGCACATTTCTTACCAACAAAAAAACCACGTGCACGTATTGGCACCCCTCACTAGATTTGTTCCACTTTTGTACGTAAATATCTAAGTACGTTTTTTGATGCTTTGATGCAGAATAGAGGCTCACACACACACACACGTGAAAAAGATGCCCGGTAAATAAGACTCAGAAGATGTACACAATGATGGGGATGATGATGATGATGCTAAATGAAGATAATGGTAAGGGTCAAGTTCATGTTCATGTTGTTTAACCAGGTGAAAACTCAAGAGACCAGGGCAGTCTCATTTGCAAGAGTGGCCTGAGCCATTCGTCTGCTAGTAGAGGGCGATGATTGCTGATGTCTGTGTGTGTAATCCCAATTGAGTGATTTGCGGGTTATTTTCGATCTTGGCAAATTTGGACCACGATGCCGCCACACAATGACCTACTCTTGTGAATTACGCCAGGGGATCTTCAACATCCACTTGTGAAGCAGACAGTGCAATGATGCATATTACACCCATAGTAAATGATAAATCATGATGACAATAATGTAAAATGAAAATGATGAATACTGCTATGATGTTTGTGATGCTTCCATCACCTGAATAAGTGGCATGCATTTCGATTTAAAGCTTTCGTGACTGCAGGGATTCATCTTCTTGGTTCTTTCGGTAAAGTCACGTAGAAGGGAAATAATAAAATAATAAAAATAAAACATAATAAAATAATTCTCACGACGTTTCGGCCACAATGCAAGCAGCCGTCCTCAGGTGAAGAACAGGTCTGTAGGAAAGACAGCTGTCTTTCTGACAGACCTGTTCTTCTTTCCGACAGACCTGTTCTTCACCTGAGGACGGCTGCTTGCGTTGTGGCCGAAACGTCGTGAGAATTATTTAATAATGTTTATTTTTATTATTTTATTATTTCCCTTCTACGTGACTTTACCGAAAGAACCAAGAAGAAGTGGCATGCAGTATTTTCAATACACAGGACACATCTATATATATATTTTAGACCCTTGCATTTGAATAGTGATTATCTCTGAATAGGCATAAAAACAGAAACATAAACTATATATGAGCAAACTGGCCATGACAGGCTCTAAACTCAAAAAAATACATTGTAGGTGCTCAAGGAAAGGTCTTTCCTTTTAAACACATTTGTAGCAGCGATTCAAGAGCCGAATGGCTCACAGGGCTATACCAAATAAATGAAACTGAAAAAAAACTGAAACTGAATATATATTTTTCCATCAAAAATAGTTTTTATTTGTGTTACAATCTCAGTTCCACAGTGTACACTTATAAATGCAAGCACTGTATTTTCTGCCCAAATATTTTCAATTTGTCCCACTGCTACTGCATCTACATGGAAGCGACATGGATTACACCATCAGCAATGCCCTGAATATACACTATTGTACACCAGAATGCTTTACATTTGTAGTGACGATATGATGATGATGTGGATGATGATGAGAAAGATGGCAATGATAATACACGGTAAACATAATAAAACATCTTCTTGGTTCTTTCGGTAAAGTCACTTTACCGAAAGAACCAAGAAGATGAATCCCTGCAGTCACGAAAGCTTTAAATCGAAATATAATAAAACATATTTTCATGGCATTGTCAATGCGCTACTCTATGACGACCTGCTCCACAATGTTGTCTGTGGGGGGGTTGTTTGACCATACTTCACCACGCTGGTCAGTGTGGGTTGGATGAAGAGAGATCCGCAAGGACTGGTTCCGATATTGCCACTGACGTTACCCATGGCCGGCGAACGAACTCAGATGTCGGGGGTTTGCAGCGCGGTGCACTCAAAACTGTGCCACTGATCAACCCCGATAAATATACTGTCACTGTTCATTCTAGATTTGAAGCTTTCGTGACTGCAATGATTCATATTCTTAGGTTTTTTTCGGTAAAGTCACGTAGGTAAAAACATTGTGTTGCCTCCGAAACGTCGTGATTTTTATTTTATTTTACTTTTTAATGTTTTTACCTACGTGACTTTACCGAAAAAACCTAAGAATGTTACTATTCACTTCAGCAAGAACATTTCTTGCTGTGGTTTTCCCACCTGATGACGATTGCTTGTGTTGCAATCGAAACGTCGTGATTTAATTTATTAAATTTTACACCTACGTGACTTTACCGAAAGAACCAAAGAGTATGTGATGGCATTCCTACATTGTTTATGAAGGCAGATCGCCTCGGCGCTGGATTTGCCTTCAGCGTTCACTAGACGGGTTCAATCATAATTAGCAGGCCCCGGTCAAGCTCATTTCCTGCCAGAGGCTAACGGGACCTGGGCAGGTCGATTTAAGCAAATAGAAATCGATTAAAAGACAAACATCTGTTCCCTAACTTGAATGTGGGCAGCAGAGAAGTGATGAATGTTGCCCTTTACACAATTGTATGATGTACATCCACTAGAAGCACTGTGGTGAATGTGTGTTCTGCAGTAAACGTGGCTTCCATTGGACAACGTGACAATTTTTTAAGCAGGTTGCACGTTGCTTTAATAACGTATGCTGCCAGGGTGTTTAAACATTCATGATTCCATGTAGTGTGAAGTTGAAGTTCTCTGTTGAACTCGGAGAAATGCCATGATTATATGCAAGCCTGCTTTTCTTCAGATTAGGGAGATCAGGTTTAAATTTGCATTTGTACTTTGAGTTATATTTTGTTTCCAACTGAGTCTTCGAGTGGTTCCAATCACACATGTTTTCTGTGCTCAGATAACATTTTTGAACTCTAATTCCGCGTTGTGATGGCGTTTGAATTTTTTTATATTCTCTGGCAGGATACCCGTACAGATTTTTTTAAAGGCTTTTGGTTTGCTTGAGATGCATTTGCGTTGCAAGCTTTCATGATGGAATATACAGTGCATGTAAAATTTTACTCAGTAGTTAAAATAAAGTGATGGCTAATCAATACGTGGCATAGTAAATGGAAAATGCAGCTCTTGGCACAGCACAACGCAGTTTATCTGTGAAATACAGCAAAGAATTGCACTATATTTAATAACTCTAACGACATTAATTCGCATTCGTTTGTTAAATAGATACATCAAAATATTGCATGAAAAACGTCTTCTGCATTTATACTTGAATATCCATTTTAAGTAGAATGAAAAATACACAGTTGCTTAATGCTTGTAGGGGTGTTTGCACCATCGTTGAGTTGGAAATGGCATTACACCCCTTACATCATTTACCCCCCAAGTGTATTTCCATAAGGCAGCATATCCAATTGCTATTTGAGCAGTGTTTCTCTCTCAAATGTAACTTTTCATAAACGTATTTACAAAAAAAATCACAACAATTTTCGTTCATGTTTGTGATGCGTCTTGTATATACAAACACGTATTTAGGTAATGACCCCTGGCAGTTTTATTTATTTAGCTTCAACAGTGCAACAATGTCTTAGGCCTACGTGTTAAAATGTCCTACCTCAATGCATGCAAGATACATTTGGTGGCTAACATTGCCAAATTTCCCATGGCCTTTTTTCTGATTGGTAATTTTGCTCCTCTTGCATACATAGGAAAAAGCCATTATGTTTGGCGGTCAATTTGAACAAAAATGTTTTCAGCTGAGCACATGTATTGTGGCTGTGTTGGGTGATTTAATCTTTTCACAGTAATCTGGTAGAAGGTGAATAAAAATTTCAGGGTAAAGCTGCCTCCGTGTCCTTCCCTGGTTTGGAATTTGCCAGGAGCGTTTTGCATCCCGCTTCCAAGCTGCACCGTTTTGGCATGATGAATAAGCCTTGATCCTGCTTTTAATTAAACAATTCATCAGCTCCCTGCCACTGTGTATTGGCACATCTTTGCAGTGGCACTGCCCTCTTGCCATTAACTCTTTCACCTGTGATTTGATGAACACTACTATGAAATTAAATTGTGACACGGTAACTTTGAACTCGGATATTCCGGAGGCAGTCTGAGGAAACTGCAGCTGTGAAATTGTGAGCTTTATACCATGGACCCATAAATAAAATGTTCACTCAAGCACTGCCTCTGAAATTACTTGCCACAATTGTTCAAAAGTAGTTTAGTCCTGTGACAGCCAAGACAACAAATGCATTCAATCGGTGAAAGAAATTATGGAGTTGATGCATACAAATCCACAGGGCATTTCATTTTTCTTAGTGTCATTGCATATCACTGTGGGCCTCATGAAGAAATGGGCATATTGATGTTATTAAGAGCATTAGCTTGAGGTGTTCTACGTGTTGATTTGTCAAATGAAAACAACTTTGAGAACGGCTAGTTTAATTGAGGTAAATTGCCTTAGTTGAAATACAGTGTACGACATGAGATTTACATTGTGTGTACAAGAAATCATGTCAGTAGACAGCATCGTTAGAGTAGCCAGACTCGTGGTGTGGAATACAATTAGGTTTGGATGGGATCGAGTGGCTTTTGTGGATGAGCCAGAATGTACTGGCTGTGTGGCACTTGTCCAATAAAGCATTGTAAAATTAAGTGGGGGACCATCTTCTTGGTTCTTTCGGTAAAGTCACGTAGAATGGAAATAATAAAATAATAAAACAGCTGTCTCCCCGACAGACCTGGTCTTCACCTGAGGACGGCTGCTTGCGTTGTGGCCGAAACGTCGTGAGAATTATTTTATTATGTTTTATTATTTTATTATTTTATCATTTCCATTCTACGTGACTTTACCGAAAGAACCGAGAAGATGAATCCCTGCAGTTACGAAAGTTTTAAATCGAAGTGGGGACCACTCGGCTCCCAAGGTGGTCCAGGCCACAGATATTTCCTTGATCACCCGCTTCTCTGCCATCTATAGTTTCCAGCTCCCATGAACACGCAACTATTTTTAGGTAGAATTTTCCATTTATTTTTATTTTCCTGTCGTAACCGAAAAAAAATAAAGCAATTCATAAAACAGCACAGGTCAGCATCTATGAGATGAAGCAATTTGAATTTAATGTAAGCTGGCCAGAAATTCTTAGCAATATTTAAAATAAATTAGAATTTATATGAGTATCTAATTGCATTACATTTGATGACTGATCATTAGAAGCATTACCAAAGCCACCGATTTCAAACTAACAACCCAAAGGGCACTTTTCGAAATGCGAATGCTGAGTATTTTTTTGTTGTAAAAAAATTAAATGGAACCAATGATAGAATTATGAAAATGAAAGATTTAAACATCAGCCGGTAAAATGTTCACACAACTCTTTGCATTCGATTGTACTCGGCTAATGTCGATTGTGCTACTGCTGCAGGGAATTCAGTGATCGTGAAATCAAAATTAATCCCCAGTGGTAATTCGCAATATTAAGTTAACAATATCGCACTGCCCTCAATCTAATAGCGACTCACAACTGATTATGCATTTTGTGCAATATTTCCCAACAGATGGGACACATTCTATAAAATCGTATGCATTTTCAAACCAATTACAATTCTCTGATCAAAACAAAATTTACACAAACTCTTGTCATACTTAACACGTAGGCTTTCGCGACCAATATTATTCATAATAAGGGTCATATGTTGAACTTTTCACACTTTACGTAGCCAGCCATGTGAATGTATGCCATATTACATGCCAATAATATGGTTTATAATATATACCATGTTTTTAGCCAGCTGCACATTCAACTGAATATTTAATTGCATCCCCATTGCACTAATTCAGATTCAATCGGCCAGCATTGTTATCGTTCTATTACCAACATTTTACCTTGTAACATATGCTTGGAACTCTTGAGCCTCAAAGTACACCGTGAGTGCTTGTACTGCTGCACCTGGACAGAGAAGGCTGATATTCATGCTTGCCCTAACATACATTGCCACGTGTGTATGCCCTATTATGTGGTTTGGGTTGTGCAGTGTGTTGTTTGGCATGATGTCAAACGTTTCGCTCCACGTGCTGGCATATCCTTCATGAGTTTTAATAGAGCAGCTCACGATCTATCTTGGTTACATTTTGCGTTAGCTTCATCACTTGTGCATTCATGCTCATCAGACGTACATATGTGGTGACAAATCTAAATGAAGAGAGTTCTGCCCCATACATACATTTGTAGGCTGCTTTAAACAACAACAAAAACGCAATCATATTGTTGCATTATTCTGTTTATGTGTGAATAAAAACCACGTCTCGGATTTCAGGCATGGGCAGCAGACAGCATATTCTCACTCTGATCTCGCTAAGTACAAAATTGTTCCGCTAATATGAAGATATGACAGAAGCCCCCTCAGTTTCTGAAAAAGGATAAAATTATAATTTCTTAGAGGCACATCTCGTATATATGTTTCAAGTTAATATTCGGCCGTTTTCACAGGAATGGTGTCATGCATACAGTGGAGCCATGCCCTGCAATTTGATGAAGTACGTTCAAGATATATCGAAATAAGAAAAATAACGAAATAAATTATACATTGTGGGGCGCATACAAATGTCGCATTATTTCATAGCTGTTCTATCAATATCATTACACAGAGGGGGAGTCACTTGCTCCCGTAAGCATCTCGACACCGTACAACTATACATAACGTCGCGTTGCCATGTATCACAACAAAGGAGAGAAATCCCTCTTCCAGCGTACTTGGAAATTTGCGCATTGGGATACGAGGTAGTGCATAATGTATGAGCCCAGGAGCGACAGTGTCAAAATTGCACCACCCTGGTGGAAGGAATGTCAATCCGGTCACCACTGCCACGAGTCTGGACTTTTATACAACGTCATTAATGATGTCGGTTGAGATAGATTTATTTCATGGTTATGCGAGTTAAACTATTCGCAAATTAAAGAGGCATTCTTCGTCGTTGGAATTCAAACATTTGTTAAACGCAGGCTCGCTTTTAGGTCAAACATTAAAATCCATTTATTTACCTTCATATTTTTAACATTGTAGAATGTTCTGCTTGCTCAAGTGCTTTGTCTCAACGTCTATTATTAACGCTTTTCAACTCAGTTTGAAAGCATCAATGCAATGCAATATCCCTAAAGATGATCCGAAATTAATTGCATTTTAGTATGGCATTGTGTGCATATTAGGGACTTACCCCACAGATCAAAGGGTTTCCAAAACTTGGTGATACAACCAGCAATAAAAGGATTAGCCTTGCAACTAAATAATTGCATGTGACTTTACGAGACAATGTCATTGTACGTGACGTCATCTCACGACATCACACATCACGCTCTGTGCGAAGTCATGCAATTATGTGGCTTGGAACATAATGCTCCAATCGCTAATGAAATACTTGGAAGGAAAAATGCATGCTGGAAAGCATTACAGATACATGCATGCACATGATTTTTATTCCTTGTTACTAAATATTTAAACCCCGCGTACTGATGTTTTGCTGTTATGTTCTTTGGTTTGTTATCTAACCCGACCCCATGAAAAAACATAAATGTGTGCAGTATGAATGTTAGCTTGCGTTTATCAAGTAATAGTACTGATTACTGAACAGTGAGACATGTTTCTGTGACAGTTTCACCTGAAGACGGAAGCTTGTGTTGCCTCCGAAACGTCGTGATTTTATTGTTTTATTTTTTTATTAATTTAAATTTCATTTTTTACCTACGTGACTTTACCGAAAGAACTAAGAGTATGTATTCACGTCTACCGCTTTCCTCTCATCTTTACTCTTCTCCCCTGATTCGTGTACTTCACTCTAGAATTGTGTGTGCCTTTTTGATAAAAAAAACCCAGACTGTGCGAGGTCACTCCTGCTGCGATGCCAGCCCTCGGTGATGAAAGCACAAGACGAGGTCTCATCCATAGCTCTCCCTCTCGTTGTCTGCAATGCAGAGTCGCTTCCTTTCTATGAGTCCAGACTTCAGTATTTCTCTCCTATGCCGTTGACTCATAACAAGGCTCCCCATTGTTTTTCACACTTCCCCTTACCTCCCCTGGTTGTATAGATTAGTGATGACGTTCCTTCAGTCGATACACATAACAGTACAATTCATCATGAGTGTGTGTGGGTTTATGGACTGCCCGTTCATGGCATGTCCCACTGCTGCTTAATCTGCCCGTCTTGTGTTTTTTTTTGTTCATTATTTATTTCGTGTAAATGTGCTGCTTATGTTTTGTATGCTGGCCCTGTGTACCTCATTGTGGAAATCTTCGGTATGTAAATACTGTAAAAAGAATCAACTTAAGCTCAAAAAATAAATCCCCGAATCCACGCTTACACACTGAAACAAAAAGTCCTCTCGTCCACGAACTTGAATTGTGTAACATCGTGGAGGAGAGGAGTTTCAGCTGTGTGAGACTTCTAAAATTTGTGGAAAAATTGTGATGACGTTTTTGGGAGTTCTCACCAGACTGCAGGGTCACCGCGAATGTTCGGGCTCGCGGACACAAGGAGGGTGGATTCGAGGAGTTATTGCTCTTATATATGCTTACTTTTCACAATCCCGCGTGAAGGGTTGTAAAATAATACTCAAGCCACGTGACTCTCGCTATTGCTTGCTTGCAGTCGCAGAGGATATCTGAGAAAAGTAACTTTGGAAGGGAAACAAATGAACATTATGCAAGGTTTTACAGACACAGGATGTCACCATCTCTCAGTTTGTTCATTAATACAGTAATTATATTAATTGCGCAGCAGTGTTTTCCCGCAGCTTGACATTATGGGGGGGGGGAGACAGTTTTAATTTTGCGAATTAAACGTAAAAAAAATGCTGGTATTCATAATTTCCCTAAAGGCAGGGTCCGCAGATTTGGAAATTACTGCAGGAAACCCTATTAATTTTAAACAGCCCTTGCATCTGCAAGCAGACCACGGGCGGAGAAGACACACCAACAAAAGTGCAAACATCTGTTCTAAGCATATTAGACTGTGCATGTATCCCTAAACAGATTAGTATTATCAAAGCCTACCTGGGAAAATACAGATGAAATAAAATAAAACAGTAAAATAAATTAACCATTCCATATTGTAATGCAGAAGTACCTCTCTAACATTACATCCATCCGTGGCTCCCATTGGGTCCACAATAACATATTTTTAAATCTGCGCAATTTGTGCAGCCTTGCATTGGTTGGTGAAACCAATCCGATGCTATCTGTTGCTTGGTATTCCATGGCTATTTCTGCCCACACTTGAGCATGGATTCTGGTGGTTTTTCAGCGAGCCATTTTTTCCCCTCTACCAAAATGCACATATTAGTGTGTGCTGTGGGAGGTGGGGTTGGTTGGGTGGGGGAATAAAAAGCATCATATTGTAACAGCTATTCCCTTGCAGGCTTTGCGAGAGCTGATAACACGTGCACATGCCACACACGGCTCTGGATGTGTTTTAATGCATTGGCAGGAAACTGATGAGTTTCTGAGCTGTTGTATGAATGCTCACGCGAAGCTGGATGCAAAAATTGACGTATAATGAGGAGAAGGCACAATCTTATTTACTGATATGCGGATTTACACGGTGTGCAATTAGATTAGCGTATGGCAACTTTTTAATTATGGTGACATTTTGTAGACATGCTTTCATAAGGATTCGTAATTCAGAAAGACCGTGTTTTATAGATATGTGAAACAATTATTATTTTTTGTGTGTAAAATGATACGGTGTGGTTTATATAATGAAGCATACGTGCAGTTTGTAATTTTGGCAATAGCTTTATTGAGAGTGGCATTTAATAATTGTTTTCTGGCTCATGATAACATATAGCGTACAGCAAGTTGGCATGATTTGACAGGGCTACATTTCACTTAAAGTGGTACATTTTCTCTAACTTATTTCCACTTCTTTGCATTAAACTAACTGTCCGCGTTTTGTTTTCAACTGGATTCCTTAAAATTAAACACTTACTTGCATAGCTTCCAGTTCTCTGTTTAATTATATATTTATTATCCCGCGTTCTTATTTTCCACATTCACTTGGCAAAACAATTTGTGACGGAGCCCCCTTTTTCATTCTGCTCAATCTCACTTCACCGTTTCCATCCGTGCTGCTGTGTTTGCTGCTCTACGAAGTGATGTATAGTTAATATTAGCAGAGGTAACTCAAATCCGTTTGTGTGTACCTTCTGAGGGCTCTATATTCTTGCCTCGAGGCTTCCAAAACCAAAGGCCTCCTAAAAAAAACAACGAGTTCGCTCATCCCACGTCTATCACTGCTCTCGGATGGAATCTATCAGCGTGTCTATCACGACATTCCTATTAACCTTCATGACACAAGTTGTGTCATTATGTCTGGCGTCAGGACTGTTTTGTCAATTGTATTAGCTTGCATGACGGTATTTACATTCATGCGGTAAGTTTGAATTCGGAAAACTGTCATTTAACCTCTGGCATGTTATGTTTGTTTAGTGGGAAAAAATTGTGTAATTGAAAAAAAAGGTCAGAGAAGCAGAATTTCTTCCTGTCTTCTCAAAGCATGACATATCTTCTCCAAAGTTAAAAAAGTTGTCAACTCATTGCCAAACATGATGGCTTGGTGCAACGATTCAATGCTCATTATCACATCGCAAACATTCCGATGCATTCCCTGGCTCCAAATTTGCCTGGCTCACATTAGTAGGTGTCAAATGTGCCTGGCAGAAGCACATTCCAATAAAATGTATAAAAACCCCACGAAATAATATCCATCTCTGCACATGCAAAAAAGAGACAATGCAAAGAGCTGAAATTGTAAAACAATTACTGTATACACAATAATGAAGGGCATTGCTTTTCTTTTTAAGCCATCCATTTTTTTAACCATTCCCACACGAAAACTCGCAGTCTCCTTAATTGCCCATCATGCAGAGATGGCCCTCATTTTCTGAAAGTCATGTTTACATCCTCCGGCATGCTAACATACATTTGTAGGCTGCAATTAATGCACTGTTCATGATTGCCAGCTTTTGCTTTTCGACACTCAGCGTTTAAATCACGCTGACAGTAACACAACGACAATTCGACATTTACCGAGGGCAGTCGGGATCCCAATATTCCCTGCCTTTGCTGCGCAACATCCACACAACATTGCGCTCCACAATGACCTCTCTACATTTGCGATATTCACACTTGATTAGGCTCCTTTGGGTGCCTGCCACGCAACAGGACCAAGGCAGAAACATTACTTGCTGGTCCATTGGAGTGACTGTAATATAGGGGGGGTAGGGGGGGTAAAGGTGCGCTGGCTGGCTCATAGCCAACTTCCGTTGGAGCTTCTTCCACCTCGGTACCCTCTCTCTCTCTCTCCCATTGAAAGATTCAAATTAAATGACCCACACATGAGCAACCGTTCCAGTCTGTAACAATGCTGCTGCAAGTTACTTAATGTGGAATGTGCCACGTCGCGTGGGGGATGACACAAAGGATTGGTTCAACACCCGGGTGCAGACGTGTGTGTCCCGGCGTGAAAAATGTTTTTAATTACTTTTGAGATTTAATATACGTGAAAAGGTAACCTGTATTCATTATGTCAGTTGATTTATACGACGATTTATGAAAGGTTGGGACTTTAAATTTCCTCCAGGAGACATGGATTCGCATTTAAATTATAATAATGAAATTAATGTTGTTGTAAACATATTAGCATTCAGGCTCACTGTATGTTTCTCACTATGAAATATTAACAACATACATAAAATATATCTACTTTATTTAGTATTGCCCTAAAATAAAAGTTGTGAGGAATTGTGTTTTCCTATTCTGTTAAGCGTTTTAGCAAATTCAGGTTTTTTTTGCGTAAAAATTCTAACATGATTTGACAGTTGTACTTGTGTAAGCTCTACTGTTTTCAATATATTGATACAAATACAATCCATCATATGTGCAGCTAATATTGATTTCACCGCATCACTGTGTAGTATTATTAACATGAGCATTAATCAAAAGAAAACTGCAATTTTTTTTGAAATATGAAGCAAAAAAATACAAGCAGACAATAAATCAACCACTGCTCACCCTCATGCAAAACAAAAACGCACTTAAATTTCGATTTAAAGCTTTCGTGACTGCAGGGATTCATCTTCTTGGTTCTTTCGGTAAAGTCACGTGGAAGGGAAGTAATAAAATAATAAAAATAAAACATAATAAAATAATTC
Organism: Lethenteron reissneri; assembly: GCF_015708825.2. Classification (NCBI taxonomy): domain Eukaryota; kingdom Metazoa; phylum Chordata; class Hyperoartia; order Petromyzontiformes; family Petromyzontidae; genus Lethenteron; species Lethenteron reissneri. The sequence goes on along the minus strand of NC_083797.1, from coordinate 5,890,434 downwards.
TCACGACGTTTCGGCCACAACGCAAGCAGCCGTCCTCAGGTGAATACCAGGTCTGTCGGGGTGACACTGTCTCCCCGACAGACCTGGTCTTCACCTGACAGACCTGGTCTTCACCTGAAGACGGCTGCTTGCATTGTGGCCGAAACGTCGTGAGAATTATTTTATTATGTTTTATTTTTATTATTTTATTGTTCTTTGGTTCTTTCGGTTAAGTCACGTCTTAAGATAAAATAATAAATTATTATTTTATTATTTTATCTTTAGACGTGACTTAACCAAAAGAACCAAAGAATAATTCCTGCAGTCACGAAAGCTCCATAATTAAGATTATTGTATTGCTTCCCTTCTACGTGACTTTACCGAAAGAACCAAGAAGACAAAAACGCACTTGTATAAGTATGACGATGGTGCATTTGGATTTGGATCAATGCGATGTGACATTAGATAAAGGTACAGCCCTTCACTTTCTTATTCGTGCCACAGTTCGTAGAAGGACCTCCACCAAGGTGAGCTTTCGAGAGCCCCCTTTAGAGGATATGTTGGCCTCCTCTTCCATATTGGCCAGACAACTTGTATGTATGTATGTTGACCTTATTTCGCACCTATTTCAAGAAAGGACCCTCCAATTTACTCAACAACCGTGCTAATCAGAGGTTTGTCGGAAGGGCAACAGACTAAACACAAAAAGCAGTTCTAAAATAATGAAAGAGAAGGGAGTCATATTATTGGTTCTTTCGGTAAAGTCACGTAGAAGGGAAATAATAATATAAATATAAAACACAAAAAATTCTCACGACGTTTCGACTGCAACACAAGCAATCGTCATAAGGTGTGAAATCCACAGCGAGATGGGAGTACCAACATGTTTACCCCATCATGTGCGACCTGCCAATTCACTGCGATGCACCCATTTCTACGGCTGGCGTAGACAGAGGCGGAAGTTAAATGTGTGAAACTTGCTCTTCATTTCAACTGCCTGGCAGATACAGTAAAACCTTGGATTGCGAGCATAATTCGTTCCAGAAACGTGTTTCGGTGTTTGTATTCCAAAGAACTCGTATATCAGTTGCGATCACGTGACGCTCAGCAGACAAAGCGTATACACGTACTACTCGTATTGCAAGACCTCGCTCGTTTATCAAATTAATATTTATTGAAAAATGTTGTTCGTCTTGCAAAACACTCGCAGACCAAGTTACTCGCAATCCAAGGTTTTACTGTATATCAAACTGACAATTTCGATTTAAAGCTTTCGTGACTGCAGGGATTCATCTTCTTGGTTCTTTCGGTAAAGTCACGTAGAAGGGAAATAATAAAATAATGAAAATAAAACATAATAAAATACAATTCTCACGACGTTTCGGCCACAACGCAAGCAGCCGTCCTCAGGTGAAGAACAGGGCTGTCGGAAAGACAGCGTCTTGTTCTTCAGACCTGTTCATCACCTGAGGACGGCTGCTTGCGTTGTGGCCGAAATGTCGTGAGAATTGTATTTTATTATGTTTTATTTTTATTATTTTTTTATTTCCCTTCTACGTGACTTTACCAAAAGAACCAAGAAGACAAACTGACAATCTTCAGATTTCAAGTCCAGTGTGCTGACCATCACTCGCTGGCAGCAGCGGCCCTCATTTGGCGCTGTGTTTTTTTTCTCCAGAACGAAGACAATTAGACAGAGATTTTCTCGAGAGAGAGGTCAGTCGGGTCACTCTGGTCGAGGGCACTGCAATGCCACGTGGCCACGTGCACCACAATGCCGAGCTAAAAACTACTGGGAAAAAAATCGCACGCGGAGCAAGCCCCTGCCCCGTCCCCAGAAGCATCGCTCCATGTTTCTGTTAACATCAGTGCACACTGTCTAAAAAAAAAAACTGTGTCCAAGGCCACCGTTTCACGGCGGCGCGCGGACATTTTAATTTTTCTGCTGTCACGGAGTACAATTGAGACGTACTAAATGTGGTTTTAAAATGAGAGCCAAGACAAAATGTTCACCTCTGATATGCAAAAGTATTCAATAAAAAATTGGGCCAATTATTTCAAGAAAGGACCCTCCAATTTACTCACACATAGTTTATGATACAGCATACGGTGGCATCACCAATTATACCACGATTGTGCTACGCGTGTCAAGGAACGAAGCAATGTCGTTGACCTGTCATGAAAACAATCCGAATGCTCGCACGACACATTTCATGAAATTACATAAAAATGGGTGTGACATTTTCAGTGAAGCTTCATCGGAGTCGCGAAGTATTTGTTCGTCTAATAATTTATTGCATTAAAATTTGTTATAACAGTTATAGGAAATGTATTTATTTATTTTTTTGCAACCTAATTAATAAACGGCTGATTAAAACAATACGGTATATGTATAATTAACCAATTAAATGTGTTATCCTTAATATGTCAGAAGGGTAAGTGTGAAATGGATTGTATTATAGATCTAGCTTCGGATTGTTTTAACCTAAGTTTTACAGTATTATTTTAAATAGTAAATTTGGCCTCATATCATGGAGAAAATACAATCTATTTGAGCATGATCATTCTCTTTCTGTAGCACAAGATTTTATTACATTATAATATAAGTATTAATCTTAATATCTTTGTTATTGATGTGCAGCCAGTTCAGATCGTGCGTTTCACTTCAATTCACCGCTCTTGATAAATTCAAGATCTCTGTTGTAAGCACTACATTTCAATTTGGCATAGGTGTCATTGTAACAAAAGAGAGTGAAAAAATCCTACAAGACTCACAAAACCCTACAAAGATATTGCAGAAGAGATTCTAAAATCTTAAGAAAACAATATGGGAAAAAAAAATCGTGACTATTTTCAAAAAAACAAAACGTTTCTTATTCTTGCATGTATTTTGTACGTATGTTAGATTCAGAACTTTTTGCACCACCCTCACACAAAAGCCTTTATCACATTGGCAGCCTATAATGGAATTTTCATTGTGTTTTCTAAATAGAAGTCATTCACTCCATCCGTAACGTTCGTTGGTAGTGAATGTAAAATGGCTGCACTCCGGAGCCAAGATAAATTTTCTTAATCAGCCGTTAGCATTTCCCTTGTGTCGGTCTTCCGCTCAAGTCATTTTATCCAGTGCAATTCCACCCTGTCCATATTGTACGTGACTCCGACCTTTTCTCCAGGCAGATTTTTCATCAGTGCGTGCCAACAATTAGACTTGGAAAGGCTTTGGGTCAAAAGTTTACGCCTGTGATCCCGGTGAAGCTCTTCACAAGCCACGTATCGTTTGAGTGATGTTAATATTATAAATCTCCAATAGACACCTGTTTTTATTTTTATATTATATAAAGCCTCATAGTAAACTGACTGCGGTGCTGTCATCATGTAATGGCGAGCACACTATGGACTTGCAATCTAAAGGTCGGCAGTTTGACCTCCTGGCATAGCAGTTGAAACTTTGGGTATCTTAATATCACCCTCTTTCGTCCACGGAGCAGCATCGATGGGTACATCAGATTCAGTCAATCGACAGGTCAGGTGCGGTGGGGTAAAGTGTGGGTACTCCTACCACTTCCAAGATGTCTGGCCAGCATGGCGGAGTAGGCCCAATAATATGAATCGTAGAGCTTCCTCTAATGAAGGTCCTTTTGCCAGCAGTGGCATGAGCTAGCAATTGCAAAGCTGCTCCATTACGTTAATATCGTAGGTAGGCTAAATAATATCTATTTTTTAGCATACACTACAACGACTGCCATATACTAATCTGTCATTGACATTGAGAAAGAAAGATGCAAGTTGGTTTCTGGTTCGGTCAATAAAATGTGCTTCAGAGTAAACGCACCTGGCATGTTTAATGAGCTGTCATTACGAGCTGCAATATTCCATATAACTATCGTACACCGATCACATTTAGCAGATTCTTCCTCCTGATGCAGCTGTCGCCCTGCTTAGTTTCAGAGGTCAGAGCGCTCGTTTTTTTAAGGACGCCTTGATTACAGAGCCGTTTTAGTGGGCCCAGAGGCACCGTCAGGATAGGTCAGTGCATTCACACAACTAGCAACAGGCGGATGTGCCTGAACTACTGAATGTGCTCAGTTCCTGTACTTTCAACCAGAGCCACTGGCCAATGAAGGGCGACTAACTGGAGCAGATATTATAGATGACATACGCTCGTAAAACATGATGTGCTAACCCAGCCTTTCGCCCCTTTCGTGCCCCTGTAAATGACAATGAAGCTATTAGGTTTAAACGAGAGGCTAAATTAAACCCAGTGCTAAATCCTGCAATTTGCCAAATAACTGTAAAACGCTGTTGTGGCATGGAAAATATTGAGTTGACAAAAGAGCAAGTGGACAATTTATTATCTGCCCGTCATAATTGTTTTATCATTACAATGTAACATTGGATAATTATTGTTACTATTGTTGTGAAACGGAATTTGAGAGTTATAATGCCAATTTGTTTATATGCTGATCTTGACAAACTCTAAGAAACAAATGAAAATCTCTTGATGAGAAAATTGTTCGAACAGATTTTATGACTTGACATTTTGAACTAGCTAACATAGTAAAGGAAAATAAAGGCAGTTTAAAGTAAAGGCAGTTTAAAGTATTTATTTACCTAAGAAAGCCTCGCTACGTTTCACAAGTCTTTTTTGATGAGAGTCCTGAATGTTTGGGTCAATACCATTAATAAGTATGAGGCTTAAGGGCAGAAACGAGAGTACCAGGCGAAAGCTCACCTCACATATAAGGAGGTGACACTCAGCACTGCTATCTCCTGGCCATCAAAAAACAAAGATGCCCCGTATAGCCTTAACAGACTATTGGGACAAGTGCTGTTTGCGAGCATCTATGAAGGCCGGCACAGCACACGAGGGGGGTGGGCGGTCAACATCATGCCCAGCCGCCTTTGTTTCCCCAGTGGTGATGTTTAAACATCACACCAGGTACTCGTTTAACGATTATTCGACCTCGATGATCCCCAGGACTGATTCAGATAATTGTCATTGGTATTGGCTGTGAGTAGGAATCAAACTTGAGTCGCCTGGTTTGTCGTGCAGTGTGTCTTTGAGTTGTGCGCCTTTTGGCGTCATCTGGTCCAACACCATGTGAGACTAGGCTCTAAGAAAAGCTGTCTCGGGTGTGGACCAATCAATTTCAAGGACAGTGCATACATTATCAGAGTTGTGTTTTTTGGTTGCATTCCGACCGCAGGTATTGTGGTCAATGCAAACAGGAGTCCTTGTAAAAAGGTGTAAGTTTTTTTGCCAGATAAAAGGGTAAAAATCCAATTATCATATTTTGCTTTTGGCAAAGGAGGTTGAAATGGTGTAGACTGGATACAGTTTGGTAAATATGGTCATCAGCAGATAATGATGTCGTCCAACAATATTTACGTAAAAAAAACAGTTTTTCTTAAAGATGGTCATTTAATACGTTGGTACAAGTAGCAAAGTTGTAAACACATATTTTAATAGATATTCGATTATTGCTCGTTCAACATGATTTGATTAGGTTCTTAAGTAGGAACCAGGAAGGTAGACAAACACACTGACCCTGAAATGGGTGCCCCAGGTAGTAGACTTTCTATGCCCATAGCAGGTTGACACCACGAGGATTGCTGCCAGCAGGCGTCTCAGCAGCGAGATGCCTTCACACGTGGCAGATGACGCGAATAAATGCTTCACCATGCAAAAAAGATTTAACTACACTTATTTGGACCATCTTATTTGACAGACAACTATTACAGGTTATTGATAGACAGCCAGGCTTGTTTTACCATGTTTAGTTGTTTCTTTTTTCACACTATTGTTATGTATTTTTCGATTTAAAGCTTTCGTGACTGCAGGGATTCATCTTCTTGGTTCTTTCGGTAAAGTCACGTAGAAGGGAAGTAATAAAATAATAAAAATAAAACATAATAAAACAATTCTCACGACGTTTCGGCCACAACGCAAGCAGCCGTCCTCAGGTGAAAACCAGGTCCGTCGAGGCGACAGAGTCTGAATGAAACAGCACACGAGCTTGGAGCATATATATAAGCTGGGCGCATAGACAAAGGAATTTGCATATCAAAAGGAATTTAGCATATTTATGGGAAATGCAGGAATGTGATTAGTACTGCATATGCATGTGCATTATGCATGATTAACAGCATCAAAGGGAGCTGCAGTTACTGCTGCTGCAGCAGTTGCTGCTGCTGCTGCAGTTTCTGCTGCTGCTGCAGTTGCTGCTGCTGCTGCAGTTGCTGCTGCTGCTGCACTTGCTGCTGCTGCTGCACTTGCTGCTGCTGCTGCACTTGCTGCTGCTGCTGCACTTGCTGCTGCTGCTGCAGTTGCTGCCTTATCCATTTTAATATAACACTATGTATTATTCTACCCACCCTAATGTGTATCATACTGCTATATGTTTACTGTACAATTACGACACCATACATTACTCTGCACACTGCACCATGCCAGTGAGTGGAACGTGGTCTGAAAGTCACCGTAAACGTGAACACAATCAGTTAAGATCCGAAATGGTTTATTACGTCCTTCCAATGATTGCTAAGCCAGAATCCATCTTCTCGGTTGAAATTGTCTCTGTGTTTGTATATGTGGATCGCCTCATGAACGAATCTCTCATGATAGCCAGATGGCTTGCAGAGAACCTCTGTCTTGGAGAAGTCAATGTCATGTGAGCCCACTGAATTGTAACAGTGATCTGCCACGGCTGAGGTGTTTGTCCTACCGTGTTTCAGGTCTGCCTTATGTTCACGGATGCGGTCCAAGACATGTCGTTTGGTTTCTCCAATGTAACTGCTACCACAGAGGCAACTTAGTTTGTAGACGCCAGGGTACTGTATGTCTGGAACCACATCTTTTACAGACGGGACCAGATCACGGATTTTATGTACTGTGTTGAATCGGACCTGGATCTTGTGTTTAATCAGGATTTTGGAGATCTTTTTTGTGACCCCAGCAATGTAGGGTAAGGTGATGGTCTTGAAAGGCTCCCCAAGCTCTTAAGGCTAATGGTTACTCCGACTACACAATCCGCAAAGCCATCACTCCAACCATCAAGAAGGATCCTGTTGAGGAGCCTTTCAAGACCATCACCTTACCCTACATTGCTGGGGTCACAAAAAAGATCTCCAAAATCCTGATTAAACAAGATCCAGGTCCGATTCAACACAGTACATAAAATCCGTGATCTGGTCCCGTCTGTAAAAGATGTGGTTCCAGACATACAGTACCCTGGCGTCTACAAACTAAGTTGCCTCTGTGGTAGCAGTTACATTGGAGAAACCAAACGACATGTCTTGGACCGCATCCGTGAACATAAGGCAGACCTGAAACACGGTAGGACAAACACCTCAGCCGTGGCAGATCACTGTTACAATTCAGTGGGCTCACATGACATTGACTTCTCCAAGACAGAGGTTCTCTGCAAGCCATCTGGCTATCATGAGAGATTCGTTCATGAGGCGATCCACATATACAAACACAGAGACAATTTCAACCGAGAAGATGGATTCTGGCTTAGCAATCATTGGAAGGACGTAATAAACCATTTCGGATCTTAACCGATTGTGTTCACGTTTACGGTGACTTTCAGACCACGATCCACTCACTGGCATGGTGCAGTGTGCAGAGTAATGTATGGTGTCGTAATTGTACAGTAAACATATAGCAGTATGATACACATTAGGGTGGGTAGAATAATACATAGTGTTATATTAAAATGGATAAGGCAGCAACTGCAGCAGCAGCAGCAAGTGCAGCAGCAGCAGCAAGTGCAGCAGCAGCAAGTGCAGCAGCAGCAGCAAGTGCAGCAGCAGCAAGTGCAGCAGCAGCAGCAAGTGCAGCAGCAGCAGCAAGTGCAGCAGCAGCAGCAAGTGCAGCAGCAGCAGCAACTGCAGCAGCAGCAGAAACTGCAGCAGCAGCAGCAACTGCTGCAGCAGCAGTAACTGCAGCTCCCTTTGATGCTGTTAATCCTGCATAATGCACATGCATATGCAGTACTAATCACATTCCTGCATTTCCCATAAATATGCTAAATTCCTTTTGATATGCAAATTCCTTTGTCAATGCGCCCAGCTTATATATATGCTCCAAGCTCGTGTGCTGTTTCATTCAGACTCTGTCGCCTCGACGGACCTGGTTTTCACCTGAGGACGGCTGCTTGCGTTGTGGCCGAAACGTCGTGAGAATTGTTTTATTATGTTTTATTTTTATTATTTTATTACTTCCCTTCTACGTGACTTTACCGAAAGAACCAAGAAGATGTATTGTTATGTAGGCCAGGTTTAGTCACAAACCGTACCTCTCCATAACAAAGGCTCAGCCTTTTGTTATTCAGTCTATTCTTAGTCTTAAGCCTCACCTTACCATATTAATAAAAAGTTTGCCGTACTTGGCCCTTCCCCTCTCCAACCATTATATATACGGAGTGGTAGCTCTTGTAATCTCTCATTTACTTGATACAGCTATCGTGGCTGTGACGGTTCCACCTGAAGACGGAAGCTTGTGTTGCCTCCGAAACGTCGTGATTTTTATTTTATTTTACTTTTATTAATTTTAATATTTTACCTACGTGACTTTACCGAAAAAACCTAAGAATATGAATCCTTGCAGTCACGAAAGCTTCAAATCTAGAATAAATGCTTAATCTGCCACTCGCAAGGTTTTACAGGTTTAATTTAATTAAGGCCACCCCACAGAGACGATCACCCTCTCTGTACCTGGGTTGCTCTCTCTATGTATCTTGGTGATATCTGTCTGCTTATATGTCTGTCTATAGTTTTCTGGTTAGATTCTATGTCGCTATTTCATTATACCTGATGATGATTGCTTGTGTTGCAATCGAAACGTCGTATGCTATTATTTAATTTATTATTTTATCTTTATACGTGACTTTACCGAAAAAAAAACAAAGAATATCATCCATGTTGTCAGTCCCTTCCCCTGCCCGCCCCCCCCCCCCTGGCCGACCCCCTTTGTCTTCCCAATACGATGCCTCAACACTTCCCCTCCTCCCCGCCCAGTTTTTCGCCGCCTCCCCCAGATGCGACCAGGTCTACCACAACCTCTCCCTACCATTCGCTCATGTTCTGTTCTCACGGAAATGGCACCGCCAATTTTAATAATAACCCCATTCTTCAACTCAAACCACGATCATCTTTTGTACAATTTTACAATCGCTGTAAATTGCCTCGGAAAATGTGTTTGGCAAATTTCGATGAGATAAGATGATGCTGGGGCATGAAAACACATGTAACCTAAGATGTGTTTTTTTTGCAGCTCCATACATCAGAGTTGTTTAAGCAGCTTACTGAATGATTGCGATCAGACCATCAACATTATTATTCCATGATGAGTAGGGTTAACGAACTAGTCGTCATTATTTTATAATGAAGTCATGGGAAAAATATTGACATGTCTGCGTTGTGGAGTTTTTGTTATTGCTTTTTCATGCTATATACTCAAATATGTTGTGCTATGTTGTTCTTAAATACCCCCACCTCCGTCCAACTAGCAGTATGAATCGGTACACTACAGTGAGTCGATTGGCAGGTAGTGTGTGCTAGTGTAAAATTGGGGTTCTTACAATATCTGGCCAGCGTGGAAGAGTAGGCCAAATTACCTACTACATGAGCTCTTGCGAGTTCCCTCTAGAGGAGAACGTAATGATTCTAGATTTGAAGCTTTCGTGACTGCAAGGATTCATACTCTTAGGTTTTTTTTCGATAAAGTCACGTAGGTAAAAATAAAAATTTCTATTATGATTTTTATTATTCTTTTATTATTTATTTTTATTTTTACCTACTTGACTTTAACGAAAAAAAACCCTAAGAGTGAGAACGTATTGCCAGCAGAGGCACGAGTAAGCAATTTCAGGGTTGCATCTTTTCGTTTTATATTGTCAGGTTTATATTCATTTATGAAAGCGGAATGTGGGAAACTAGTTGTTACATTGTTCCGTGTCATTTTCACATTTTGTATCAGGGCGAGGACACAAAAATACAAAAACACAATTGCATGTGAATCAAGATGTCAAAGAACATTCATGGTCCACTTCACAGAAGCAAGCAATCTATCTTAATTATCTATAGATAGTACAAAGCAGTCGCGTGAATTGAACTGTCAATTCCATATAAAACTAGTCCAATTGCAGCATACTGACCATTAAGCTATACACATCTCATTTACATGACCATTGGAATATCATGCAGGCATTCTGCTAGGACCCGGCTGGATCAGAGAGGCCGTGTCCTTGTAGCAGCCAGCTCAGGCAACGCGGTTCCTGTTTAGCCCCAGGCTGCCAGGTTATCTTTGCTTCTATGACCATTGGCAAGTGGGATCCATGACCCAGGAACAGCCCATTTTAGTATTCCAGGATGAAAAGCTTAATTCCAATCCATGTCCTCACACGACATGAGCCATGAGGCTTTTGTGGGACCTCTCATCCCTCAGCTCCAACCTATCCACAACCCGTCCCCTGCCTCTCCTTCATAGCGAAGACGTCAATGAGCTTAAACAATTGTATCAAACAATTTCACACAGGTTTAGGTTAAGCTCAGTGGCTTTCAGTATTTTGGCATGGCAGCCCCCCAGTCAAATCCACTGGTCCCTGCACCCTCCCCTCCCCATCCACCCCCAACCTCAATCCTATGAACGAAAAGAAAGGTTACTCAGGCCACACAATAGTGAGAGGGGTGACTTGCCCACGCCTCGAGTCGGCGTGGGGTAATAAGGCATGCATTTCATGTTTTTGTATGAATGCGTGTTGACGCCGCAAGGTACATCTGACGAAACCTGCACACAGCCTATGCCCCTCCCCTCCACCTCTACTCTACTGGTTGAAAACGTCTAGGTTAAGCTACCCCAAGCTAACACCTAACAGCAGAGGCGTAGCTAGGGGGGGGCAGGGGGGTACATGTGTCCCCGGGCGCCAAGGTAAAGGGGCGCCAAAATGAGGCTTACAACGTTACGTTATAACGTATTGGTTCTTTCGGTAAAGTCACGTAGAATGGAAATAAAATAATACAAATAAAATGTTTATGTTTTATTTTTGTTATTTTATTACTTCCATTCTACGTGACTTTACCGAAAGAACCTAGAAGATGAATCCCTGCAGTCACGAAAGCTTTAAATCGAAATTGTTACATTATAACTTATTGCGGCGGGCGCGGCAGCCTGAAACTACTGCACAAATCTACACCTCAACCTAAAAGTTTATATATCCCGCCACACACAGCTTACATGTCATGTAATTACATTTTGGTATGTGATTAAACGGGTGGGGGGCGCCAATTTTATAGTTCGTCCCCCGGGCGCAAAATATCCTCGCTACGCCACTGCCTAACAGGTAACCGTTTAAAAAGTGCTGTTTAGCTCAATGGACCTTACCGAATTTCCCACAGTGTGTTTTTAGTATAAATAAATAAATAAATGCTGATCTGAAATTTTTCGAAGCGTGTGACAGCATTCATCACGCGTCTCATTTGCGCATTGATCGTGTGACGTCAAAAGCGCATCATCCTCTCTTTTTAGGTAGTTGTCCTCGGAAATTTCGAAGTTTTCTCTGGACTTAATATAAAAATTTAATTTCCCCTTGATGTTAAAAATTGGTTTGGATGTGTCAGTGGAAAAGAGGTGTTCTAGGAGTCATTCCTGGACTGGCAGATCCCAGTTCCCAGTGACCTCTTTCTCCTGGAACATCTCCAGTGTGGGGCTGTGAAAGCATGGGTGCTTTTCCACTAGCTAATTGGCAAGCCAGAGCCAGAACCAAACTTTGAAAACTCTGACCTCATAAGACATCTGAATCTGGCTCAGGGCCAATAAAGGCCATAGTTGGGACCCATCATGTTCGTTATGTGTTATGACTCGACTCGTTAATTGGATGTGATGTCAGTGACAAGGCTCGGGTCCTGAAAGTGGAAAAAGCAACCTGGTCCCTTCTGAGCCTCACAGTGTTCGCACAGCACGGCCTCAGCATGGCTCCCTTGTACAGCAGAAAAGACGTCAATGATAACGCATATAAGTCATTGTCACCTTGAATGCAGTCTATACATGTGTAGTGAATCACTTCGGAGACACGAGTAGTAGGAGGCACTCTAATTTATTCCAGCCATCACAGGCACAGTGGATAACTATATACCTAGTCAGGACAGCCGGCACACCGCCTGACCAACAATGCCGAGGAGGTGAAGACGAGGACGAAGACCTAGCACAACGGGTTCTGCTTCCAGACGACAGCCCTGACCCAGAGTCGGGGCCTCCCTTTTTCCCCCCAGCGTGGCTTGGCTCCGCCCTCGGCCACGCCCCCTTCTGGAACCTACCAGAAGGTTCTGGGCATCACCTCACGTGTCCCCTCCGTCCCCTACATCCCTTTCTCCGGCCTATCACGTGCCCTGCTGGCAGACCGGGCTGCTACACCCTCAGACCCCCCTCTCTGCCAGTAACCAGGGCTACGTGCCCGAGTGACCCATTCTATGTGACTACATATGTACTTCTCGATTTGAAGCTTTCGTGACTGCAAGGATTCATACTCTTAGTTCTTTCGGTAAAGTCACGTAGGTAGAAAATGAAATTTTAATTAATAAAAATAAAATAAAAATCACGACGTTTCGGAGGCAAGACACCTGATGACAGAGACTTGTGTTGCCTCCGAAACGTCGTGATTTTTATTTTATTTTTATACATTTTTATTTCATTTTTTACCTACGTGACTTGACCGAAAGAACTAAGAGTACATATGTACTGTATAGCTGCATATTCGCTGGGTGAGCACACACTGCTGCTACAAGGGCAATGTCGGACCTGGCAAAAAAATTAGATGTTTAACCACTTTGACTACTGGGCAAAGGTGAATAGCAGGCTACAATGATGAACAGTTATCCCCACAGGTCACTTCTTGGCCTCTTGTACTCCAACGAGAAGAAAAGCAAGTGGATTGAATAGCACCTCGTTGAATATCCACGTTTAGAAAATAATAGGAAAAAAAAGACAATTACACTTGAAGATTAATGGAGCCATGGAAAGTTGCAATCACCCACGTTCCCAGGCAGCCCCACTCACACTTTCCAGTGCCGTGCACACACCCCCCCCTCCCACACACACATTCACAATACGATGGCAGAGATTGACTTGAAACTGATGATCCGTGAAGCTTGAGGCGAGCTGGCCACCTCTGCGCCAAGCATGTGATACTTGATTCATAAGCAGGGAGAGCAAAGTATGCTATAAATATATTCGCTGACATCACATCTGTGTTCTCGGGCTATTATATGGTTGGCAAAAACATTAACAAAAGAAAAACACATACATGGCGCTGAATACATCATACAGTATGCGATCTTCAATTGTATTTTGCTGTTATAACTGCCATTATTACAAACATAAATAGACAATGCCATATTTTGCAAAGCGGTTTTTCAGGGAAAAACACTAATTTCTGAAATGCTCTTAATATAGTGCCTGATAGTATGTAATGAGGCAATTATTATCATCTAATTGTTTGGTAATTGCCTGCTGTTTAGGAATCTGCCATCCTTATGTGATGCTCAGAGGCCACCTTTTTTCCTATTCACTGAAGACTGCTGTAAAATAAACATTCATATGAATAAACATACACCCAAATCACAATCTACCATGAGGTTCAATTGGATTCTGTGATAAATGCATGTTTTTTTGGAATCTTGATGCGTTGCATTTGTTTGTAAAGGTAAAGGTGCATCCCTGTAACAGCCTGCTCATGTCACTGCTGGAGGAAACGGCCTCCACCAGAGGGTATTCGGCCTACTCTTCCACACTGGCCAGATATCTTGGAAGAGGTTGGAGCGCCCACACTCTTCCAAGCCAAAAGCAATGCCTCGTTCAGCTAACTGGAAGTAACTCACACTTCGCACCGCCACATACGGCCTGCCAATCGACTTAACTGTGGTGTATCCCGCTTGTACGTGCGTTGCACTTTTGTCGCCAACCGTAAGGAGCCAACCGTGCTAATCGGAGGTGCAGGGGGAAGGACAAACGGACTGAAGAACATTTCCATTTCTTCCAGTTGTTTTCTATTCCCAGCTTGATTAGCCCATTTTTTTTAACCAAATTAAACCTAAGTTCAACTTTAGCAGCCTTATAGTTTACTGCAACTTGCAGAGGTCGCAAACGGGTTTTGATTCCTTACACGTACCCGTACCCGGCCGCACCAGGGTTGCAAACGGCTACCCGTACCCGACAGGGTACGGGTAGCCGGGTATCGGGTAGGGTACGGGTATCGGGTACCCGGTTGCGACCTCTGACCGCAAGGCAACCATTTTGTCAGCTTAAATACTGCCTCACCTCTTTTCGACCACTTGTCATCGCCTGCAAACGGTGCTCTCTCCGTCCCCCTAATTTCTTGCAGCATAACAAAAGGCAGCTTAACTTAGCCCCCCCCCCACGGCCCATCCTGGCTCCCCCCCAGCCCTTGACCTGTATATAATCTCGTGTCTCTTAGAGCTCTCTTCACTTGATACAGTAATTTTGCTGTGACGGTTCCACCTGAAGACGGAAGCTTGTGTTGCCTCCGAAACGTCCTGATTTAATTTATTGTATTTTTTACCTACGTGACTTTACCGAAAAAACCAAAGAGTATGGACCCTTGCAGTCACGAAAACTTCAAATCTAGAAAAAAGCAATTCCAAAGAAATTATATATATTTTTTTATCTGGACCAAGGCGGGAGGATTCGTTTCGTCTTGTCCATTGTTTCCACTGCCATGCCGGGAGATCGAATCAAACCAGTGGCCTTGGGTTGGAAAGTCCAGCGCGCTGACAGTTACATCAGCATAGTAGAGGTTTTTGAGATAGATCGCGTAAATATATAAATGTGTCGTTAAAACCCGCCACCACCCGACACAGCCAACTAGTAAGGGTTGTCACGTAAACAGAACGTGGCCAATTGGTCACTAGTACAGCACACCGGTGTGTTGGAGAGCCAAGCCACAACAATTACAATCTGAGTACGACGTTTCGCCAGGATTACAACCAGCTTCATCAGGCGACAGCCAGATTTGTGGAGAAGTCCACCTGTTTCGTTCCTTATATAGAGGCGTAGATGTGGTGACCACCCTTCTGCGCTCTTGCACAATGTGTGTGTGGTGGGGGATTACTGAGGCATGTGCATTATGCGAGCCCTTTGAACTTGTCCTTCCTGTCTATAGTGTTTTTAAAATAGCCCTACCAACGGTAATCCCTATTGAAGTGCGCTGCATTTCAATAATGTGTTATTTGATGATTCGCTTCCACGCAGCACTAAGACGGTAGCTATCTGAACGGTTCAAGTTATTTTGATTTCTTTCAATTTCGATAGATTATCTAATTAGTCTTGGCCAATGAGGTTCCAATGGTTGTAGTCTTGGCCAGTAGTAGCTAGTTTTGCACAACACATCAACATTATCAAAATCAATTGAGTTACATCACGGCAGCATTGATTCATTTTAAGTGAATCGTTTATGCTGCTACATGGGCACGTTGGTAATAATTCATATCGGCACAAAAAAGAAATATATACCAAGATTGGGACGGAATACAGCCGCAGGTCTTTTGGCCTCATCATCCCCACCCCCATTACCCCCATCACCCCCACCCCCATCACCACCACCCCATCACCCCCACCTCCATCACCCCCACCTCCATCAGCCCCATCCCCATCAGCCCCATCCCCATCAGCCCCATCCCCATCACCCCCACCTCCATCACCCCCACCCCATCACCCCCACCCCATCACCTCCACCCCCATCACCCCCACCCCATCAGCCCCACCCCATCACCCCCACCCCCATCACCCCCACCCCATCAGCCCCACCCCCATCACCTCCACCCCATCACCAACATCACCTCCACCCCCATCACCCCCACCTCATCACCCCCATCACCCCCACCCCCATCACCCCCATCACCCTCACCCCCATCAGCCCCACCCCCATCACCCCCACCACCTCCACTCTTTGTGGACAAAATTCACACCTCGTAGACCACCAATGCTAAGCATTGAAAATCTACATTTGGAATAGCCAACATTATGGAGCTCTGTATATTTCAGCAGTTATTTTAGTTGAAAACAAATACCATACATAGTGGGATAAGCCAAACTGTAGGTGAAATTAGGCTTCACATACAGCAGTTGACAGCTTATTGATCAAAATATTGGTTTAGCTCAAACACCACATGGCATTTCACCAATCGTGTTCAATTTTCTTCAAGGAAGTAATTACGCTAGAAGAAAAATAATTACATTAAAACAATTAACCGCTCAACATAAATTAGTGCATTACGCCTAACAGTGTAATGACACTGTTGTGAGCATTACAATTGAAAAACGAGTGCATACATATTCTGACAGTCCTCAAAAGCAAGTCATGCAGCTAATGAATGCGGACGTTGAAAAGTCCGATAGCTCACGCATAAATCAAAACAGACGTCACGTGCCGAATGCATACCAAAAAAACATCAACATGCATGAGCGATAACCAATGCTCATGTGGAAATTGCACTTCCCCCAATGCACAAGCAGCCATCACTCGTTGGCTGCACGTAAAGGAACGAGCCTTGGGTTAGGTTCATAAAGAAGAAGGGAGCTGTTAAGGGTGGCTTTGGAATGCTTCTCCTGCTACTCTTGCGATCTTCAAAACGTTAATTTTAATATTACTGTAATGTGCTTCACTATTACCAATGACTGTATAAAACATCGCGTGTGTCTTTGCTTGCTTACTTAACCAGGTTTATCTAGCCGTGGGAAATAAAACATAAGGTGTGATTGATATGTGAGTGATCCTCTTTGCAGAGCATACACAGGTATGCCCCTCATGTAAAATACAGATATTTTATGAACGTATAAGCAGTTCTGTGGGATTTCTTTTTATATATATACTAGCTGTACTACCCGGCTTCGCCCGGGACTTGGATCCACCACGCCCGGCCGCCTTTGTCTCCCAAGTGCCGATGTTAATACGCCACACCAGTTACTCGTTTGAGGCTGAGTCGACCTAGGGGAGGTTCAAATAATCGTCACCGGTGGTGGCCGTGAGCGGGAATCGAACTCGGTTCGCCGGGTTGGTAGCGCAGCGTAGCGTTAAGCACTACACCCACCGCTCCTCACACACCACACACGCACAGACACACACACAGACACACGCAGACACACACAGACAGACACAGACAGACACACACACACACAGACACACAGACAGCACGCTAAGCACTACACTACCGCTCCCCACACACCACACACGCACACACACAGACACACACACAGACACACACACAGACACAGACAGCACGCTAAGCACTACACTACCGTTCCCCCTACACAACACACGCGCGCGCGTCCATAGGTACACATACACGCGCTTGCTGCAGACACACACGACTTTCAGGGTGCGTAAGGCAGTAAACGACTGAAATAATAAAGCGGCAATGCTGTGCGAGGAACGCCTTAGACCAGCAACACATTTGTGTAATGCGAGCGTAAACACACAAACACATACAAACACATACACACACATACATACACACACATACACACAAACACATACACACAGACATACACATACACACAAACACACACATACATGCACACAAACACATACACAATACACACACACATACATGCAGACACAGACAGACACATAACACACATACATACACACACATACACACACATACATAGACACACACATACATAGACACACACATACATACACACAAACACATGCACACACGTACATACACACATACATAGAGACACGCAGACATACACATAAAGACATAAAAAAAACACACATACATATGTAATGCGGGCGTAAATGGGCGGGGCGGATATGACGATCCGAGAGGGAGGAGTCAGGGTGACGTGGGGGAGAAGTTATAGCGGGGAGACAGGAAGCTATCTGGGGGCAGTCGGGGGAGTGAAGGGTGGTGAACACGTTGGGTGGTCGCCGTGCCTCAGCCTGGTGGCTGAGGGGCTCATGACGGTGCCAGCCAGCGGGGTGGAAGAGAGAATGGAGGATTGAGGTTGGAGATGGCGAGGTAGCCATAGAGGCCACGAAGGGCTAACTGGGGAGGTGGCGAGATCGCCACGCACGGAGGAACAGGGAGCAGCGATGGAGCTGCTGTGGGGGCAGCCGGAGGGCTGCACCAAGAGCCTGCAGCGGAGCTGCAGGAGCGTGGAAGGCTACGGGAGCGAAGGCAGATGTGGGGCTGCCAGGGAGAGAGTCTCAGGAGGAGTGCCGTGTGGGAAGGAGAACGCGAACCCCAAATAAAGGACACGGAGTCAGTAAGAAGTGTCTAAGTCCTTTTATTACACTGGAGTCAGAAGTGAAACGGCATCTCAAAACAACTGAGAGAAAGAAGAAAAAAAAATATTCCTGCTACATCATCCGACGACGACGACCTTCCTCAGACAGTGGACCTGCCTGCGATGGAAGAGGAGATCCGTTCTGGAACGAGTACGGGTCCGGGTGAGCAAGGTGTCGCCGCGTCGGTGGACCTGTCTGTGCCGAAGGATGCCAACTGTGTGAGTTCACCACGCCGAGGACGACGTCGGGGAGGCCCGGTGGTGATCCGCAGGCCTCTGCCTTTCCTGCGCTGCCAGCGCCATTGCCACGTGGCACGAAGACGCCATCTTGGGCGTGGCAGGGGAGAAACGGCGGGAAGCCGCCATCTTGTCTTCACCGCGGCGGGAGGACGCCGCCATCTTCAACATCGCGGCGGAGAGGCAGCCTTGCGCTGCCATCTGGAGGTGCCGCGGGGTGAGAGCCTGCTGTGAGCTGCTGTTTTTCGAGGGGGTGCTGCGAGGAGAAGACGCCGATGCTGCAGCTGCTGGGGCGGGAGCTTCCCGTCCTGGCTCGGGTGCGTGACAACGGAGCCGTCAAGTCGCCGAACGAGTTCTGCGAGGCGTCTCAAGTTGCCACCCTGCCGTCCTCTTCTTGCTGCAGCCCCGGGCGAGTCATAACGATACGCACCCGGCCTTAACACACACCTCACTCATCTTTCGAGGGCCGGGGGGCTATTTTGGTTTTCTCTTATGACTCGATTGTGCGGAGCGCGGTTCGGACTGTGTGTATATGTGTGTAATAACGATGAACGCGCTATCTGCTTGTTGCTTGGTGTCAATATAAGTGTGTGCGTGTGTTGAGAATGGACGGAGAGTCTGCTGTATTTGCTGAGTGTCAAATTGTGTGGGTGCGCTGCTGCGTGGAGTTGTTATCTTGATGGTGAAGTTAATTATTAACTTGGGAGCGTCGGGTATCTTGCGCTGTATTATTTGTGGGTTACCTTGTGTGATGGGCTTAATTGGGAAAAAAAAAATATTTTTTTTTGGTGTATTGTGCTGCGAGGTGCTGTGTGCGATGCGATTGTTGCAAGAGAGAGAATAATTGTGTTGTTGCTGCAAAGTTACGACAGGATTAATGGTGTGTTGGTTGCCTGCAGATCTGCTTGCTATTGTGCTTAAATGTGCGCGTGTGATCGCGATATGCTGATTGCATGTGCTGTTATACCGTTCTGTATGGTTATGGGGTGCGATGCAGTGGTTGATTATTGGAATTGGGATTGTTATTATATTGTGCGTACCTGTTGGAAATTGGTAACAAATTCGAGGGGGACCCAAATAATTGGTTGTATGGTTGTTGTGCACACGAGATTGCGTGTATATTATAGAGGGGGACCCTAAAATTCGGTTGTATTGGTGTTGTGCACACGAGATTGCGTGTATATTATAGAGGGGGACCCTAAAATTCGGTTGTATTGGTGTTGTGCACACGAGATTTCGTGTATATTATGGGTAATTGCGCTTTTTGAGAGAGAGAGCGCGCTTTGAGGGTGCGTGATGACGCCGTTGTGGGTGTCTCAAAGGTTAATGCTAATGGGACCGTAAATTGGCGCCAAGTGGCGTCGCGTATTCGGTTGATCGCATGCAGCCACGAGTTGCTTGGCGAGTTGGGTTGTGTAACTAATGTGGTTGGTAAAATATTGGTTAAAAATTCCCCGATATGACTGCTGCGCGCAGCAAGCTGGGGCTGTGCGTCTATCGTTGTTGGGGTTGTTACAATAAGACGGGGGATGCATTTTGTGACCCCCAGCATAGGGAAGCTGGGGTGCACGAATGGAGAAAACTGGCCACGTGTTCGCACGTTGGGCCGCCATTTTCTGGCCACGTGTTCGCACGTTGGGCCGCCATTTTGCGCGCACGCGGGGTATGGCGACGATGCGCTTTGCGGAAAGGGCCGCCATTTTGAGTGCGCGCGAGAGATTGCGCGAACGCGCTGGGCGAAGGGGGACGCCATTTTGAGCGCGCGGGAAAAACCGGGGTGGGGCAAATATTCCATCTGTTATGCCTGCCATTGTTGATTGGGTGATGCACGAGTTGTGGTCACATCGGGCTATGGCTGATGGCTGACCTGACAGCCCGGAGGCGAAACCTCCGTGGTATGTCTTAAACTAATGGGCCATGTGCTCATATGGCTCGGGGAGTCATGGTTCAGTTGTGCGGTGGCAGACTGAACCTGGTGTGCCGGGGGCTCACGGGATCTGGGTTAGGGTGTTATTGTCTCTATAAGAGAACATTGCCCCGTGGGGGGAGTACAGGGGGTCTGGCATTGCTGGGGGATGAACCTTCCCTGGGCTATGAAGCATCGGACTATACGAGGCTGGTGTGTGTCCATCTCTGATGGGATAGTAAGGGAGGAGCGTGGCCGAGTTGCTGCTCATCCCCGAAATTGCACTAGCTGAGAGTATGGTCAGTGGATGTTGCTGTGGGTTGACGACCACGGTGGGGGTTAGGGCGAGTTAAACATTACCGCTGGGGAGCGTGGCTCTCTCCACGCGAGGGTGTGCGATTAGGCGTTTTGTTGGGTTGCTGAGAGTGACCGTGGGTACATGCTGTGTACGTGCGATGTCTGTGCTGGTCCTCAAGGGAGGACTGCTGGTGGGTAAGAGCAGAAAATTTTGTTGTTGTTGTTGACGTGTAAATAATATTGTTGTTAAAATGTAAATACTGGGGCATCCATTGCGTTATTTTGGGTATTTATGGGGAGTTTTTTTTAAGCGGGCTGGATTTACATCATCTCCACTACCCTGAGGCCGGGTGGCTGTCGTGTACGACATGCGGATGTGCGTTGTTGTGCTGTGCCTCAGGGGATTGGATTCTCCTTCTCGTCACAGATTCTTCAGCTCCCGTCGCACTGGGTGTTACCTGGTGTGCTAGCTGGATGAGGACTTGAAGGAGCAATTGAGCACCGTTCGTCGTTCTGCTCTACCACTTGCTCTTTGACGTTGGACTTGAGCCGAGCGGATGGAACTGCAACATGGACACGCACTAAAACATCACATTTCTGGGTTGTGCGCGTTGGCCGTTCTTGCGTGTCAGTTGCCGTTTTTGTTCATTGTGCCATTCTTATTCTTGTTGTTGTTGTGCGGAGGACAGGCCGGTGTTCTGTTCCAGTTCCTGATACCTCCCCTTTCGTTGCTTGTGTTGTTGTTGTTATAATCTCCGTTGTGTCTGGGGGACTCCTGATTGTGATGCCTTCGCCCGCATTATTTTGTTCTGTTTCAGCCGAGGACGGCTGGGATTTTCTCTACGGGGGAGGGTAGTGTAATGCGGGCGTAAATGGGCGGGGCGGATATGACGATCCGAGAGGGAGGAGTCAGGGTGACGTGGGGGAGAAGTTATAGCGGGGAGACAGGAAGCTATCTGGGGGCAGTCGGGGGAGTGAAGGGTGGTGAACACGTTGGGTGGTCGCCGTGCCTCAGCCTGGTGGCTGAGGGGCTCATGACGGTGCCAGCCAGCGGGGTGGAAGAGAGAATGGAGGATTGAGGTTGGAGATGGCGAGGTAGCCATAGAGGCCACGAAGGGCTAACTGGGGAGGTGGCGAGATCGCCACGCACGGAGGAACAGGGAGCAGCGATGGAGCTGCTGTGGGGGCAGCCGGAGGGCTGCACCAAGAGCCTGCAGCGGAGCTGCAGGAGCGTGGAAGGCTACGGGAGCGAAGGCAGATGTGGGGCTGCCAGGGAGAGAGTCTCAGGAGGAGTGCCGTGTGGGAAGGAGAACGCGAACCCCAAATAAAGGACACGGAGTCAGTAAGAAGTGTCTAAGTCCTTTTATTACACATACACACACACATACACACAAACACATACATACACATACATACACACATACATAGAGACACACAGACATACACATAAACACAAACACACATACACATGACCCGGCTTCGCCCGGGGACTTGGATCCACGATGCCCCGCCGCCTTTGTCTCCCCAGTGACGATGTTCACACACGACAGCAGTTACGCTTTTGAGGCTGAGTGGACCTAGGGGAGGGCCAGGTCCGTTTCAAATTATCGTCAGCGGTGGTGGGCGTGAGTTGGAATCGAACTGGGGTCGCTCAAGCAGCTTAATGACTGTTTGTACAAAGAACATATAAAGAATCGATTATAATAACCAGGCAAGAGTCCACATTATAGACTGCCAGTACAGGCACTCAGCTTCATAAGCAGGCTAGAGTGTACATGATAGAGTGGCAGTACGCTCACCGAGCTTAATAAGCAGGCTACAGTGTACATGATAGACTGGCAGTACGCTCACCCAGCTTAATGAGTATTTGTACAGTGAACATTAAAGTAATCGATTGTTGGCGCGTTGGGTTTAAAAGTAATATTAATAGCACACATTGTGGTGGGGGTGTAGTGAAGAGTAGGAAAAACTTTGATGAATTTACCTCAGAGTGGCGTGGTGGGTGTCGAGGCCTAGTAGCGTGCAAAGCCTGCGGCCTCGCCTAAAATTGTCGGCTTGGAAGAGGCAGGGTACGGGTGGCGTTCCTTCCCCCCCCCCTAGCGCTCCAACAATACTGTGTAATGGCTATTATTTAATTAAATACGGAGCTTATGAAAGTGGCGAAGGCGTGGCTAGCCGTTGGCAGGGGCAACCGCCGTCCAATGAAACTGCAGCCCTTGGCGAAGGCGTGGCTAGCCGTTGCCAGGTCCAATGAAAGCGGCGAAGGCGTGGCTAGCCGTTGCCAGGGGCAACCGCCGTCCAATGAAAGTGCGTATGGGCCAAAGTCCACACACACACACACAGACAGACATGAACGATTTTATATATATAGATGTGAGGTTATTGTCTGACGCAGCGTTGTCCACTGTTTACTGCACGAGTTCTAAATTTTTATTGTGGTTCATTCTTTGTTTTATGAGATTATGTAAAAAATACAAATTGTAATTGTGGGGAAAAGCCTACAACAAAAGTCTTTGAGTATTTGTACGGACATTACAAGCAGGAACATCTTAAGAGAACGGTTTGTAAAATTCAACTAAGCTTTCCTGGGTAAAAAATAATGACTATCTAATACAGTGGCAAGATGTTATCTCCCTCGCCTGCTATGCAGAAGATTGCGGATTCGATTCTGACTTTGTATATTTGGAGTTTGCATGTTCTCTCTGTGGTCGTGTGGATTGCTCTCTGGGTCCTTGGGCTTTATGCTCCACATTTTGAAACATGTGTTTAGATTATTTGGCTATGATAAATTCTCACATGATAAGCCACTTCTGTGCGATATCATGTGTGGCCAGGTCACCTCTGATGATAAGCTAAGAGCTCAGTGGGCTTTTAACTGGTAAAACAATAATAATACCTTTAATTCTAGATTTGAAGCTTTCGTGACTGCAAGGATTAATATTCTTAGGTTTTTTTCGGTAAAGTCACGTAGGTAAAAAATGTAAATTAATAAAATTAAAATAAAATAAAAATCACGACGTTTCGGAGGCAACACAAGCTTCCGTGTATCACTTGATACAGCAATCGTGCTGTGACGGTTCCACCTGAAGACGGAAGCTTGTGTTGCCTCCGAAACGTCGTGATTTAAATTTTATTTTTATTTTACTTTTATTAATTTTATTTTTTTACCTACGTGACTTTACCGAAAAAACCTAAGAATAATACTACCTTTATCGCAACTATCTAAGCTTGTGAGGGGCATTCAAGTTAGATATTATATAGAAATAATACATTTCATTCAACTATTTCCTCTAAAATGTTAAGTGTATAATGGGGTTATAGATATATAAAAAACAGACAAATCTACAGTAATTGTCCCATCAAGGTATCGATTTAATCCACCTTCTTTTACGAAGCATGAAAAAATATTAATATTTGGAATGTGGCTTTCAGTCTTGAATCAGAATTTAACAATATATCAGTGAAGTCAACTGCTCATATAAAGCCATAGAATCAAGTTCCAAATGTTACAAATGTATTTTTTTTCATTTGCTCCCACTAAATTTGTTCATGCACGCATTACACATTCAAAAAAAAAGCCATACACTCCTATTGGTATACAAAGAGAAAACTGTTTTAATGCCACTGAAGAAAACATAATTCTCCTTGCTAATAATAAAGTAGTGTCCACTGATGAAGGTACTGCTTCAATATCCTACATCGGTGAAAGAAAAGTGTTTAGCGCTAACGTCTAAGTGCGGTTGGGCACGATTGGTGATTACGTTTTCAACAAATGGTAAAATTGTAGGTCAAGTGAGCAAAGCGCTGCGATGTCTTGTATTTGTGAGTCGTCTGATTAAAGCACTGAGAACACGTGTAACACCTGCATTCAGATAAATTACAATGGAAGACACAATCTGCCCATTATTCCTACTAAAAGGCACTATCACTTTGATATGTGCACAGTATATTCACGCCATTAGCTGTACGACTGTGATTCACCCCTCCCCCGCCTTTAACGTGAATCATATTCACTTTCCTACATGGACATTACAGTCCTACAATGATCCTTAAACAAATGTACATATTGGTTTGAGGCATTAATAAGACACATTCTTTATTATATTTCTGTTGATTTGGTATAGAGTGCATAAGACTACGGACATCAATGCACAGCCGATTTCAAGTCTTTTGCAGAGAGTGGCTTTTGGATTCGTACCAATGGCTGCGTATGGGTGCAGTTATAAGAGTGTGAAATGATTGTAACATTGTTTTTTCTATTCCAATAAAACTCAGAGCACACTCCTCTGCTGACGAGATTCCACAACAATGACCGAATGAATGAAAATAGCTCTAATAGTCCTATTCTACCAATGACTGCCAAGGAATTATGTCAAACATGCAAATGATTACATGCTGTAAAGGATTGGTGATGGGTAAGTGCATTGTTGTTTGTTTCAGAAGGAGAGCTACTCCTTGTTGTTTGGCAGTCTCGTGTCCCGAGGAGAGGACTATCCACCCCTCATGGTGACTGGAGCCAGAGCCAGTCCACCGAACCTCCTGAATACTGCAGAGATCCAGGCGGTACCGGTCCAGCTCCCGACGGAGGAGTGGCAGCCTCTCCTCCGCAGTGAGAATTCGAATATTTCACGTGGCCACTCGCAGTGGCTTTTTGCTGTTTCTGAAGGAATCCCAGGGGTAAGGATTCAGTCCCCTGGCGCCGAAAAATGGGGTTGAATTGAAGGTGGAGGGGTTACCAGCCCGTCGCACTCGTGCAGAGCAAACATTTAGCCACTGTGATGGCTGCAAGCGCTTTGAGGAGAATAGCCGATTTTGGAATTGCCCTTCCTTTCGTGGCATTGCTCACATCTACCACAGCGTTACCATGCGGCACCACTGAGGAGGTGGTGCTGGACGGTTGCGGGTTGCTGAGGATATGGAGTCTGCTTCTGTAATCTGCGATCATTATTCACTCTTTAACTCCATCAAAAAGCAACTTGCAGCACCACACCTATCAACATCATTAGGGGAAAGAAAGTTGATCGCATCTCCAACCCTCAGGAATAGGTATGTAGATCTTCTGAGCATTTTTGTGAGATCTTGGGGAAGGGGAAATCTCTCAGCCTGGAAAATATCACGGGGCAAAGTGGGGCTGACCCTACTGAGGCTGCTGTGCCTCAAAATTTGGAAGAGGTAGTCACCCCTGTGAGTGGTTGGCTGAAATGCCATCTGTTGAGGAAATACGGAAGGTGATACAAAGTCTGAGACCAGGAAAAGCGCCGGGCAGAGATGATCTCCCAAGCAAAATGCTGAGGGAGGGTGGCGTTTGTGTGCAGACTGCCCTCTGTGACATCATAATAACAGTCTGGATCACTGGATGGGTTCTGCATGATTAGAAGGATGCCCTAGTGGCTCTTTAAGAAGGTGGAGCCTTACCATCAGCCCCACCAAAACTAAGCACCTGCCTGCTTATTTTGTGCCATCGAACACTCCACCCCCTCAACTCCCTATTGGTGAAGGGGCAGTTGTGGAGAGAGTGGAGAGTTTTCTGTACCTGGGCAGTGTGCTTATGACCAACTCAGGTTTGACAGCAGAGGTTCATGCCAAATCAGTCGAGCGGCATTGTCTTTTTATCAGCTGCGTAATGCTGTGTGGAAGCTACCTGGTTTATTGCTCCACACGAGGTTTCGGGTCATGTCCTCCTTTTGTATGCATGTGAAATGTGGATCCCCTAATGGAACATCTTCACCGGTTCGAAACATTTAGGCTAGCCTGCCTACGATCCATGCCTGTTTTAACTAGGCTGGATTGTGTAAGGAGCTCACACATCCTTGAAAGATCTAGGCAAAGTCCCATCGGGGAACTCCTCCGGCAGGCAAGGCTGCGTTGGCTGGGTCATGTAGCCCGCATGCCCAGCCACCACAGCTTTTGTTCGGCCGGATAGAGGGGGTCAAATGGGCATGACATGGGCTAGAGAAGAGATGGAGTGATGTGGCACAAGATGATGTGGAGCTGAGTGAACTTGCCGATGACTGGTACCAGCAGTGTTAAGATCGGCCTCTGTGCAGAAGGCTTGTGAAGGATGCGACTGGGCAGTTGCAGGCAGTCACCCTCCAGCAACATCGGAGGCCAGAGGAGCAACACTCACAATAACGAGAGGAACGCCGGGCGACGAGAACACAGCAAGTTGTCACAGAAGGGGGCATCGGCCAGTCATCTCAGTCTGTCAAACCATGGCACCTGGGTTTGTCCCGTGACCTCCTGCCAGCGGACGTTCGACACTTCACGTGGCCTGAAAGTGCACTTATCCTGGCACAAGTGCCGTGGTCACGTCACTGCCACTTAGTTGCGAATGGCGGTTGTTGTTGTTATTTGTTTGTGTGTGTGAAAAGATGCACGCGGACACAGCTACGCGACCTTCAACACTCTATGCACATTCTTGAAATAATAATGATAATAAATAAATAAAATAACAATGAACAGCCTCTTTATCAATCCACACACTATGCAATATCAGTAATGGGCCTTGTTTGACCAGATTGACCCCTCCGACCCCTCCAACCTTCCTCACCCCACCCCTCGTATTTATAGCCCTGCACCTGGACCCATCCGACCCATTCACATTTCTACACTGCCGGCTTCAGTAAACCCAGTGGCCGAGGCTCAGAGGAGTGCTCAGTCTCCGTTCCTTGCAAGAGTGTTAAACAATATACAAAGTCCTGTCCCACTGTAGCAAGGTAATCATAAGAAAGAAAGAAAAACACGTGTGTTGTCTTTTTCGATTTAAAGCTTTCGTGACTGCAGGGATTCATCTTCTTGGTTCTTTCGGTAAAGTCACGTAGAATGGAAATAAAAAATAATATAAAAAAACAGACGCTGTCTTCTCGACAGACCTGTTCTTCACCTGAGGACGGCTGCTTGCGTTGTGGCCGAAACGTCGTGAGAATTATTTTATTATGTTTTATTTTAATTTATTATTATTTTATCATTTTCCTTCTACGTGACTTTACCGAAAGAACCAAGAAGATACTGGTGCAAGTTTCTTAAATGCACCCATCTCCGTCCACCCAAACAACATAAATGGGCACATCATAGGAAGGTGATCGGCAAATCGCGCGGTGTGGGGTAAAGTGCGGGCAGGCCCACCCCTTCCAAGACCCAAGACACCTGACAAGTGTGGAAGATCAGGGCAAACATGCCATCACGGACGGCTCCGCAGAGCTTCCTCGAGCAGAGGCCCTTTCACCAGCAATGGTGTAAGCATGCGGCTGCAGTGCCGCACCTGTGCCTTTTACCAATTTTTCCTGCAGGGTCACATTGTGCAGATAGTGCGAGCTTTAATTAAAATGCCCCTCATTTACACAAATCCCTGTCTTCCAATCCACCCATAAATCAAGTAAAATTTCACCCTTATTGTCTCCACGATTTTTTATGGCCATGAGCTGCATTACATCTCTGATGTTATCTCATTTGTTGTGTCCTTTGCGCTCTCCCTGCCTCACCAGCCGATGCCTCCTATTAACCTTCACAATCATAAATAAAGCCACACATATAAATGTAAAGCATGTATAATAATGATTATTTAATATCTTGACCAAGACTCATAGAATCAGCTCGGTCCTTTTCAGAAGAGTGTTCCTTCAGAATATTTGGCCAGTTGCTTGAGTATTTTTTCACGTTTGGTGAAAATGTAATACCCAGAGAAAATTCAAAGCAGTGAAAAGGACAACTCCAATCTCACGCAGAAAAGTATCAATCTACTTGTTGTATTGCCTTCTAAAGACAGCTCCAATGTTACACGTTTTTTATTAAGTTGTATAAATGTGTCTATATTTCGATTTGAAGCTTTCGTGACTGCAGGGATTCATCTTCTTGGTTCTTTCGGTAAAGTCACGTTATTTTTATTATTTTATTATTTCCATTCTACGTGACTTTACCGAAAGAACCAACAAGATGTGTCTATATTGTATATATGTGTATATATGTGTATATATGTATATTAAAAAAGGTGTTCCAAGTGAAAACAGCTCAAAGTGAAATAACACCTACGTTAATTAGGCTCGTAAGAACGAGGACATTAAATAGGTGAAGTAGCTAATGGTCTTCGCAGTGCTTGCTTTCCATTGCACGTGCTTGTGGAGTATTTGCACGTTTGCATTGAACACACAGATGAAGGCGATAATGTTACCGAGCTTAATGTTACACAAGCGAAAATCATTGGTGTAAGTCAATGAATTGCGATCATAAAATAGATGTTCTCAATGTAAATATTTAAAGTTACAAAACGTAATGTACAGGCCTCCCCACGTTAGGTTCAGTTATGGGACCTACTTGACAATACTTGACCACTCTGGTCAGCGGTGGCTTGTTGAATCAGGGGACTGGCCAAGGACTGGTTTTGATATCACTCCCCACTGATTTTATCCATGGCTAGGACTTAAATGCAAGTTGCCAGGTTCATAGGTGCTTTGTGCGAACCGCTGTGTTTCCACTATCCCCAATGTAATGTATATACAGGGTGACCCAAAAAAAACGGGCCCCAACTCTAATAGGCCCCGTGTGCACGGGGCCCGTTTTTTTGGGTCACCCTGTATTTTGCATTTATCAGTTAGAACTTAAAATGCAATTTGCTGGTTTTAATTATTAATTGATTAGCCTGCATTAAAAAGCAAGTTTGTTTACATCTGCTATTATCTGCAAACATGAGAGTGCATTAGATATCCTCCACATTAACTTTGATAATTTCTTCAAAGTTGTTATTGAATAGCATCTAGACTTGGTGAGCTTATAGCCTTGCCATTAATTTATTGGCAGGCGATTGAAAGTGAATACAGCATTTGAAGATCTCACAGCATTTAGGGGGAATATTAACAAATCAAGATTTGATATTCTTTGGGATGACGATCGCTTGTGTCGTGATCGAAACGTCGTAGTTTTTTGTTATTTTCTTTGAACCATCTACGTGACTTTGCCGAAAGCCCCAAAGAATATGAATTCCTGCAGTCACGAAAGCTTTAAGTCAACATTTGATATACCGAGACATTCCTGAGATCTTCTCACGTCTCTTGAGACTTAACATTTTAAAAGTGGCTTTCCTCTCATTCGAATGTGGGGCAGCATTCATTTTTTGCTTAAAGCCTTCAGCCCATGGTGGAAATCTATACTGCTATGGTCCAGGGGGGGGGGGGGGGTGAGTCTTTCCCTCGGACAACAATTCTTGGCTTCCCCACAAATACTCCTCATTTTGTCAGCCACGAATGAATGAATGGGTGAGTTGACCCCTGAGCGGGATTTGAACTGGCAAACTTCTTATCTCATCAAGGAGCATGGCCCATCACGCGGCTTTTGGCTAACCATCGAACAAAAAAGGTCACTGCATCGCGTGCTTTCAAATGCGCTTCTGCAGCCATCTGGAATGCTCTTCCTTCCAATATTAGAAAGGCCCTGGAGCCGTGCACTTAAAAATCTAGAATGAAAGCTAATTTCTTTAAAACATAATAGTAGGTTTTTACCCTTTTAAACTGGTACAAAACTGACACCTTTATTCAAGGCATCATGTTTGCAATAACCACAACACAAGTAGTCAAAAAAGCAAACAAAAAGAAGCAACTCTGATCATGATAATAATATGCACTGCCCTTGAAGTTGATTGGTCCACACCCGAGACGGCTTTCTTTAGAGCCTCGTCCCCATTGGTGTTGGACCAGATGACACCAGAAGGCGTACAACTCAAACAGTGCAATATCAGAATATTGAGAGCTCGGGGTAAGCATTTACACTATGAGATCTCTTGGTTATTGCAAACATGATGCCTTGAATAAAGGTGTCAGTTTTGTACCAGTTTAATAGGGTAAAAACCTACTATTATATTTTGCCACTGGTAAAAGAGATCTCATAGTGTAAATTCTTTAAAACAGTTTTATTTTCTGTTTAGTTTGCTGTCCTTCCCCTGCCGCACCTCCATTTAGTACGGTTGACCACGTATGGTGTGAAAGAAGTTCAACATACACACATACACATTGTGTGAGCCATTCACTTTACCACTGCGCCAGCCGGCTCAATAATTGTCACGAGTGTGCAGCAGTCTGTTGAATCACTGCATTCAGTTTGGTTCTTTACCAAATCGACATATTAATTGCAAATTATCGCTGGACATAACTTGTGAAATAGCCACATTGCGTTTGGGAAATTAGCCAGTTTCAATGGACAAGCTTATGATGATTCGTAGGCATTATCACAATTTTCTTGGTTCTTTCGGTAAAGTCACGTAGAAGGAAAATAATAAAATAATAAAACATAATAAAATAATTATTTCTGACAGACCTGTTCTTCGCCTGAGGACGGCTGCTTGCGTTGTGGCTGAAACGTCGTGAGAATTATTTTATTATGTTTTATTATTTTATTATTTTCCTTCTACGTGACTTTACCGAAAGAACCAAGAAGATGAATCCCTGCAGTCACGAAAGCTTTAAATCGAAAAATTATCACCATTATCACGATCAACACGAGCCAATGTAATGCTGCAGAATTGCCTGTCTTTGCTGAAGCTCTTTAATAAGTACACATTGAACTGACCACAATCAGCAATGGTATGAATTTTTCAGTAATATGCAACTAAAGATATTGAATAAGTTATATTTTTTTAAATCAACGTCTGAATCGGCTTGGAAAGGTAAAATATGAATTAAATAAACATCTATAATTGAGCATTATTTAAAATTTTATAGTATGTGGAACGCAGTACCTTATTCAACTACATTTTTACGATCCACGTCACCTGTTTTCATCTGTGCATTTTAGTTTTCTTCTCCGTACCACCCTGATACTCCCAAACCCTCACGTGAAAATCATCCATCACTCCACCGCGGAAGGCTCTGCAAGCTTCCAAGACGAGTGCATCATCACAAATGAATGTGAATCAACCGACAGAGGATTTTCTGTGATTAGCGTGTCTCTCCTGAGTTTAAGCAGCAGGAGGTTGATTTGGTCCGCATCCCTAATTGTAGCATTAAAACAATTGGTTAGCGACTGTCACTCCAACTGATTCCCAGGTGTTTCAAGTAGATGCAGTAGTGCAATTACTGCACGGAGATGCACTCCACGCATGACACGTGGGGCTGTTGCACTGCACATTATATGACTTTCTTATGCACTCTGTTCAAGTTCTTGGTTCTTTCGGTAAAGTCACGTAGAATGGAAATAATAAAATAATAAAAATAAAACATTATAAAATAATAAAATATAATATAAAATAATATAAAATTCAATAATATTATAAAATTATATAATATAAAACTCTGTTCAAGTTCACGTTCAGTTTGTGCGATTAAATATATTTTGGAACGGTATATTACAGCTGCTACCATTTGACTTTTTTAAAGTATAACGTCTGAAACGTCCTCTTCTTCATTTGAAAATGTTGTGATTTATAGGACGTTTGTTTTCTTTTATGTTTGCTTCAGAGATGGGCTTACACGTCTTCCGATAATTTTAACATTCCATCTCTACAATGTGACTGAACAATCACCAATCTCGTTTTTTGAAATAAATGTGGGCATGTTGAAAGAGGTGGGACAACATGTTGGAACAAAATAGACATAAATGTAATACCTGTCACTAAGTAATAATGCCTTAAGTAGTTATATTTAAAAGGGGACACAAAACTGACTTGAATAATTATACTGGTAGGAACCTCTTGGTTACACCAGCCCACAGGGGATTATTGTGTCCGTCGTACAGGGAGGGGCTGGGTGGGGAGGGAGGGGCTGGGTGGGGAAGGGAGGGTGGGGAGGAGCTGGGTGGGGAGGGTGGGGCTGGGTGGGGAGGGGAGGTGGGGAGGGGCTGGGTGGGGAGGGTGGGGAGGGGCTGGGTGGGGAGGGTGGGGCTGGGTGGGGTGGGGCTGGGTGGGGAGGGGCTGGTCACTCCGTGGTGCCCTTATAAAACTCAACGTTTAACCTACTCACGGCGGCTTGTGCCCGCCCTCACAGTCGGGCATATTTGTGGAATACACCACGCCGCGTTGACTCTGGCCATTGACCAAGCAACCCAACGTTTCTACCAGCTCCCTCCGCAGGAATGCGTTAGGTCCAAGAGCATCTGGTTCCACGGATATATTTTTTTTGCTAAGATCACATGGAACAGAATTATGGACAATTTAGAAGTTATCTAACCGAATCAGCAATATTGATTGAAAAACAAGTCTTTCTACCCCTTTGACCTAAAACATCATAACTCTCTTGAAGATTATCTGTGCCTCGTATTTCCTGGCTGCCTGCTGCCTGGGCTCCTGCCCACGCCAACACTAACTGTGTTGTCATTGGCTGTGGCCACATTGCCTCCACAAACCATGACGCCATCTCGGTAAAGGCACGGTGCGTGTGGGTATGGGAAACAAAATCGTGAAAAGAACACTGATTCGGCCGTGTTAATGGTCAAACTCCGTTAATTTTGTGATTAGAAATAAAACATGATCACAGTTGTTTGGTTGCAATTGTTTCATTATTTAATGCTGGTGCTTGTAAACAGCATGTTTTTCTGCAATTTTTTTTTACCTGGGATTGAAGTGCCTTGCTCAGATTCCTGCTGTGTCTTGCCTCTCCTCTCTGCCTCTGCGCATGGGTAACTGCGTATGGCCTATGCTTGCCAGACCAGAGCAATGCATCCCACAACACCATCCAAGCAGAATGTTGCACATATACGCGAGAAAATAGCTGCGTATTTATATGTTGTCGATTCATCAGGCACAAGTAGTAGAACATTCACAACATATATAAACGCAGCATATTTATACGTTTGCTAATTTAGCATGTTGAATGCATCTTGATTTGACGTGTTCTCGATTGTCAAACGTATAAATAATATTGCCAATAAGAAAACATATGATAGATTTTTTCTTGTCAAAAATCAAACGTATGATATGTAAGTTCTTTTAATATGCACAACCAATGCAATATTTTAAATTGGTAAAATTATTGAATATGCCGTCCAGAATTGAGGCTATACTGTATTAAAAAGAGTTATGTATTAATAAATGATGATACATTAAACAAGTTGATTAATATTTTGTCGATCATTCAGGATATATTAAAGAAGTTGATGAAATATGTTGTCAAAAATAAAACAGAAAAGAATCAAGTATTAAAACAAATATCACGCCATATAAGAAGAGGCAATGAGAACAGAACACTGACACGGTTCATTTAAAATGACTTTGACTTTCCAATTCGTGCCCCTATCGATATCAGTATTTCGCCAACATCTTCTTTAAATCGAAGAGAATATAAAAATGTTTTAATTAACAATACGTATTATCTTGCCATTAAATTACATTAAAAAGGCGGATTACTTTTAGTGCTCCGAGTACAACATTGTGAGAAGAACACGTAGGCTTTCGCGACCAATATAATCCATAATAGAGATTTTTTTGGGTTAGATCGGGTAAATATACAAATGTGTCGTTAAAACCCGCCACCACCCGACACAGCCAACTGTGGTGACCACACATATCCACCTCTATATAAGGAACAAAACAGGTGGACTTCTCCACAAATGTCGCTGTCGCCTGATGAAGTTGGTTGTAATTACTGGCGAAACGTCGTACTCAAATTGTAAATGTTGTGGCTTGGCTCTCCAACACACCGGTGGTGCTGTACTAGTATACTACACTATACACTACTATACACTACTATACACTATATACTTCTATACACTACACTATACACTACACTATACCACTACACTACTATACACTACACTATACACTACTATACACTACTATACACTACACTATACACTACTCTACCACTACACTACTATACACTACACTACTATACACTACACTACTATACACTACTATACACTACACTATACACTACTCTACCACTACACTACTATACACTACACTACTATACACTACACTATACACTAGTGCTGTACTAGTGACGAATTGGCCACGTTCTGTTTACGTGACAACCCTTACTAGTTGGCTTTGTCGGGTTTTGGCGGGTTTTAACGACACATTTATATATTTATGCGATCTAACCCAAAACAACTCTATTATGATTTTGAGAAGAGTATGCTAATTAGATATGTTTCTTACTGTCTGTTGCAAAGCAACGGGTTGTCTGTTAGTAATCAGATTATGGAAAAGATTACTGAAAGTAAATATTATTATGCCTGGCCTCTTACAGGTCGCACGTTCATTTGAGTTAAATCAAAGTTCGCTTATCGAAAGGCATTTGGTTGGAGGGACAGCTGTCAAAGGCATCAGAGTATGTACACGTAGGTCAACTATTGTGTGTCGACTGGGATACAAATGACAAGTTAAATACATGAGTGAGAGCAAGTTGGAGGGCCTCCTGAAAACTGAACTTCATCATGGAAAGTGACGAAACAATGTGCCTTGATGAAAGTTTTTAGTGATGACAAAGTGTGTATTATAACATATGGATAGATCATTGTTGCGATACTACTACGACTTCCACCGCAACCAAAGCATCTTTTACATTAAGTTGTTTTTATATACATATTCAAGTCTCCCTTGCTGAAGATATGTTTTAGTCTCAATGGACTTCAACTTGCTTTTAAATGAAGAGATATTGATAAATGTAATTGATATTCATCTATAAATTAATGATATTATGGTGACAAATTGATCATAATTTACAGGCCTTGGTCTATCTACTGCTTGAAGCCCTCCCCAGGTATTTTGTTCATGGGGTTTGTTTGATGAGTGGCTGTTATCTGTGGCTCGGAATCAAACTTAGGAGATGGAATTCAAATTTCAGTCCACGGACCTGTGTCAGCACCCCATCCCAATAACAATATACGAAATTATGATTGTAGATTTTATCACAACAAATAAAATTGTGTTTATCTTGCTGTCTTTGCACGGACAAAAATATTATTTTCCACTTGCAATGTATTTTCTATTTTTTTCTTCTCTCACGCCATACAATTGCACGTGACTTTTTAAACCAGTGTTATTATCATAATGCCATTTATATTGCGATCAAAATCACTACATTTCTAGTCCGTGACATTAATTTTCAAAGAGAAAATTCTGCACGACACCCCTACACATTATTTGAATGTGGAGCATTGATGCAGTGTCGTTTTTTTTTTTTGCCAGGGCAACTGAAATGCTTTGCCTGAATTTAATTCTTGCACGATTCTGCGACAGTTGCAATTGTAATTGTAATGCAAAACAATGTGCTTCATCATTTGCAAATATGTGCATCATGGCCATTGTGACCTCACTTCGAATAAGCATGCACCTGAGAGGGAGAAGCCACAGGTCAGCTGGATGTGCATGCAAGTACGAGTGAGAAAAACACATTGAACCGAGCATGCATTGAATGCATTTCAGAATAAGAATGTTTATTTAGTCTAGTATAGTGATGTTTAACATTATTAAACTATGAAACAATTATATTCTTGGTTCTTTCGGTAAAGTCACGTAGAAGGGAAATAAAAAATAGTAAAAATAAAACATAATATCATAAAATTCTCACGACGTTTCGGCCACAACACAAGCAGCCGTCCTCAGTTGTGGCTGAAAGGTCGTGAGAATTTAATTATATTATGTATTGTTTTTATTATTTTATTATTTTCCTTCTACGTGACTTTACCGAAAGAGCCAAGAATACGAATCCCTGCAGTCACGAAAACTTTAAATCGATATGAAACAATTGTTATGTTTTTTTTTTTTTACCAGGCAAGGCCCACTGAGTTATACAGCTCTCTTTTCAAAAAAATGACCTCGCCACAAATGAAAGCTTGAGGAAGTGGCTTAACGCATGGAAATTTACCACAGCCAAATACTATCAACGCATGTTTATAAATAAGGAGGCAAAAACCCAGAGGACCTGGAGAAAAGTCCACCCGACCACGGGGAGAACGTGCAAACTGCAAAGATACAGGCGTCAAGGTCGGGATCGAACCCACGACCTTCTGTATATCAGGAAAGGTAGTTAACATCTCGCCACCGTGGCACCAAAATCATGATGGAAGTCTACCTAGCATCTGGGTCTCTTTTAAATCAAGCTATGGTTCCTCAATTTAACACGTGGCAGGCTTTCGCGACCAATATTATTCATAATATAGGTTTTTGGGTCAGATCTCGTTATTTAAAAGTGTCGTAACCCTCCACCACCCGACACGGCCAAACAGTAAAAAATGTCACGTTTTTCAAAGGACAAAATAATTCACTTTGTAAACATATTTTTTAGTATCTTTTGTCCTTTGAAAAACGTGACACATTTTTTACTGTTTGGCCGTGTCGGGTGGTGGAGGGTTACGACACATTTATAAATAACGCGATCTGACCCAAAAACCTACACTATGGTTCCTCACCACCACCCCAAAAAAACTGTGGAAGCACATTCAGATTGAGCATGTCGAGCTATGCATCGAAGCTCCATTCTTGTAGTTGAAGACAAGCAAGCTCCCTCGCTGCTCACTGCAAGGAGGCCATTATATCCCTGTGTCATGGGCCAATTAGCCACCAGCTATAAGTCATTTTTGGCAGATTGTTGAAAATATGCTCTTTAAGTACACGCTGTTCTGCAGTTCAGACTGTTTTCTTTGTCTCCCTGGCTGACGGCCACATAAATACATACATAACTTAAATAAATATTAAAATAAAATGTTTGTGGATCTCCCAATTGTACTGCATATTTTATTCCAGTAGAACAACTTGTGTGCGCTGTCCTTGTGAATACATTTATATTGTAATGATGAGAAAGAAAGAATCCAATGGACGATTTTCTACATTCCGATGTGGGCATTTGTAAGCAGGTAAAGGTACAGCGCTGCAATTTCTTTCTAACCTAATGGAGCTCTAGAGCTCCTGTTCTAGAGGGTAGTTTGATCTACTCTTTCATGCAGGTCCAACGTCTTGGAAGAGCATAGTGCGTATTAAACCCTAAACATTCGTGTAGCAACTCTAAACATATTTTTTAGTATTTGTTTGCTTCACATTGCAGGATGAAGAAATGCCATGGAGCTCTAAATTAGTAGCAACATTACTTAAGTGACTCCATCCTTTAGAATCTGGCTTAAAACCTTTACATCTCTACAGTGATTATAAATGGTGTGTGAAATTGACCACCAAACATGGGCAGATCAGCATACAACTGAGCCAGGGTCAACATTGTGAAATATAATTCCTTATGGGGAATTAGCCAAAGATAGAATACATTCCCCAAAGAAGATTGCTCTCATACGAAGTAAAGATAAGGGTGCAGCCCTGCAATTGCCCTGCTCGATCCACTGCTGGTATAAGACCCTCGGAGCGCTTTTTCCTTTTTTTTTTAATTTGGCCACCATTACCAGGCTGGTCAGATGTCTTGGAAGAGGTGAGGGACCTCACCACACAACACCTGGTATACCAATTTATACTGCCCGGGGTGGGATAGAGGTTAGGTAATTTCAGGAATTCGCTCATTGTTTAAACCTGCGGCGCTGGTAGACTGAATTGAATGCGGGAACCTCTGCATTGTGCTACCCATTACACTACGGGAGCAACCTCGGCAGCGTACTATTAGGCAGCATATTGTACGTCGTACAATAGTAGATATGCAATGGACATTCACGGCATGCACATCACTCAAATGACATGGGGCTCGTAAAGAGCTTATCCAGGGTCACATGCGTAACCTGTTGACCCCAAGCCTTTCAACGTCTTAATTGTGAATTATTTAAACTGTCACACGCCGGTAGAATGAATCGAACCGAACGACGTCCGCACCGCGAACGCGGCGTGCGATCCTTGAACGACCACGGCAGAATTCCCGAAATGCGAAAGGCGCTGCCTTGAAATTCTGGCCCCCTTGACAATTTGTGCAGCCCCCACGGAGAAGTGGCAACTGCCTCTCGTCACTTGAGCAGCGCTCGCTTCCCCGGGCGCCCTCCGGAGCTCTGACAAAAGCGGCGCCACAGTGGTGCGAACCATTTTCCTGTCATGTCCCCCCTCCTATCGATCACGGCGGCCTTTTACTCGGAGACTTTGAAAGCCGGTGCGTTAACTTTCCCAGCGATGCAATTATTTTTGCTTTCCTTTATAGGCGGCCCCTGCTGGAAAAAATCTAGCAAAAATGTATTCTGGAAAAATTCAAGCTGATCCACAGTTTGCCCGAAAGTGTTTTTATTTTCTCTTCAAGCCTCTGACTGCACTACCTATCATATGGCAGCCGCATGGGCAGTTTCACGAAATAAAATTGCACGCGCACCTGGCCATCTCATCATTTTTTGGTTAACTTGCCAACATTCAATAGCGTGTGAACTTCGTGAGTTTGAACATTCCTCTTCGCAGCTGACACTCCTTGGCGGTCTCAAATCAAATAGTAAATTCGGCGTAAAGGTGTTGTGTGTGACCGGCGACGAACTTGCAGATAAAGCGGAGGGCTTGTCGGTTCGCTGGAGCGAGTAAATGCGTGTAGCGTTATTTACACCTCAACAGTCGCTGTCTTGGAGCGCAGGCAATAATTGTTTAAGCATACGTGCGCAAGAGACACTTGCGTTTAAACGGAGTATTATTTGCGTAACAGTTAGTTTTTTTAAGGAGGAATTTTTCGCTCTGTACGGATGTCGATACGAGCTGCGGGTCGTCGCCTGGCTGTTTTGCCGAACGGGCACAAGAACGGCAGTGTCGTAATTAGTACGGTGGACTACGTACGGTGTGAAAGAAGTACAACACGAATATCATGATATGTAAACGCCACTTTCTGTTATGTTTTACTGTTGAAGGCACCGTTTTTCTAAGATTATATGTAAAATTAATATGAACTTGTGACCTCAACAAAAGCTAAGCATATTGTTATTTGATATTCATTCATATTTTCTAGATTCTGATATTATATATGTGGTTGATGGGAGAAAACCCATTCCTAATCTGGCTTGTTCATGCGTATTCTTAGGTTTTGTCGTTAAAGTCACGTAGATAAAAATTAAATTAATAAAAGTAAAATAAAAATAAAATAAAAATTACGACGTTTCGGAGGCAACACAAGCTTCCGTCTTCAGGTGGAACCGTCACAGCACGATAGCTGCATCAAGTAAGAGGAGTCGTGCTGTGACGGTTCCACCTGAAGATGGAAGCTTGTGTTGCCTCCGAAACGTCGTAATTTTTATTAAATTTTTATTTTACTTTTATTAATTTAAATTTTTTACCTACGTGACTTTACCGAAAAAAAACTAAGAATATGAATCCTTGCAGTCACGAAAGCTTCAAATCTAGAACTTGTTCATGTGGTTTGTTGGTTTCTAAATTGTCCTATAACAAGTTATTCACTTAATAATGCGCCATAAAATGCATTGGACTTGGTGAAAACTGATGCATTCATCTATGCTCTCACAAACCAAGGCCTTAACAAAATTCAATATAAACGTTAACAGCACAAGCGAGGATGGAGGAACTACACTGACATTGCATGAAGATAGTGACACTGGTGCACCTCGAAAGAGTGGCGAGGCAAGGAGATTTGTCCTCGCCAAAGTTATTCACAACGATGCTCGAGAATGTTTTCTGAAAATTGTATTGGAAAAATCAAATGAATTTGCATGAATGGACAAAGCATGCGCCATCCCGTATTTTCTGATGACCTTATCGTCATCACGGGTGATAGCAATGGACTACGGGAAATGATTGCAGAATTTAACAGAGAAGGCTGAAAAGCGCGGGTCAAAATAAATATGGGCAAAGCGAAAGTCATCCAAAATAGATTCCCTAAACAATTAATGATTTATATTTAATAGACACAACGTGAAACAGTCTCAGATTATGGAAACCCTGGACGATTGTTGAAGCAAAGAGGTTTACGAGAACAGGTCGGCACGCTTGTGGAAAAGTAAACTTGAAAATTAAAAGCCACATACCAATGTGCCTGAATAAGAAAGTTCTCAATCGGTGCATATCACCTGCCGGGACATGTCAATCAAATAAATATGGAGAGGTGCGTGCTTTGGAAATACCTCCGATTATCAAGGTTGGTTACGTACGGTGCGAAAGAAGTTCAACATACGTGCATACAAATACATTGAGAGACGGGGCAGAATAATAAATGTATCAAATCTAAAAGAATGAACGCGAGTTAGAGATATCTTATTTTACTTTTAAGAACATTAGCAGCTACGGCATTATGGCCCGGTGATGGCCGGTGGTCAGGACTAATGACTAAATGGTTGCTGAAGTAGAGGACATATCCAGGAGCATGACCACCGTCCATATGGAGCAATGAGGTCAGCTCGTTAGATTGAGACACCACGAGACCATGGAGGATGGTAACGGATTGGAGGAGGCCTTCGTCTAGCAGTGGATATCTCATTGCTGGAGATGATGATGATGTGACCTGTAGAATTTGCTACTCACGATAAGTGATTCGTCCACACAGGAATCTTGTGGAAGTAGATATTATACGGGTAGTAACCTCCTGGTTCCACCAGCCCACAGGGGATTATTGTGTCCATCCGTCGTGCAGGGAGGGGCTTGGTGGGGAGGGAGGGGCTGTGTGGAGAGGGGAAGATTGGGAGGGGCTAGGTGGGGAGAGTGGGGCTGGGTGGAGAGGGAAGGGTGGGGAGGGGTTGGGTGGGGAGGGTGGGGAGGGGCTGGGTGGGAAGAGTGGGGAGGGGCTGGGTGGGGAGGGTGGGGCTGGGTGGGGAGGGGAGGGTGGGGAGGGGCTGGGTGGGGAGGGTTGGGCTGGGTGGGGGTGGGAGGGGCGGGGCTGGGTGGGGTAGGGTGGGGCTGGTCACCCCGTGGTGCCCTTATAAAACTCAACGTTTAACCTACTCACGCCGGCTTGTGCCCGCCCTCACAGTCGGGCATATTTGCGGAATACACCACGCCGCCGTTGACCCTGGCCATTGACCGAGCAACCCAACGTTCCCACCAGCTCCCTCCGCAGGAATGTGTTCAACATCAATTCAAATTCAACAGCTTTCGAGTGCCTCCACAAGGGATTACAAAAAGTGCTGTTTTATGAATGTCGCTGTCATTTCTTTTGACCTGGCGTTTTGCCAGTCAGCTGGATCCATCATTTTTTTGCTAACGGCAGGCCACATTGCAGTTCCTAATGGAGAAATATTCTTGGAGTCAGGGAGTGATTTTGGTCTCCAACATCTCCTTGAATGACATCCCGGTGGATCATTGTGGTCAGTGTCACAGCTGGTGCCCGTGTACTTACTTTATTACCCGTGGTTCCAGCAGAAACCTCCCTTTGGGCTACATTGCCTGGCAATTGGAAATCAGATCCGTGCTGAGGCTTTTGTTGGAACAGTCCAGTGCGGCTCCTTGTCCCAATGACTTGGCTCCGTGGGCTCAGCCTTCGCCTGCCCTCTTCCTCCACCCCTGCCAACTCTCAACATTTACAACGTGCTTGAGTTGCATCGGACTATTCCAAGAAATAATCTGTAAACTATAATCTGTAAGTACTTAAAAAAAAATGTGGTGCTCTTTCTTCACGGCACATCATTGGCCGCCATCCTTTCCATTCCATTTTCAGCCCTTCTCGTCTGAACCATCTTTATTTTAAAGTATTTTTTGCTGCAATAAAACACAGCTCTAAAAAGTTAGTTTTAACCATGTGCATTCGAGTTGCACCGAGTGTCGTTTGGCATGATTGCCAACGTCTCACTCCACATACTGGAGAGATTCTTCCGGTGCTGTGCAACCAGAAAACCGCTCAGAGCCATTCAGCACAACCACACATAAACATTGCAGTCGTTATAACATATACCAAAGGGTGAGACATCATTTAGAGAGCGACTCTCTTCTGCATTGACCCCATGACATCGTTAATGATTGCAAGGGCTGCCTGGCTGAAGTGTTTGCAAAGCAAGCCATCCTATTCACTAAATGCAGGCGATGCAGTTCCCGGTAGATGTTGGCTTGGCCTGATAATGTTATCACGGACATCTGAGCTAAGCCCACTAGCCAGGTGCTTACACCAGGCTGGCATGCTTTTAGGAGATCATTGGGACAAGGAATTCGTTTTAAACAGACCGCTGTGAGCTTCGTTGACCAACTGGAATTTTCCGTCCACAGCACTTGAATTTTCAAGTTTAAGTTTGTTGTTGACCTTGCCACAAGAAACCCAGAATATAAATACTGAATATTGCAAATGTATTGACAATACATAGAAATTCAAGGGTGTTGGAGAGTCCCATAAAAAAAACAACATACACAGCCCAGTAACTTTCATTCATTGACATTTTTGCTGCATGGAAACCTAGTCATAAAGATTTATATTACCATTAGTTATAGCAGGCCATGTGCTGCCTTCACAATGCTTTGTGATGGCATTTAAAAGTTTCTTGCATTTGTAAGGATAGGTCGTTTGCCGCTCAGCCCACCCCCACAATTTCCCAGATCAAGGTGACTTTCCCAAAGTGCAAACTGAGTGTTTATGCATTTAATTGGACAACCCGTGGTCCTTACACCATTTTTTTTGTGACTGTGCATTTACAGGCTCGATTTGTTTAGTTCATTAGGCAAAGTTGTAAATCGTCCAAATTGTTAGAGCATGTAATGCTCTGGGAGATGTGATTTTTTTTTCCTTTGAATAATTATTTTTTCGTCGAGTTGCCACCTAATGAAGTAATTAATTTACTGCGGAGCGAAGGTCTCTGCACGCTATGTCAGTCATTGGGGTTGTGTTCGTCCACTTCACCACATTGGTCAGTATAGGCAGGTGAAGGTCGGACTAAGGACCAATTTGGGCATCACTCTCCACTGCTAGAAAGCTAACTCAAGGCGCTGGGTTCATGGCGCAGTGCTCTGACCTTTGTGTCCTCACTGTCCAATTATAGGTTACAGCCATGCAAATGTATGAAACTTAAATGGTGATGAATCATCTCGGGGACAATATATCCCAACTAAAAAATTTTGCACGGTTAATTATATTCCTATTCATCATGTATGGCAATACTTTTGTTTAATGTAACAATTAATAACTGGAGGTGACTATTGAAATATAAAATTGTTAGCTTGAGTTTATATTTAACTCTAATGGAATGGTTTTCTCTCTAGCGTGACAACTTAAAGCAATCGCACACATATTCATACATATGTGATACAGAGCTATGAATAACTACAGTGGACATTGCTGCGTACGTGACACCACGGTGGTGAGATGTTAACTACTTTGGCTGGTATACAGGAAGCGGTGGGTTCGATCCCAGCCCTGACGCCCGTGTTCTACACCGTGGTCACGTGGGTTTTCCCCTCCACATTTAGAAACATGTGTTGGGAGTCATCTTCTTGGTTCTTTCGGTAAAGTCACGTAGAATGGAAATAATAAAATATTAAAAATAAAACATAATAAAATAATTCTCACGACGTTTCGGCCACAACGCAAGCAGCCGTCCTCAGGTGAAGAACAGGTCTGTCGAGACTCTGTCTTCCCGACAGGTGAAGAACAGGTCTGTCGAGTCTTCCCGACAGACCTGTTCTTCACCTGAGGACAGCTGCTTGCGTTGTGGCCGAAACGTCGTGAGAATTATTTTATTATGTTTTATTTTTTATATTTTATTTTTTCCCTTCTACGTGACTTTACCGAAAGAACAAAGAAGATGAATCCCTGCAGTCACGAAAGCTTTAAATAGAAATGTGTTGGGAGTATTTGGCTGCTATACATTTGCACGTGATAAGCAACTTCGTTGGGCTATCATTTGCAGCCAGGCTACTTCTGAAAAAGGAGCTATACAGCTCAGTGGGCCTTACATGGTAAAAAAATAGTACATCAGGGTGGAGTGATTTGTCAATGCATCGCACTATGAACCTGGCG
This sequence comes from Lethenteron reissneri, assembly GCF_015708825.2. Lineage (NCBI taxonomy): Eukaryota > Metazoa > Chordata > Hyperoartia > Petromyzontiformes > Petromyzontidae > Lethenteron > Lethenteron reissneri. Next base: position 5,845,940 of record NC_083797.1, on the reverse strand, counting down.
ACTCGAATTTCGAGCCACAGCTAACATCAGTGGTGAATGATACCTTAAAAGATCTTGTCCCACACCCCTCACAAATCCGAACTTACCAGTATGGTGAAGTATGGTCAAACAATCCGTGTAACCGACGAGTAATTGGAATGCCTTCTTCCAGCAGCTCATTTACAAAGTTGTATATTAATATTTTATTACTGACACATATCTAAAATACAGATGATATTATCACACGAATTAAATTTTTTAGATATTTTTGGATATATGACCCACCCTCTCCTTTTATATTGGACAGCACAAGTGAGAATGGTTAGGAGGAAATACAGAATACAGAATATACAGGGAAAGGCAAAAAAGAAGGGCAGTAATTAAGTGATTCGAATAAAATTTGGTATAGAATTTTTTTGAAGAAAGGTAGTGGAATTATTTACATGTCTAACTGCATGGACAGTATGATAGGATGAGAAGTGCTTATGAAGCCATTTTATTGATTTGACATGCAGGTTAAAAATAATAGAAATTATGGATCCAGAAAGTCATCATAATGACTGAATTTGTGAGCAGATTATAAATATGCAGCCACAGTTTGGAATCTTATTCAACCATAAGCTGTGAGCCAAAATATTTACACTTCCATAGGACTTGCAAAGAGTATTAGACATGCATCATCCCCGAGCTCTTTGAGAAAGCAAAAATAATAAGAATAATAATGTGCACTGCATGCAGTGGATACACTTTGTGGAGAATTAAACCACAATTGCACAAAGCAGGTGTTTTCTAATTGCACGCAAGCGTTCACAAAAAAGAATGCTTCCGCAATTCACAGTATATAGTTAGCGTTAATGCTTTTATCGTAAGCAATGGGATAATTTTAGCACTTTAGCGATCCATTTGTGAAAATGCATCGCTAAAGTGCTTATGCGCGGCCTTTTTTACAGCTCAGTGCTCTCCAAGGTAGAGATGTCAAACACCTTTCCGAGGTGATTCCCAGAACTATGGCTGCATAGTGAGTAATTCGCCAAGAAGCCACTGTCTAGTGGCGCCACTGATGAATCCAGCTTGCAGTAGTCATAAATAAGAGATTATTCCGTGGAATTTATTTCGCCCACCTTTTATCAAGACGACCTAGAACGGTTTGAATTGCTGATTTTCGCTAGAAATGTCTTTTTTTCAGTAAATAGGCATTGGATTCTTATAGTCTGTTATAACACAGGAGCAATGTTCCAAACCCTCCTACTGTCCATACGTTGCTGTGAATGGATTGTAATTTGAAAAGGTAAATAACTAAACAAACAAATAGATAAACAATTATGGGCAACATTGCACTTATATTAGGACTGCTTTTAAACATGCGGTAATATTTGATTAATATATACATATGCTTCGTCAGTGGAGGCTTAATGATTAAAACCAACAATTAATTGGTCTTCATTTCCAATATCTTGTGTTGAAGACTTTTGTGAGTACTGCATATGATACATGGCTTATGTATAATACAAAATAAGTTTAATATTTACGAACGCAATAAAACAGCTACGACATTGTTTTATTAAAAATTCAATACTAAACCTTTATTTAATTATTTTAATAATTTTGTATTAATGCGTCTGCATTTAAAGCAATGTTAATCATAGCAATGGGAAGGAATGTCTGTCTCATGCATTTAATCACTCGGTAACTTTATCTGTACTACTTTAAAAATAGTTTGCAACAGTAGATAATTTGTCAGAAATAACCAACATTAATGGAAAAAACCCCATCAGATTGCCTTTGAAACTGTTAAGCTTCAGACACTTAACTTTGAGAATAATTCATGCTTGCAAGTTGGATTCTTCTTTAAACTGGGGCTGAGTTTGTCTCAGAGGTTCAAGTCACACATTATGCTGGCCCACTTTGATGTATTCATGAACGTGCCAGCCAAGGGATACGCCTGATTGTTTCATTGGCAATGATCTGAGACAGGAAGTTATATATTTTTTATTTTACTGTGCTAAGGGTTCATATTTTTAGATACAGATTCACATCGAGGCACCGCTAATAATGTACCACAAATCACTCGAAATGATGGCTCCTGGATGTTAAAAAACTTGCATACAAAATATTGTTACTGTTTACAAATATTTTTGGACTGCATGAAAAAGAGTAACTTGGATACATTAAAACCAGCCTTTTACAGCCAGTGGTTATTTTGTTGCTAGCAGTATTTGTGGCACATTATGAATGGACAACTCTTTTATTGAAAGTCCTCACGTGCTGTGCAGTACATCAATGCACGTGTGTACACCAGCATGCGATGACTGAGTTGGGCCTGTCGGTGGCTGGCAGGGCTATTGAGTCACCTGACCTGTACACCAGTCACGTGGTTAATGGCGACTCGGTTGAGGATTGCTGTGTGTGGCACCACGTGCTGATGCATTCTACAGGTAAAGAACCTAAAGGTTGTTTTTGATCGTTATAGAAATGTTCCAGACTTGTTCTAGACTTCAAGCTTGGCTTTCAATTGTTAGTTTGTGATATATTCAATAGGAGGGGTTTTAGCACTGTGCACCGTAAAGGATGACGTTCTGTAGTTAATACTTGTAATTCTCTAACCCTAATACTATTTATTCTATAACCATGCCCATGCACCCAGAGTATGACTACTTGCAATGCAATTGAGAATAGAACACATGTATATTGTACACATACAGTACAGGTAATGAGTGTAAGATACATATTTAAGTGGACGGTATAGACATACAGCTTGGGATTAAATAATATTAGAATAGTGAAGTGCAAAGGTTACGGTCAAAGACAAAGATGGTGTATCAGTAGTAGAATTGGGTTTAAGAGAAACTGTTGTTGATTAACCAGACTTGTACACCAGTCACGTGGTTAATGGCGACTCAGTTGAAGATTGCTGTGTGTGACACCACGTGATTAACCACAACAAATGGGCTTGCCCTCTATTTGGAGCACCTGCCCACGTCCTTCATTTCTAGCGTGCAACATATTATTTTAGCATTCGTGAAATACATTGCATAATGGAGTTTATTATGTCTGACATGGGCTTATGAAAATCCTTCACTTTATTACATATACTCTGCTGCAAGTCACCAGTAAAGGCATCGTAATTTATAGTTTATAGCTATTGATTATGGTGGATGGTATTACATTTGACTTTTATCATTAATGTGCACCAAAATGGAACATAATTTAAACAGCATTGCTACAATTGTAGTAAGAGTAACGCGCGCGGGGGTTTCAAAGCGGTGTGCACGCGTGTGCGAGTTACGGACGGTGAGGTCGCATCGGGGCGAACAGGTGCGGCGCGAGAGCAACGAACGGAAGGGAGACGGCTAATCAAGATGCATAGCGGTGATTGGCCGGCTGCAAATGCAGGCAAAATTAAGATGCATAGCTGTGATTGGCTGGCTGCAAATGCAGGAGAAAATTAAGATACATAGCGGTGATTGGCTGGCTGCAAATGCAGGAGAAAATTAAGATGCATAGCGGTGATTGGCTGGCTGCAAATGCAGGAGAAAATCAAGATGCATAGCTGTGATTGGCCGGCTGCAAATGCAGGCAAAATCAAGATGCATAGCGGTGATTGGCTGGCTGCAAATGCAGGCAAAATCAAGATGCATAGCGGTGATTGGCTGGCTGCAAATGCAGGAGAAAATCAAGATGCATAGCTGTGATTGGCTGGCTGCAAATGCAGGCAAAATTAAGATGCATAGCTGTGATTGGCTGGCTGCAAATGCAGGCGAGGAACAGGCGCCAGGTTGGCGGGAGATTGAGGCGATAGCAGTGGAAGCCACGGGCGTGAGGCGACGGGGGTCACCGCTTAATTTAATTTATGAGGAGTTAATAAGGAGCGGGATATATGCGGGAGTAGGCCTTGGAAAGGTAAAGTAAAATGGTAAAAACAACGAGCCTACCTTTACCCTACCTTTTACCCTCACCTCGTACAAATTACCCGATTACAGGGTAATTACTGGGGTACTTCACATGAAAAAGGTTTATAACAGGTAAATGCTAGGTAGAGCACATTATTCATATAGAATACTCTCGATTCTAATTTTAAAGCCACTGACTGTGCCACGGAGCATTTAACGCGCGGTAAACAAGGTATTTACCGGGTAATACTTCACGCTACCTTTACCCTACCGGGTAATTCATCCACGCTACATTTACCCTACCCTTTACCTTACTCCTTGGCATGTCGACACCTTTAGCCTTTACCTTTTTACCTGGTAAAAAGGGTAAATTACCTTACCTTGCCGAGGCCTATACGGGAGCGTGGGAGAGAGGGGGTTGAGTTGGTCGCCCTCTCCAGCGGTGATGGCTGAACCCCCACTGGAGGCAAGGGCGAGCTTGGAGAGGCGAGGGTAGAAAGGCTAGCAGTAGAGAAGCTATCGGAATCCTAAGTGTGAGTGTGAGAAGGCTTGCAGTAGAGAAGCTAGCAGAGTGTATAGCGGAAGGCTAGCAGTAGAGAAGCTAGCAGAATATATAGTGAGAGGCGAGCAGTGGAGAAGCTACCCGAGTGTATAGTAATAGGCTAGCAGTGGAGAGGCTAGCAGAGTGTACGGTGGAAAGCTATCAGAGTGTATAGTGGTAGGCCAGGAGCGGAGCGTGGCAGGCAGGCTAGCAGTAGAGAGGCTATGAGACTGAGTGAGAGCAGGCAAGCAGTGGAGAGGCTAGGAGAGTGGGAGAGAGAACAGGCTAGCAGTAGAGAGGCTATGAGACTGAGTGAGAACAGGCTAGCAGTAGAGAGGCTGATAGAGCGGAGCAAGCGGAGCGAAGCAGGCGAGCAGCGCAGGCGGGAAAATCACGACGGAGTTACGGGATGTCGAACGCGAGGGGTTCTGCTCAATAAAAAGTGACACAGGAGAAAATAAGTTGTCCGCGTGAAGTAAAAACACTACGCAATTATGCCTCGCCACAGAAAGCCCATGTCCGAGAGCATGTCCACGGAGGAGATGGCGTGATGAATCCAGCTCGTGTGTAGGTCGGTACAAGGTTGATTAAATGATTACACCAAAGGATCGTGGGCAATGGCAACGAATTGGGGAGGCCTTCATTCTGATGATGATCATGACAGAGAGCCACTTGGTGAACCTTGCAATGAGTCTTCGGGCACTCAATGTTCCAGCCGTGGGAACTCGCATGGTGTATGTTTGTAGCTTGCGGACCGTTCTGAGAGAGCCATTTAGCTTTACTCAATGGGTAGAGTAGAATGTACAATGTACTCTTCCTTGGAAAACGTGACCAAAGTTAGGCCCAGGGAAACGGGGCAATATCCGTCCTTGTGTCTTGATGCCATGCCAAAAATCCCCACCTAGAGAACTAACCTACCAATCAGGCTTGGATCCATCTGACACACACGCATGTACACATACAGTGTATATAAGTGTGTTCACTTATACTTATTTTCCATTGTCCAACCCAGCCACACTGAGGCCATGCCGAATCAGCACAGTGCAACTTCAGGTGGTGCCAGGTTGTTTTTCCACTGCAGTACCCCAATCATGACGCTTGTATTACACATCAATAACTGTTTTATAATAAAATTGTTAACCTGGCCCCTGGCCCTGAGCCAGAAGCAGATGTCTACTGATGGTAATGAGCAGTGGAAAACCACACCTACCATGAGGATGCCATTCTGGCTCTAGATTTTCTGCTGTGAGAGTTTCACCTGAAGACAGAAGCTTGTGTTGCCTCTGAAACGTCGTGATTTTATTGTTTTTTATTTTTTATTAATTTTTATTTCATTTTTTTACCTACGTGACTTTACCGAAAGAACTAAGAGTATGTTACCCACTGTTTACGAAGTAATGTGGTGTTTAGCTTAGAATATACATGGGGCAGCTATTTATGAAAGCTTTGGTTGTACACTAGCATATAAAGAACATGGGACAGATACATGAATATACATCTAATTTCTATAGAAGTGAAAAAAACAAGAGTCGGTGAATGTTACATATGCAGTACTTATTAAATAAGCAGAGCCAGACTTTGAGCTTTTGGAGTCCCATGAGGCTGTGGCTTTACATTTTATCTTCCACACTCATCTTGCTTGCCGCAAGACTACATGCGCAGATAAACCTGCAGTGGACATGAACCAATGCATCTTGCAACACTTCCCCTGCCTTAAATCAATGTTCACCACAGCCCATACAGAGCTCCTGCCATGCAGAGATGCAGGGTCTCCTATGGATTTTTGGCAGAGCTTTATGTCTTACTCGATTTTTTTTCCAGGATTTCGCTCGGCTGGCTTGCAGTTGCGATAATTGCCATACGGCACTACCACTAGAGTACAAGGTACACACATCCATAGAAATCCTATACTAATGTACCTAAATTGACAAGATCCTGTGGTTTAGGACAAAATGAGGTCAGCTGGATGCAGCGTGCTTTTATAATTCCCTGATTAGTTTTCCAGACTGTTGCGGTGAAAATGAATAAATGGCCTTTTCTTTAACGCTATTTAATTTGTACTATTGACATCATGTTAAGGAGTAAAGCATCCGTTGGGAGCTCTTGCAGATCAGTACATCCCAGAGCTGGGAAATAGACTGCAGAAGGAAATGTAAACTATTTTATATCCCTTCAAGTGAGCTCTTTATCCACGCACTAGCGGTGTTGCACTTTCCAAAATAACATGCTCCAGAGAGAAATGTCCTTTACAGTCAAACCAATATATACTTTGAATTTCACTTCGCGAGAATTCAGCAATAGGAAGTGAAAATATAAATGTAGTGCGATATTTTTTGCCTGTATTCTTGAGTGACCAGACTGAAACTCTTTAACTCACTCGGCTTGAAAACTGGGTTTTATCACGGTGGCTGAAACCACAATTTGAAACCACAATTTCAACTTTGTCAGCCCAGTACTCCACTGCCACATATGCATTCCTTTACGAACAAAAATATATACATTCACACATATGTTACTTAAATGAACACACATTAGCTGTTGAAATTGTAATCTTATATTAACTGTTGATATATATTTTTTAATTGCAGGAATATTTCCAAAAGCAGTATTGTATGCTATTAATAAGAACAAATGTGCTGGAATGAGGCTCCTTATCGGTAACTACTAGAGAGCGAGCTCGTGGAAACTATTTTTGGTGGCGGCATTGAGAGGTGAGACTCAGGCTTAAGGAAGATGGGATGGGAATGCCAACATTTACAATACGAATATTGAGTGAATGTACACACAAAATGTCCTCTGCTGCTCTTGTGCCTGCATCGTCACATCTTCATTTTCTTTTGGCCTACACAGCAAGAAGCATTAACTCTCACGGCAGTCATTTTCGATGCATTGTTGTGTAGTAAGAACGACGCGGAAGCGAGTTGTATAGGGGCTAACGCTGAACTGTTTATTAGGGGCTTACGCCTAACTTGTGGGAAAGGGTTAACACAACTTGGTACTAACTAATCTCCCCAAGAGAAGGGTACTGGGAGTTCCCTACATCCTACCAGGCTATGGGGCTCTTCCCTCAGCACTGGCCGAGGGTTCAGTCAACTCGGCCAGCCGGGTAAAGAAGCCCTCTAGCCTGGCGCTAATTGCCCTTTGACCCGGGGTCCCTACTGCCCCTACCACTTACTCTCCTGGCTCCCGGCGAAGACCCCCTCTACGTCACCGGTCCCCCCTCAAATACCCCGAGGGGACATGACGTCACTCCTCCTGAGGCGAGTGTTACATCCCGTCATCACTCTACTCCTCAACACATGTAAATACTTGTCTAGAATGCGATATTAGCACTTATGAAGAGTGTAATGTTTTTTGTTGCTCCTACAGTATTTGGATGGTGGGTGTTTACATGTATTTGTCTATATCCTTGTCTCCTCTGCAACCACAAAGCCTCAGTTGGGTTGCCCTCTGTGCTGATTTGCCCAGGATTATCCTCTTTCCAGGCACTAGAGCCATCTTGGGAAAAGTGTAAGTCTTCAAATACCACTCAAAACAATGTACGGATGCGTACTTCCCTCTCCTTCTGTATTTTGAGATACACCCCCAGTCAACTTCCCGTTGTGTCCCAGTTTTTGTGTACCTCAGAGGTGGAAAACTTGGGGACCAACTTCCCGAAATGAAAACCTGGGGACCAACTTCCCGAAATGGTGGTGTCAAATGAACGCTAAGGCTGCCCTCGAGATCTGCAGAACATGCGTAACCTCTAAATGTTTGCAGTTTAACTTAAAAATGTAATAGTTTCTAACCAATTAAACGCAATGTTTTCAAGAGGCCCCTTTAAAGTGAATGCATGCAGCGTTTCATCACTCATCGAGGCCAATGTGGTTGTTATTGTGGTCATTATTACCGTGGTAAATTTTAATTGTTACGTCGTGACCATGAGGGCAGTGCAGAAATATCCATTGTTGGCCTGTACTTCTGTGCCCCCATGCATACACTACACGCACAATGGCCTTATCGTGCGAACGAAGCCATACAACATTTAACATCGATTTACCAGCAGACAATTCAGTTTGTTAATTTTCCACACACTTATTGAGGGGCTGTAGGGAATTATACCATCGACTGAAAACTGGCAGTGGCCATAACATTGATCACTAAGCCAAGTCCTTTGTTAATCACTGATTACACGGTATATTTTTTTCAACACTCTGTTGTCCAACAGTAAATCTACGGGGGGGGGGGGGGGGGCAAAATAAAAATATATATTGAGCACCACTTACTCTCCCAGTGTGAATGGTGTATATTTAGAAGCGCTCTGGCTCGAGTGGAAATCAAAGCATCAGGCTGCACAGCAGAGGCTGAATTCTGAATGATCAAACATGTCAGAAAATATAATAGCAGTGATTCGTACCAACTGACAAGCCCTTGGCCTTTGAGACGTAATATAAAAAAATAAATTAACATAATAATTAAACAATACTACTAATTCAAAAACATTTGTTTGGGGATTTTTCTCACACAAAAGCACATGTAAGACTTTTTTTGATGTTTTTTTTCAAACAGTACTATTTAACTGTATTCCTGCAAACACAGACATTGATAGCAGTCGATTTTTCTAGAGGGAATATGAGATTATGAAATGTAGTATTGCGTCTCCTTTCTTCATTAGATCAGTGGACCAATTTTAGAGGTTAAATATATATTTTTTCAATATTGTATCTTGATGAAATAAATATGCTTTACAGAAACAAAAGATGAATTTAAACCCATTACTGCAACCTTCACTTGGTATTGATTAGTATGTTCTTGGGGTTTTTGTTTATTTGAAGGAGACTCCCTGTTGGATGGGCAACACATTTGCACTTTTCACAGGCATGAACAGGTGTGCCATGGCGGCAGGGAATAGAGTTATTTAAAAAAAATTCAATACCTTTTATATATTTTTGGAGTTCGCAATCAATACTGGATGAGGCTTTTACTCGTGATTTACCTCTTTAAAGTCAAATATTCCCTGATAAACATACGTATAATCGCTGACATGTTATTTGCACTGATAATTCATGAGTAATTTGCTCCGTATATTAACGCTAATTTGCAATTACAGTACATGTTTCACGAACTGAATTGTTTTGAATACGCTGTTATCTGCTTTCAAAAACAAAACCAATCATTCTCACTAAAATGTTAAAAAGAAAGTAGCTTGGTGAATTAAAAATACTGAACGTAAAAATGAATTTTCAACTGCAAATATATAACAAAAAATTATCTTTCAAGCCTAGATTTAAAAAAAATACATAACACTGTATTACGTGGTGTAATGCATTCACAAAGCACATGAAATTCCACAAATGTCTGTGTGAGGGTGTTAAAACAAACGCACACGCTATTAGTGTGTAAGGCGACGGAGATTGAAACGCAACAATTGAAGGAATGGCTTTTGGTCCTCTTCCAAAAGTCATATTTCTAGCTTATCCTTTTCGAGCAAGTCATCACTCCTGGCTGATATCAGCTATTTTTACACACAATGCTTCATCTTGGCGCTTTACACAAGCATATCGTGGGCCATCATGCAAGATGATACACAAGGATACTGTAGTTGTGAACAATAATACATTAAATTAATATATTTACGTCAAACAAACACTGCTGCTCTATATAAGAACGGGAGACAGAGCAGAGCCTCACCATTCTGGCGAATTGCCCGATGATGCTGGATGCAATTACCAGCGAAACGTCGTACTCAAATTGTAAATGTTGTGGTTTCACGCTTCAACACACCGGTGGGCTAAAGCAGTGAACTATTTGTCTTTTTTTTCAACGTGACACTTTTTTACTGATTGGCCGTGTCGGGTGGTGGAGGGTTACGACACATTTATAAATAACGCGATCTAAACCCAAAAACGTTGATTATAAACACTTCCCGATTGAAAATAATGAATTGTGGGGGGTGGTGGTGGGGGGGGTTCACCCTTTATAATAAAGTAATGTTTTGATATTACACTTAATTAATTATTACAATTAAACACATTGTTGCTATTCTGTAATGTTCAGTACACTGGACAGAGGTTGCTAATTCTACTCGATCTCCCAGGGCGCCAGTCGAAACTATGAAGCAAGTCTCTTGAATCTCTCCACCTCTGTCCACCCAGCAGTATAAATGGGCACGCGACGGTTATTGATTCGGTGGTGACAGAAAATTGTGGGTACTCTCATCTCTTTCAAGACATACAGCCAGTGTGGAAGAGTAGGCCAAGTACCCTCTACGGAGTGGCGATGGGCTTTCCAGAGCTCACTTTATTGGAGAACCCTCCATGAGCCGTGGCGTGAGCAAGCAATTAAAGGGGCTGTACGTTGACCACCAATAATTAAACATCACAGCCTATATTCAATGAAACTTAATTCGACCAATCCGTAGGATATCATTCATCACACATTCATTGTGGCAATGTCTCAATGTGACCCTCGAAGCGTTATTTATTGCGCCTCACAGAGCCAATACCCACATTAACAGTTGCAAATTGTAATGCAATTAAAGTGCTATTTATTGAAATAACGGAGCAAATCGATTGCAATACTCCCAATCAGTGCTGTTGTGGAAATCGTGTAACTTAATTAAGCCTCTATAGATCTTTGCATATTATGCATTTACTGTTGGGTAATTTTTGCTCGAATGTGATCAACACCGTAAAGGAAGAGTTGCACGAGTTATCTACCTACATGAAATGAATTTGATGTATCAGGCTTCTGTGAAGCACAAGCGTACGTACTGGCCGTTAGCCGCGCAATCCTGTGAGACGTAGGACATGAGATGAAGGTTAGAGGGCAGTCTGTAAGATGAGAATATAGTGTATTTGTGTTGTGAAGTGCTGTGGTGTCGTGGTTAGTGCACTGCCTTCAAAATCCGGCGACATTAATTCGATTCCAAGCCATAGCTAGAATCATTGATGAGAGAACTCTGACCTTGTCCTAGCCCTCTCATAGGTCGCCTCGGCCTTAAGGTTCAGTCTTTGAATATCAGCACTAGGGAGAGATGAAGCCAGCCAGGTATTGTGCTGGCCACACCATCCCAATGTGCACTACGTCAGTCTCAATATGTGCTTGCTAACAGCACTTGCTGCATGCAAGTGCATTTTGTGGGGAGCGGTGGCGCAGTGGTTAGCACGCTGCGCTACAAACCCGGTAACCCGGGTTCGATTCCTGCTCATGGCCAACACCAGTGACGATTATATGAACCAGTCCTGCGCCTCCCCTAGATCGACTCAGCCTCAAATGAGTACCTGGTGCAGTGTGCAAAGATTGCCACTGGGATAAAAAGGCAGCCGGGCATGTGCTGGCCACCCACCCCCTCGTTTGCCATACTGGTTTGTATGTATGTTGAACTTCTTATGCACCGTACGTAGCCAAACGGCCTTCATAGGTGCTCGCTAACAGCACTTGCCCCAAAAGGATGTCAATGTTATATTGGAGCTATTTGTATTTGTGTGCATGTAGATGCCTATGTGGTTTGACAGTTCTGTGGCTGTGTTAGTTGTTAGTTCATCCTCTTCATCCCCTATGGCAGGGGTCCCCCGGTCCGTGGCCTGTTAGGAACCGGGCCGCACAGCAGGAGGTGAGAGCGGTGAGTCCGCGCGTGGCCCGCGCCCATTATTTTATTTACCACTTCCGTCCACGCCTCTTTCCCGCACTACGCAGTTTTGGTAAGCCCACAAGCTAACCTAGCCAAAATGAGTAAAAAAGCAAACGTCGCTGGAGAGCTTCTTTGAAAAGGGGGAAAGACCCCAATGATGACCCCCCCCCCCCCGGTCCGTGAAAAAATTGTCTTCCACGAAACCGGTCCCTGGTGCCAAAAAGGTTGGGGACCGCTGCCCTATGTGCCATGAGGCCGCAATGAGTTCCCTCCACTTGCTTCCTGTCCTTGGCAACATGTTCAGCCTCGCCCCAAGAGAGGCTGGTCGCTGCCACCAGCTCCAACTTCACGGTCCTGCGCCACGTGGTCTCAGGTCTCCCAGGTTTCATTTTGCCTGGCGGTGTCCATCTTCGGGCAATTTTGGGTGTACGGTCCTGGTCCATTCTGAGGAGGACATGTCCGAGCCATCTGAGTCGCCGTCTCTTGATATCTCGTGTGATATTAGGCTGTATACACTCTAACAAAGTGTGTGTACACCGGCTGGCGAGTGTTAGGGAGATGAGTGAAAAGCCGAGGGGATGACAGGTTTTACGTCTCTGTAATGACAGCATGAAGGACAGCATCAGTTCACAATGGCATTCTTCTCCTGCTGACTCCTGCAAACCTTGGATGCGGAGGTAAAAACAATATTTTTCCATGACAAATTGTATCTACAAAGTGCAACGGCTAAGTCTAACCTCCAATGTTTTAAGCATCCACTTAGAACTATAGGGGTTTTTTTTGGGTTGGGGGTGTGGAATTGGTAGCGAGTCAAGGCCCGATTACACAGAGCGTTGTTTTCTCCAGTTGTGATGCACAGCGAGGAACGTGCATTATAGTAACCCCCCTCTTGCCAAAGTCGCCTTGTGTATTCCCGAAATTTTACAGCGCTGTGATGCATGCATCGCGTCTCAGTGAATTAAACCAGGTTTGATTCTCTTGCACAAATCTCCGCATGCATCATAGCACAAACCCCCTCTGTGTATCAGTGCCTGTAGCATATGTTATAAAGGGGCCTTAAAAAAAACGTAAATATTAAAAACCACTTTTTTTACTTGCACGGTAAAGTAATTATATTCGAAGCTTTCGTGACTGCAGGGATTACTCTTTGGTTCTTTCGGTAAAGTCACGTAGAAAGAAAATACATTTAATAATAGAATATGACGTTTCGATTGCAACACAAGCAACCAGGTAATCAACCAGGTAGGGTGTTGACTGTTGTGTTAGCCGACTCTCTGTGTTCTATTGCATTATATTTCTAAGTTTACTTTGTTTTCTCATTCATTCTTACCTGATGATGGTTGCTTGTGTTGCAATCGAAACGTCGTATTCTATTATTTAATTTATTTTCTTTCTACGTGACTTTACCGAAAGAACCAAAGGGTAAAAAGTAACTGTATTTTTTCATTTGCTATACAGCCAGATAATACAACAAATCGCTAACCTTAAACACCCAGTCACTCATACAAGTTGAAGGCAGCATAGTACTATAGTAATAGAGCAAGTGCAGAATCACTGAACAGGAATTGATAGCTTTAAAGCATTTAGCGCGGGCCCTTGAAAAAGCTACTTTTGCTACTAGGATAATCCGGCACTGCTGTGAATACCTTCAAACATCACGATGTTCCAATTAACATACCTACCTGCCTGAGATTATTGGCCAATAGGAGAGCAAGGGCGGGCAAGATATAACGGTTTGTCACATCTCTTTATAACTAGCAAAGTAAAAAAACAGTCGCTCAATAGTTTAACCCACAACACCCTGATCAGTCCCGTGACCTTCGCTCAATGAGCCTTGTGCACTTCACGTGGCCTCAAAGTGCACTTAGCCTGGCACGTGCGTTGTGGTGACACTACCGTCACTTCGTGACGCTGTCTTTCCGACAGACCTGTTCTTCACCTGAGGACGGCTGCTTGCGTTGTGGCCGAAACGTCGTGAGAATGATTTAATTATGTTTTATTTTTATTATGTCCCTTCTACGTGACGTTACCGCAAGTATCAAGAAGATAAAAAAAACCAGTGTTAGAATTGCACATTGCTTGAATGTCAGTGCACAGTGCCATGTGTAAACACACGTGTGCACGACTGCATCTATCGGTCGCCTCAATCGTTTAACCCACAACACCCTGATCTGTCCCGTGACCTTCGCTCAATGAGCCTTGTGCACTTCACGTGGCCTCAAAGTGCACCTAGCCTGGCTAGGTGCACTTCGTGGCGAACAGCGGCTACTGTTGTTGTTGTCGTCTTGCACTACTCCACGTGCACTGGGCACGCAACACGTGGCGTGATGCAAAGGTCACCGCAGCTTGGAGGGAACATGACTCGGCGTGTAGCCCAGTGCGATAGCAACGTTTCCATGGGGAGGTGTGTGTTCAGAGTGTCATGCGCTCCCCGCGTCCAGCTTGCTAGACGCGATGCTCAGTGTACCTGGGGGCTTTAAAGGTCACCAACAACAACAACCGCCATTCGCCACTAAGTGGCGGTGACGTCCCCACGACGCTTGTGCCAGGCCAAGTGCACTTTGAGGCCACGTGAAGTGTCGAACGCCCGCTGGCAGGAGGTCACGGGGCAGACCCAGGTGCCACGTGTCGACAGACTGAAATGACCGAGATGACTGGCTGATGCACCACCTGTGCCCCCTACTGTACCAAAGGTCACCGTACATATGCGCACAGGCAACTCTTTATTGTTGCATTCTTCCACGCTACGAATGGAGCGTCCGTGTTTTGTCGAAGGTCAGCACTATTTACAACAATGTTTACTGCAGAGGGGTAAGAAAAGATAATCGCTTATGTCACTGCGTACATCTGGGCAATCAATCGACTTTCACAATCCACCTTTAAGGAAACAAAACCTCCAAAATGTGTAAACGCTCTGAAAGCAAGCAGTCGAGACACCACAACCAACACCACACCCACAGTGACCACGTGGCACCACTGGGACAGATTCTGTTGGGGTGGGGTTCTCTTAACATCTCATCAGTGGGCTCCAATCCTCATCTATCCTTTGCCATGTGTAAGAGGTGGTACCAGGACGACTTCCTTTCCTGTCCTCCCAGGAAACCTGCTTGGAGTCAAGTTCCAAAAGCAACACTTGCTGAGAACATCTTGTTGAAACAAGACACAATGGTTTGAACCCATTAACCCAATGCTCAGGGGTTGAGCACACTTCTTCCAAGCCAAGAATGCATGCTGGTCATATCGCATGTACCTGCTCGAACCAACATCAGCACTGCCTTACATTGGACATGGGTGTCAGCATTCAACTGTCATGCTCAAAAATGGAACAACGTTTATTGCACAACTTGGCAGCGGGATGGAAACAATGTCGTGTGAATAATTAATGCTCGCGGTAGGCTCCTGTTTTTAAGGATTTCAAGGGGCATTTTGATCTGCGCCCTGAGCCCGTGTGCTCGTGTTAACACAAAACTTTGATACTGCTATGATGTGGGCTAGTATTACACAAAGTACATTTTACAAAATGAGCAATTATCAGACGTGTCTGCGTGTTATAATTATATTTATTGGCACTGGCATAGCGTGCTGCTTGCTTATGGCATTTAAGTGAAATTTAAATGCATAATACATCATCTCTCAACTGCCTAACACCTGACGAATGGTGTAGAATGTAATAATTACTATCAGACATGGTTCCAGCATTTAATTACAAACTTTTGTGGTATAATGAACGTTTTGCAAATATATATATTGCTGGATTAATAACAATGGTTTTATTTTAATTATTGACATACACAGAAGTTCTCAAACTAATTTAGCACACATACCAATGATGATTAAAGTGTTTGTGATTAGTTTGCTGAAGCATCTAAAAAAATATCAAACCCTAATTGGTAACAAATAAAAAATATATTTTTTTTTATGCAAATAAACATTTGTATTATTATTGCATGGAAGATTCTGTAAGCATGCATTCAATCATGACTATTCTTCAGCTATCCAGGCCATTTACAAAACTCAGTCGGACAATGCAAATGCGTTGAAAAGCTTTTGTAAATGCGATCTGCATTTTGCAGACTTATATAACACCTGCTCTCTCTGCATAGAAATTATGTAAATGTACTCTGGTAGCGGGATACACTGACACACAGCAGGTTGCTTTGAAATGTGATCATTAACACGATGTTGAAACCAGCGTCAAACACACGTATATTTTTTTTACTCTACTGCTCGAGGCTCATCTACAACAAATCATATTTTATCCGTGTCTTTAAAACGTGACATTTTATGGAATTGTGTTTTATTATGAAGACAGTTATGCATACTTTAATAGCACTCAATATGTGTAAAAAAATACGTCGTCATTTTCGCTGTGCTATTGGACTTTCAAGGCAAAGGTCACCAGTAACCATTTCTTTGCACGGTAGTTGACGCAATGCGCAAGTCACTTCAAATCCTACCGCCTCTGTCCAACCAAATATCTGATATACAGGAGTTCATGGGTTCGATCCTGACCCTGACATCTGTACATTTGGAGTTTGCATGTTTCCCTCCCTGGTCGCATAGATTTTTCACCGGTTCCTCTGGTTTTGCCAGCCACATTTAGAAGCGTGCGTTTAGATTATTTATCTACTATACCTTTCCAAGTGATAAGCCACTTTTTTGCCCTATCATTTTGTGCCCAGTCGCTTCTGAAAAAGAGCTATATAGAGCTCAGTGGGCCTCGCCTGCTCAAATTAAAATAGTTTAAATAGATTTGGACGTAATAAATGGGCACAACACAATTAGCCGAGCAGGGTTTGTTTTTGTTTGGAAATGCGTGGGTACTCACACCTCGTGCAAGACATCTGGCCAGTGTGGATGAGGAGGCCAAATATCCCCTTGATGGGCTCTCTCGTTGCGGCCCGTCTGCCAGCATTGGCAATAGCAAGCAAGTTCCAAGGCTTTTCCTTTCATCTTATTTTGGAAGATTGTGTCAGATGTTTAAATATTGTGAGAAAAAATAGTTTCCCGTTAAGAAAGTGTTACTTGCAATATTCAGTAGAAAAAGTATTAATGATAATGAGCATACCCCGAGTGATCACAATCTACGACTACAGAGACAACTATCTCCATTCAGGAGGGAGAAGTTAAAAAACTTTTCAAGAGGCAGAACCCACACAAAGCAGCTGGGCCGGACTCTGTCTCTCCAGCCACCCTCAGGCACTGCGCGGACCAGCTGTCTCCAGTGTTCACCAACATCTTTACCACCTCCATGGAGACATGTCATGTACCAGCCTGTCTCAAGTCCTCCATCATCATTCCAGTGCCCAAAAAGCCAAGGCCAACAGGATTAAATGATTACAGACCCATCGCCCTTACCTCCGTGGTAATGAAGTCTTTTGAGCGCCTGGTCCTGGCACACCTCAAAGCCATCACAGACCCTCTACTGGACCCCCTTCAGTTTGCCTACAGAGCCAACAGGTCTGTGGATGACGCAGTTAACATGGCCCTCCACTTCACCCTACAGCATCTGGACTCCACAGCATCCTACGCCAGGATCCTGTTTGTGGACTTTAGCTCGGCTTTTAACACCATCATTCCTAGCCTGCTTCAGGACAAGCTCTCCCTGCTGAACGTGCCAGACTCCACCTGCAGATGGATCACAGACTTCCTGTCTGACAGGAAGCAGTGTGTCAAACTGGGATCACAAGTTTCTGCCGCCAGGTCAATCAGCACCGGATCTCCTCAGGGCTGCGTCCTTTCCCCTCTGCTCTTCACCCTGTACACCAACAGCTGCACCTCCAGTCACCAGTCTATCAAACTCTTGAAGTTTGCGGACGACACCACCCTCATTGGGCTAATCTCTGATGGGGATGAGTCTGACTATAGGAGGGAAGCTGACAACCTGGTGACCTGGTGTAGCCAGAACAACCTGGAGCTTAATGCTCTTAAGACCGTGGAGATGGTTGTGGACTTCAGGAAGAATACAGCCCCACTCACCCCCATCACCCTGTGCGACTCCCCAGTCACCAATGTTGAGTCCTTCCGCTTCCTGGGCACTATTCTTTCCCAGGACCTCAAGTGGGAACTGAACATCAGCTCCCTTATCAAGAGAGCTCAACAGAGAATGTACTTCCTACGGCAGCTGAAGAAATTTAATCTGCCAAAGACAATGATGGTGTGCTTCTATACAGCTATCATTCAGTCCATCCTCACCTCCTCCATCACCGTCTGGTACGCTGCTGCAACTGCCAAGGACAAGAGCAGACTGCAGCGTATCATCCGCACTGCTGAGAAGGTGATTGGCTGTAATCTACCAACCCTTGAGGACCTGCACACTTTGAGGACCCTGAAGCGAGCGAGGAAGATTGCGGACGATTCCTCGCACCCTGGATACTCTCTGTTCCAGCTACTCCCCTCCGGCAGAAGGCTGCGGTCCATCAAGACCAAAACCTCACGTCATAAAAACAGTTTTTTCCCATCTGCTGTTGGCCTCCTCAACAAGGCCAAGGGCTTAAAATGACTTTTACACTTAAAATGACTGTTACACTTTCTATAAAATTGTATCTACATAATTACACCTTTCCATACTTACAACGTGTAATCTTGTTTGTATTTTTGTATTTTAAGATTGTTTAATACGGCTAATTAACATTATACATTCGCATTTTATAAGGTCTACTTATTCATAATTTTAAAGATTTTAGCCCTTTGGTATTACTTATACTTTGTAACGTTAGTATAGTTAGAGTGTATACCTTTTATATAAGTTAAGATTCCTACTTGTTCAATGTATGCACCGTCCTGCCATAGTGAATTCCTTGTTTGTGCAAACTTACATGGCGATTAAAACCGTTTCTGATTCTGATTCTGAGGAAGCAGATGTTAGGCAACTCTAACAGAGTCCAATGCCCAGGAGACAAAATACATGAAGTTATGCATTAGCGAAGGTACTAACGAATAGCGCTTTGCAAGCGGGGGCAGAGCTTAGAAAGCAATTTGAGCAAATTATCTGAAGGGTAGAGATGTTAACAGAGACGGAGATGCAAAACTGAATGTTGACTACAAAGAACTCTAAATGATTAGCAAAGGAATGAGAAACGAAATCAGAGCACACGACACAAATAAGGATCCAGCACGATTTCATTTCATCTACATGATGTAAAAGTTAACACTGTGAGCGTGCTACATTGGTGCAAGAGATGTTTATATGTATATATGTAGCAGAACTTATATTGTCTTGTGAACTACCAGGGTGCACCTAATTTCATTGAAGCATATCCTGCCAACAGGTCATTCGAAATGTGAGCTCAAAACAAAACTCAAAATTACATCATAATGCAAATGCATTGTTTGAGACGGAGCTTGTATGGCACCTTAATGAACATATTAATCATTTTTATTATTTACTGCATATGTAATCGAGGGTCTGAGTATGCACGAAGGAGTTACATGTTCGAACCATGCTGTTTCGAAACACACAGAGGACATATGATGATCTTCAAAGCCGCATGCTGTGTCGGCAATTTTTTTCCATTAGTTTTTCGACAGTGATACACAATACTCGGTTAGCATTTTCTTGGTACTCTTCCAAAAGTCATGTATCCATATCCTGCTGTGTTCTTAAAATTGATGGTTGTGGTTAAACTCGGTAAAAGGAAATCATTTAATCGGCTTCAAACTCCTGGCTTCGTGTGTTTCAAGTAACGAAGGTGATCCATCTTCAGGAGAGAGCACAGAATTCATCTTTGTCAAAATTGTGGATTATCTAAATTCTACAATTAAAGCATTGTATCCATCACAGGGCAAATACATTTATATTTTAATCAAATTCTCACATCTGAAAAACATTTAAGTGATCAAATAAAGAATAATAGTCTGCAGTAGTAAGTTATACAGTATAGGGCACTTGATGGCATTTTTGTCAGCAACATTTTCTGACTTCATTATAAAATGTGTGTTTTTCTAAAATATTGAAGGATGTCAGAAATATTCAGGAGAGCAATGTGTTCTGTTTAGTGTGCTCTATGATGGTAAACTAACTGATGATTAACTTTTCACTTAAAGCTAACGGTTGAGAAAACTATCGGTTCTGTTTTTGTGTTTGAATCCTTTATAATGCAGTGTTTCTCGTTATCCTATTTACAACCATTCATTATGGACATGTAATAGTTGTTATTAATGTACCATTCATTATGGATACGAGTACTTTCATTATACTGCAGGTGCAATTTACCATCGGTTGTTGAGTGTCATCAGCATGTTCCCTTTAAAAAATTATTGTGCTGTAAATTATTCAAAGGTTTCTATAATGTATTGTGCGGAATGGAAATATATATTTTTGACATGGGTGTTCCCAACAGCCACGTTTGATAATTCTATTTCTCAATGGAATTTTCCATTATCATTTTAACCTTCATAAAATTAATCCTGTTTTTCATCTAACATTAATACAAAAAGGTTTGTTTTGGTGTATTAAAAAGCAGAGTTTTAATTGGCTAATTCAGACTGAAAGTTTTAGAGGAAGCTGATCTGCCTTCTCCTTGTCAGCTCCAACCTACATCAACCTACATCTGATATCACCTGGAACTCACAGTTGCACGGATGCAATGCTGCACAGCTAAAGATGTGAATGAAGTATAACCTTTTCCTCGCAATAAATTCCGCGTCACTTAAAAAAGCAATAATTATAATGTAGCAAAACCTTTTCTTGACATTCATGGGATTGAAATTGTTTCTGTGAATTTTTTAAGAAAAGCAGTATAATAATTTTTTCCACTTTTTTTGAACTATGTACGATATACACTGATTTGTTATATTGTTCCTTGCTGTCTTAAAAATTCTTCAGCCTCCCAGAACTCATCCATTAAAATGTCACGGACAATGTGCACACGTGCACACGATTTCATGAATTGTCATCAAACACAAAAAAAACTGTTCTATTTAAAAACAAGATTAAAATACATTAAACGATAATGAAATTCTTTCCCAGTTTCTTTTCAAAGACATACTTTTCACAGGTTGAGGGGGAAGACCATCCTGATTTAAATCCAAATGGAGGATGGAACTGCCAATTTCATTTTATTTGCTTTGCATTGTCCTGCCCGCACAAAATACAATACACGATCCTGTAGAAAAAAGCCTCTTGCAATCTGAAAGCCACCAAGTGGCTTTCTCTGCTCTACCATTTGTCAGTGTCCGATGCACCTCTCCTCACAGAACATATAAATCCGTTTTTTTCTCTTTGAGAATTGCTGCGGTTTTATTGAAAAAAGAGAGACGAAAACATGCACGCATTTATTTAACACACTGGAATATTTACGATTAATCTTTGTGCCAAAGATGATAAGATGTTAAGTATGGAATATGTATCATGCTCATGCTGCTTAATATCTCAATGGAGATTCTATCGGGTTTTTTTTGTAAAATGCAACGTCCGTTGAACATTTGCAATGTTTATTGCATCTTAAAATATCGTGGGGCGAGGGTGAGTGGAAAGATCATCACCACAAACTTGCAATCGTGCATGTGTTGTATCTTAGACTTGGGCATCAGCATGCCGTGAGTGTAATTGTATAAACAAGAATTGTATTCAAATTCGAACGGGGAACAAAACGAAACTATTTTCGGAGACTGAAGAGTAAATGGAATGGCAAGAAAGATGGTCTCATTTTTACGTGGCTGGAGGGCTGGGAGATTTCTCGCCTCGGGGATTGTGCCGTGATGTATCGGGCCACATCGGGTTGCTGTGCTCCATGGGCTGTTGAGCTGCACTCCATTTACTGGCCTGTTCCCAAAGGAAGCTACAGTGAATCTAATCTGTATGGGAATTAACATCTGTTCGCCACATTTTTTTTTTTACACATCAGAAACATGCCACATCTATGTAAACGTTCGGAACCTGCCATGGTCGTCGCACTGCCTTTGCAATCTGGAGCTCATCGGTTAGATTCATAATACTCGCGTAGCAGTTGAAACATTGACGGAAGTTTCTAAAATCCCTCCCACAAGTCTGCCCATCCAGCAGTATAAATGGGGTAAAGTGTAGGTGCTCCCAGCTCTTCTACGGCGTCTGGCCAGCGTCGAAGAGTAGGCCAAGCAGCCCCTAGAGGGGCTATCGAGAGCTCCTTCTAGTGGAGACCCTTCCATCACCAGTAGGCACTAGTCTATAATTGCAAGGCTTCACTATTACCTTTTAATTAAGTTTGTTTCCCCCATTGCTTTTTACTGATACGTGCTATATGTACCAAACGTCGGCTCTGCTGTCCATTTTTTTGACCGTAGCATTTAAAATTATTTTCATCAAAGGCTCAATATTTTGGTAGCTGGCGGCAAATGAGTCTGGACAATGATGCTCTGTGGAAAATTTGCAGTGTTCCTGCTGTAGGCAATGGTGCATCCTCACATATATTGCACATTGCATCCAATAAGCATGCGTGAAAGAATTGCCACAACAGAAACAATGTGACGAATGTTGCGTCCCTTTAATGTACTTTCATGCCTTTGATGATTCATATATATATAGCCTGGTTTGTTAACCTTGAGAAAATTAGGGTTTTTTTGTTCATACATTAAGAGGATGGTTTCTTTTGTGGTTAACATTGTAGATGAAAAGCAAATGATGTAATTAATGAAGCAATCTGTGAACCTCGAATCGGAAAACAGGTAGAGCATTTGTGCCACTGGTTATTGAAGCATAACAACATCATCAACAACAACAACACTGAGAATATAATAAACGGAAAAAAGCACAGTGTCAGCAAAGGCGTCGTCTATCGAGGCTAGGGGCAGGCAATTACATTTGATTAATTAAACCAGCCTTTATTTTGTGAGCATCCTTAATCTGTTGTTGCATAACACAAGCAAATACCTTTTCATACCGACAGACGGGCGTGCTGTCGTTCCCAACCTTTAATGGGAATGAGTTTGACCAGAGTTGTTGTAGGGTTTGAACGCCCCACAGCAATTCCAATCAGAGGCTTCGTT
The DNA here is from genome assembly GCF_015708825.2 of Lethenteron reissneri. Lineage (NCBI taxonomy): Eukaryota > Metazoa > Chordata > Hyperoartia > Petromyzontiformes > Petromyzontidae > Lethenteron > Lethenteron reissneri. The sequence continues at coordinate 5,822,953 of NC_083797.1, read as the reverse complement.
TTTGTTTTATTAGGCATGCAGGAGTGATCAGTGTAATTGCCATTCAATTATGGACCGTTGATATGGGCATGCTAGCAGAACTCGGACTTGTGCTGTGCAATTACCTTAACGTCCCCCCATTAGTGATGCTGATGCAGCAACAAAGTATGTGTACACGTATCTGCAAGCGTTTACATCGTGGCGGCGGATTCTTTCTTCGCGTAATGGTTATCACACTGGACTTGAAATCCAGAGGTCAACGGTCCCATCTCATGTCGTGGCAGTTGAAACAGCGGACACGTTTCTTAAAGCCTCCTGCCTGTGTCCACTCAGCATTACAAACGGGTTCAGCCTCCGTCAGTCGATCGGCAGGTTGCCTGTGATGGTGGGGCTAACTCCAGCCAAATCTAATCACGTGTTACATTTATAGAGCGCCTTCACTCAAGGCGCTTGCTTGCCATCGTTTGAAGAAACGGTGGCAGAATAGAATGTTGTGTATTTACGTTGAACTTCTTGGTAATCGGAGGTGGCGGGGAGTGGTGTAGGTGGCAGGGGTGTGCAAGGATTGAGGAATGAGTGACTGCGGTAGAGGGGACTTCGGGATCACGAAAGGGTTGTGGATGAGTGGGACGTAGTGGAGCGGCAAGGAGAAGGGACAGAATGGGCAAGATAGAAAGACGAGTGAGGCTTTGAGAGGGGCACGTACGAAGGTTTAAGAGGGGGGGGACTGCTTCATGTACAGGGGAAATATATTCCATTGGAGGGATGCAAGGAGGAAAAATTAACCCGTAAAAACAAAGTTTTTCACTATAAATCCTTTATATGCGTGGCATCGGTTTTATTTTATTGTTCATTTCTGTTTTTCTTGAGTAAGAGTTTCATTTTAATTAAATATGAAAAAAAAATTTCCTAAAAAGTGGAACATTTGGAAAAAATTAATGCAAATAAATTGTCACGCACAACGAGTTTGTGTGCAAAATGTCAGCTCGATTGGATCACGGGAAGTGGGTTAAAAAACGACCGAAAGATTTGCACGGTCGTAAGCGCGCAAGCAAGCAAGCACGCAAGCAAGTGAACTTAATATAAAGGATTTAAAAATGACTGCAACGGGATTGGACACAGCGAAAAGGAGGGACAGAGAGAGAGAGAGACGGTGTGGAAGTGTAGGCCAAATATCATCTAGACAGCTATTTTAGTGCACACACTCGACTGGAGGTACAAAAACAATGGGCTTGCATAATTCGCATGCATAATGTACGTCGATTACCATATACATAACCCAACCAGCAATGGATACCCATAGTCATATATATGCACCCCCCCCCCAATTCACGCAAGAAGGGCTCACAAGTGACATCATCACATCTACGCCTCTATTTAAGGAACGAAACAGGAAGACTTCTCCACAAATCTGAATGTTGCCTGATGAAGCTAGTAGTAATTACTGGCGAAACGTCGTACTCAGATTGCAAATGTTGCGGCATTGCTCTCCAACACACCGGTTAGTGCTGTACTAGTGACGAATTGGCATGTTCCGTTTACGTGACAACCCTTACTAATAGGCTGTGTTGGTTGGTGGTGGGTTTAACGACACATTTATATATTTACGCGATCTAACCCCAAAAAATACCTGTATTATGGATGATATTGATTGCGAAAGCCTCCCACGTGTGAAACTGACCATCGAGACGGGCTCTCCAGTGCTCCCTCGAGTCAAGGCCTTGTTATGAGTAACTGCGGGACAATAGGTTTTACCATTTCTAGATTTGAAGCTTTAGTGACTGCAAGGATTCATATTCTTAGGTTTTTTCGGTAAAGTCACGTAGGTAAAAAATAGAATTTAAATTAATAAAAGTAAAATAAAATCACAACGTTTCGGAGGCAACACAAGCTTCCGTCTTCAGGTGGAACCGTCACAGCACGATTGCTGTATCAAGTACGATTGCTGTATTTGATACAGCAGTCGTGCTGTGACGGTTCCACCTGAAGACGGAAGCTTGTGTTGCCTCTGAAACGTCGTGATTTTTTTTTAACTTTTAATAATTTTATTTTTTTACCTACGTGACTTTACCGAAAAAACCTAAGAATAGATTTTACCATGTCTGGCAATAAAACAGCTGTGTTAAGATGTTGAAACAGCAAACAGAATTATTTTTGAAGGAATCCTGTCTGCATTAGCCACGCGTACTTTGTGGTGAACAAGCACACAAAAAAACATGCTCTGATAATATTTGCATTGTCTTTGAAACTGATTGGTCGACACCAGAGACATCTTTCTTTTGAGCCTCGTCTCAAAGGGTTAGACCAGAGGACGCCAAAAGGCGAACAGGTCCTATTTTGCATAGCGGGACTGGGCATCTGGAAATTGATTAATCGCTTGTTGGCAAATTTGAATTGGCGAATTCGCTGCAGTATGTTTACAGTTGTTTTTTTTATTCGAGTATAAAGGCAAGTAGAGAAAGTGATCCTCGTTGTTGTGTTGGAGCACGATGTTGACAAAATGCCAAGGGAAATCAAGAGGAATGAGAAGGACCATTTATTTTCAGGTTTGTATATTCTTCCATGTAGTATTCATAAATAAAATGACGTAAAAAATTGCATGTCCATGCCGGTTTTGTCAATTCACTGCTCCTACTCTGTGGACTGAGGGATATTTTGAGCAACCCAACGTTCCTACCAGCTCCCCCCGCAGGAATGTGTTTGTGTTACCATTGGTGGTGGTGATGTCAAAACAATGCCCCTTTAAAAGAAGGTATCCAACCCATGTTTAAACATTTTGTTATTATATTGTTATGTGTTTTATAGCATTGTGTTGAACCCATTTCTGACATCCATAATAGAGTTGTTTTGGGTTAAATCGCGTAAATATATAAATGTGTCGTCAAACCCGCCACCACCCGACACAGCCAACTAGTAAGGGTCGTCACGTAAACAGAACGTGGCCAATTCGTCACTCGCACAGCACGCCGCGGTGTTGGAGAGCCAAGCCACAACATTTACAAACTGAATATGATGTTTCGCCAGTAATTACAACTAGCTTCATCAGGCGACAGCCAGGTTTGTGGAGAAGTCCACCTGTTTCGTTCCTTACATAGAGGCGTAGATGTGGTGACCACGCTTCTGCACTCTGGAGTCAACGTACATGATGCATGCGCATTATGCGGGCCCATTGATCCTGTCTTTCCTGTCCATTGTGTGCATTAAAATAGTCGTGCCAACGGTAATCCCTGTTGAAGTATGGTGGATTGTTTTGGCATGCATTTAAACAATGTATATATTTTTAAAGCCTTCGTGACTGCAGGGATTCATATTCTTGGTTCTTTCGGTAATAATAAAATAATCAAAATATAAAACTATAAAAATTCTCACGACGTTTGGACTGCAGTTATTTCCCTTCTACGTGACTTTACCGAAAGAACCAAGAATATAATGTATTATTTGATTATTCGATTCCATGCAGCACTAAGTCGGTAGCTATCCGAACGGTTAAATTATTTTGTGTTTCTTTCAATAAAATTTCTAACAAAAATAGGCATTGCCTTTAAACACCAGGTATTTCACCAGCATAGATTTAAGCGAGCCTGATTGCTGTTAAGTCGAGTTTCGAAACTGGTCCAGAGTTTGCTTGTATTAGACCAATTTTTTCTGAAAAGATACACTCTCAGAAGGCTGTGTGGCCGATTGTAAAATCTACTTTGATTGTAAATTTTCATGGGGAGAGACAAATATGGGAAGGGGGAATTTATCTGCATGTTTAATTCGTCACGTAATATTAACATTCTTGATTCAAAGCTTTCGTGACTGCAGGGATCCATACTATTTGGTTCTTTCGGTAAAGTCACGTAGGTAGGAAAATAATAGATCACGACCTTTCGATCGCAACACAAGCAATCGTCATCAGGTGAGACAACTACAGCAAGAAAAAAACTACTTCAGCCGATTTCTTGTGTTGCCATCGAAACGTCGTGATCTATTATTTTTCTATCTACGTGACTTTACCGAAAGAACCAAAGAGTAAGATTAACATTCTATTTAAATATTGCACGTATACACTTCTTACTAAATAGGACGCAGAATCATTCAGGCCAATCCAAATTGTGGCAAAAAATGTGTATTGGGATATGTGAATTATGCAATAAATCGTTGATTGAAAATCGCGGATTGTAAATTTTTAAAACAGATTGGAGTGTTTTCTCCAATTTCATTAGAATTTGGGCTACCGGTGTGATGGCAAAGGACAAAGAACTGAGCGCATTGTCCCGTCGCAGAGCAGCGCATGCTCGAGAAATGGACCACCTTAGGCGAATCACGGAACTACTTATGAGATCCCTTCAACTGACCTGTTTTCCACAGTTAAAAAGGACGTTGCACTTTTTCATGCAGCCTACAATTAGAGATGCTAATATCATTACATAATCAACAGTGATTTTTTAAATTCTCTTTATAACTTCAAGGGAAACATGACATTTGATGTGATGTTTTTTTAAACAGTCATTGGTGACTGGGCTTAGGCCACAAATTTAATGCACTTGAGCACCGAGTTTAATCATTGGTGGCTGAACCCGAAATTCAATGATTTTAGACCTGAGTCACCTAGCCTCCTTTAATGTAAATATTTTAAAAGCTTACAGTTTACCAATGTTTGCTTTAATTTCTCTTGGATTTTCCCCAAAATAGACTCATCTCAGTCGGCTTTCCAACTGTTTATAGATGAAACCAGTTATTGAGCTTCGTTCTGGCTTCCCACAATGAACAACCATTAATTCTCAGAGAACTGTTCAAATAAAACAAACTCAGTTATTCCTTTAATATGGTTGGCAGACATTTTGTATGGAAACAGAGAAAGGTGGATGTCAAGATCTCAAGAAGTCTGCCAGGAGAAAATTGGAACCTATGAAAGTGAAGTTCCAAGCAGCAGAATAATAAATTGTTTCATACTCTTAGTTCTTTCGGTAAAGTCACGTAGGTAAAATTAATAAGAAATAAAACAATAAATATCACGACGTTTCGGAGGCAACACAAGCTTCCGTCTTCAGGTGAAACCGTCACAGAAAAATATCTGTACCTTATATAGTATAGATATTTGCTGTGACGGTTTCACCTGAAGACGGAAGATTGTGTTGCCTCTGAAACGTCGTGATTTTTATTTTTAATTTTTTTTATAAATTTTACCTACGTGACTTTACCGAACGAACTAAGAGTATGAATCCTTGCAGTCACGAAAGCTTCAAATCTAGAATAAATTGTTTTGCTTTGGGATCAAATATAAAACATTTGTACTAGATCATGGAGATTCTTATTTTTACTTTGTGCTACTGGCAATGTCAGAAAAAGTCAAAATATTCGCATACAGTTCAGACTCAAAACTAAAATAATGTAATTTTAGTTTTTGGTGCTACACTTACTTTTTCCACAAGTTCCAAATTCAGTCTTGGATGAACTTTCATATCACATTCGTCATATTCAAGGTCCTCCGTGGATTCGACATTTTTTCTCTCATTTCTACCTCCCTACACACTCTCTCCGTTCCAGCAATGAAGGCGTTTTGTCAAAGGCTTCAGTGAACCTTTGCTCGGCTAGAGTTCACGCTATCGTTCCTGCGATTATCATAGCCTGAAGCTCTCTTTCATCAATTCTAGACTTGAAGCTTTCGTGACTGCAAGGAATCATATTCTTAGGTGTTTTCGGTAAAGTCACGTAGGTAAAACATCAAAATTAATAAAAATAATAAAATAAAATAAAGATCACGACGTTTCGGAGGCAACACAAGTCTCCATCATCAGGTGGGACAGTCACAGCCAGATTAGCTGCATCAAGTGAGGCAATGATTCAAGATGTAATCCCTTAAAAGCGAGTTGAGGGGGGAGGAGAGGGGGGGGGCTCATCAGAATGTGGTAGCCAATGAATGGGAATTGTCTGCCCTCATTCAAATCCAGACGTAATAACTTCCTGTTTCCCTCTGCTGATGGCCGACTCTTTCTTTCTCTATTTACAAATAAATCTCTCCTTTCTCCAGGAGTATTCCAACGTTAAACTGTTCTGGACAAAATATTGAGATGCGGTTGCATTCATAAGCTATAAAAACAAATCGTATGCTGCTTTGTTGATTGTGAAAATGTTCAGATCAATGGGTGAACATGCCACTGACTGTCATTTTGCATTGTTCTCTCTCCAAGAAGTGTCAAAATAATGAAAGTGTAGCACTGTAATCGCAGCTCCTTCAAGCGTTGATGGCCCTTCATTGATCATCGCAGTCATCCAGTATGGAATTTCTCCAGTGTCATTAGAGCTCCATCAACATGGCTCCACTTTTGCGTGGGGGGGGGGGGGACATTGACAAAGGGTTACCTCAAGTTGTGGTTGAAAAACAGAGGTTTATTACCAAATAATATGAGAAAGTCAATGAACGTCAAAGTAATAGTGCCAGGGCCGTGGCTTCATATTGACATGTTCTAATGAAAAACTACCTACTGTTCTTGGAAGCCTAACGGGACATCCACTCTGGTAACTTCTTGTCATTCAAATGCTGTTGTGCGTAGACATGTCTCATTCCTTTTGAATTTTAAAATTAACTTCCTTTGGCCTCCTCCCTGCATCATGTTTGTGCCTTGTGTCCGTGACTTCTGTTTTTTGCCCTGTGCTTCCTGAATTGTGTTTGTGCCTTGCAGTGTTCCTGTAATTAAGGGTGAGGATGACAGTTGTGTAGAAAGTACGATCTTTGTTGTTTCGTTTCAGCCAGACAAATTTTGTTATGACAAATTTCACCTGGGAAAAAAATTCACAAGATTTTCTTCAAGTTCTTTACCTCTTTTATTTTGCAGACGTGTGTTGCGGCATAGAGTTTAACATATTACACGTGCGATGCAAGCCGTTGCTGACAAAGACAAACACGCTTTGGGTCAAAATGACAAATGTCACCATTCTGGCATTTACAGAGTAGCAGACTGGGATAGCTTCAGCGAGTTTGTTTAATATTAGTGCACCACCACATAGTCACAATGTCATCTACTTCTCTGTGGGTTTTGATAGAAGTTGCATGTATAGAGGAAACACTGAATTTAAATTCCATGACCGCTTCAAAGCACAGCTGCACAATATATTATATTTCTGTAGCATTTCAGCTGCCAAACTTTTTGAGTGTATGACATTTTAAGATTTGGTACTTAAGAATACCTCGCTTTTAATAATGAAAAAGTTAGACTGGAATCCATCCAATTCTACTACGAAGCAGATTTTTTTACGTGTACATATATTTTAAAAGATTGACATCATGTAATGCCAGGATCACAACTCTGTTTGGGAATTTGGTATTCAATCAGGTGGCGTCCCAGAAAGTGGCTGCAGGCTTAGCTTACCTCTGGAGCTCATAAATATTAAGGTTCCTGCCTGCAGCTTATATCCTAGACAACCAGATAAATGATACATTTTGGTCCAACATTATCATACACCCATACCACTGGGCATCATATAGAACCATGTTTAAACAAAAAAACATGCTGTACCAGAATGATAATAACTAAGTTCTCTATGGAGGCTCAACATGGCTTCATATTCATGAAGGCATTCATATTGAATGGGGCATATGAGTAGAATAAGTGCAATGTCTCTCCGCAGAGAACTTTCCAGAAGACAGCCTTTCCTCTTGTATGAAATGTTGTGTATGAATATCAGCATATGTGGGTGCATGTGTGCATTATAACTATTCCACACTCGTTGAGCTTATATAGGCAGTTGCATCTTTTCACCCACCCACCAATATCGCATTAGCATCTAGCGAACCGTAATTACAATCAATGGTATGTTCATAAAATAGCAACAGGTAGAGTGGTGGTGCAATGGTTAACACACTGCGCTATGAGCCCAACGACCTTAGTATAATTGCTAGCCGTAGCTACCATCAGTGTAAAGTGACATCTGAACCAATCCTATGCCGATTCCTCCCCCCCCACCCCCGCCACTCTCCTTCACCAAGCCACATTGAACCAGCGTGGTGAAGTATGGTCAGACATCTAACATGAGAAAACCATCAAGAAGGACATTGACAAAGGGATAAAAATCTCGTTTTAAAATAATAATAATATCATCAGCAAGACAATGTGATATAGGTTTGAAATAGTGTGCTTGTTTTCCTTTTGCCAATCCACGTTTTACATTAAAACATGCGTTGGTATTTAAATATAAAATTTAGATTCCAATGCATGGCCACTGCACCGCTGTGCTCATCGCCCCCTTGTGTGTTGGGCTGCTTTCTCCTCCATTGCGCTTGTTTGAAAGTTAAAACATGTCCCATGGCAAAGCCTCGGTGTGTAGCGAGCTCACGAGGGAAAGCATTTTTTGAGCCTTTGCCGTTCATTTTGGAGCTATGTTTTCCGCACAGGGCCCAATTAAACAGATTGCCATTTAGGGTTGACTTTTACTTTAAAGGCTGAACTAAAATCCGGCTACATGCCATTTTTTGTTTTAAGTGAACTGACGCTTTCGTTGCCTGTTTTTCTCAAGATTAATCTGTCAATGTGGAAATGTTATTTTGTCAACCCCCACAGTTAGCATACAATGCAAATGGGGTTATCTAAACTTAACAAAAAAATAAAGGTTAATTAAGCCAGACAGATGTGAGTGTAGAAGGGCAAGTGGCAGATGGTAATATAGGTTGTCTGCCAAATAGGCAATATTTCCTGGGTAAATGTTTATTATATTTGAATGCATTGAATTAAACAATTAAAAAAATATCGAAATATATGCAAAGCCATTACTTATCTTCTTGGTTCTTTCGGTAAAGTCACGTAGAAGGGAAGTAATAAAATAATAAAAATAAAACATAATAAAATAATTAAAATAATTTTTTGTGTTTTATTTTTATTATTTTATTACTTCCCTTCTACGTGACTTTACCGAAAGAACCAAGAAGATGAATCCCTGCAATCACGAAAGCTTTAAATCGAAATTTAGCCATTACTTAGTTAATATATACACTGCATTCACTCTATACATGGATCTAGCTGAGAAGGTTTGCAGATAATATGCTCACATTTTTGCCCAGTAACTTTATAAATAGCACATTTTCTCTCTCGGAATATAAAACATGTACACAGTGACAAAGTAAAACATATCGCATGCCATTATATTACACAAGGACTCAAGGCCTAGGGCGATCTGTTGTACAACAGCATTCAGTTCCACAACATTGTATACCAACTGTATCTGTGCATACACTGTGTATATGTGTGCATACATAAACTGGACACATTTAACAAAATGGGTTCTTATGAAAAAATTTCGGAGGCTCAAATTTGCTTTGGAGAATAAATAAAATATTTTAATAATGTACTGAATTCTTCCCGAGTCTGGGTGATGATCCGGAACATATTCCTTTGGGCCAAATTTGCTGCATAGAAATAATTGGCATAATAAGTATATCATTATCATCATTAGCTAGCTGCTGTAGGAAGTCTTTCCACACTGCTGCCACCTCTCACGATCCTGCAATGCCACGTCTATCTCACTCCTTCTCAACTCTCACGAATCTCATTTTACATTTGCACAGTCTTCATCCTCTCGGCTACATTCTATCTTTTGATGGCCGTTGCACGCCAGTGCAATGAATTTGCCATCACCCCTTCTTGCAGTGTGCAGCAGTCAAAATCGCATCTCTCCGATTTTTGTTTGTTCTCCGATCTAAATAATAATGAGACTAAGTTATTTCACGAAACAATTTTTACTTGACCAGATAAGGCCCAAATTTAAAGCAGCTGAATGTAGAAGGAAAACCCGGAGGACCGGGAGAAAAATCCACGTGGCCACGGGGAGAACACGCAAACTCGGAATTTCCAGGTGTCAGGGTCGGGATCGAACTCACGACCGCCTGTATACCAGGCGAGGTAGTTAACATATCGCCAACGTGGCATCCAAGTTTTAATAACAGGATCAATTTTTCGCCCATCTGGATGAAGCCCTCCCCATGCGGTGTCAATAATGGATTTTTTATTTTTCTTCTACCATACTTCACCACGCTGGTTGTTGCACGTGAAGTGGGGATGACAGGACGAGTTCAGATATCACTCGTCACTGGTGTTAGATGTGGCCATAAATCAAATTCAGGTCACTGCGCTCATAGCGCGCTGCATTAAGCAAAGCGCCAATGGTCCATCCAATAGTAATTCAATGGCAATTGATGATGATTATATGCTACACGTGCAGTATGCATTAAATAAAATGTATACACGCTCATCATTAACTAATTTACAGAATTAATCCGTGTTTTTGCACCGTTTGAATGTATATTGCAGAGGGACCTGGATTTGGGTCAGAATACATATGAATAATAGCGATTGCTTGGCTTTTTTGCTTTACCTTGCCCACAAGCAGTAATGTCATACTTGTAACTTTGATGAAGTGCATTATGCACTTTAGTTCAAGAGATAAATCATCATATAAAAAATAATAACTCTTCCATGAATATATTTTCTACAGGAAATAATGGTTGTCTATGTGCCTTGGCAGGTAAAACAAGCAAGGTTGAAACGGTTAAATAATAATGTGCACATATTAAAATATACATATCAATTACATCGTTTTCTCCATGAAGGTAGATATAAATTGAGGGATAATGGTGGTAGTTATTACTGCTGGCAGAAAGATACAAGCAAGGACGCAAAGAAATCATCTTGGTAATGCCTGAGCACACTGATCTTTCAGCTTTTGCCACGCTATAATTAATTTTGATTTTGCAGTGAAACGTTGTAGATTGGGTATCGATTGGTGGGTAATGAATCCCTATCCATGCTGGACTAATCGAAGATTTACTGCTGTTCTCCACCCATTGTTTTTTTTTTGGACGCAAATGTGCGAGCTTTCCAGAGCTGCCCATCATGCTCAGAGTGCAAGGTGGGTGTTGAGGTGGCAGTGATGTGAACAGTGGAGAAATTCCCTCCAATATAGCAGAGCCTGGGGGCAGCGGGGGGGGGATTGTGTCACGTTTTAATGCATCTACTAACGGATTCAAGATCCAGAGCTTATCATTTCTATCGCCCGTCTGGCCCATGCTATAGGAGTTAAAACAATTGGTAACTACTTTTTTTTGTTGCGGGGGAGGGGGCGCGGGTGAAAGGGTGAGGCTATTCACGCCGTAGCTTTTTTTAAAAATATAAGATCCTTTAAATGTTGTGATTCATCACTGTCTTTCAAGGTCCGTGCGCGCAGGTGAATTGTGCACAAAAGTGTAATGAATGAAATTAAGTCCTGGGTTGCCTGCCTCATTACGCAAAGCCACAAGTGGCTCATTACTAATGCATTACAAAAGGGAGGTTCAAAGGACTTCGAGGTGAGGCAGTCGCTTTTTCGCGTCCAATGCAAACCGAAGGTTGGCAAGAAAATACTTTTTTGTTAAATGTCACGCCTTACACGTGGGTGCTGTGCTCTATACGGCGTGCGGTTTAAGGCATATGCGTCCGAAAATAATATATCTTGTTTGTGATTTATTGCTCACGTATGCGTTCCATTCTTATTTAAAAAAAAAACTGCTGTTATTGTGTTAGAGAACCCACCTCTGCAGGTTGTCTTATTTAATCTGATGGATCTTTGCTATGTATTTGACACTTTCAATCGCATTAACTATGGCTCACACATGCCACTTACTAATATCCTTTATTAATCTTTACCTTCTGCTTCACTTTGTATGATTTAATACGAGCAACTCATGAATTAGGATTGATACTCGGATGTGACTACACATCCTGTATTTATGGCTTTCATGTCAATCTCAGTCAATTCGTTATGCTGATAAATCTTATCTCGTATTACATAAATGCCACTTTGGGTTACAGAAATATTATGAATTGCTTTCAATAGCACGAAATATATCGTATCATAGCCTACATATACCTGCAGTTAAAATCCGGCACAGGCAATTACAACCGCCACTATAAATAATTTATCTTGAAAATTCTTACAGGATTACAACTCATAACATCTTAAAGTCGTTGAATGGTACGGGTGCAGCAATGCATCGATTAATATTGATTCTTAAGCTCACAAGACATGCATCGAATCACGTGCAAAATAATTTATGTTTTCCTTATCTGTGGTTTGTGGCCAAATGGCCATGTAGACTCAGCAGTAGAATAAGCGGCTCGCAATCCTGGTTGTGGAGCTTGACTCAGGCCATCTACCCTCTGGGGTCGATAAAATAAATACCACTTTGTCGGGAAGTCAACGATGGATTTTCTATGAAGAGACTGCTATAAAATTCTACCTGTTAAGCCACTTCGTTGATATATTATTTGTGGCCACGTCGCTTCTGAAAAAGAAGCTAGGAGCTCAGTGGGCTTCACATAATAAGATGAAACTGGTTTCGTTTTGTTCGTATTTTTTTAAGTGATTTACAAACCTTGCATATACTCTTCACGCCTGCCGCGTTTTTGTATTGTCTGTTGTTGGAACGTTCTGACCCGCCCCAACTGGACATTTGTGAAAAAAGCTTCATAGCTCATCGGATTCCTCCAGTATAAATACATCTTCTGATTCTGTCAATAGGAATGTAGAAATCTCATTACTAGTTCATGGCTGTAATTAAGATATGAACACCACTTTAATGGTCATTTCAGCAATACATGTATTCGTTTTTTTTGTATGTGCGTATTAGTAATACATTTGCATCACCGCTGGAGCCACTTGAGGTGCGCTACCATTGCCCAAAATGTAAAACCAAACATTACATTTGTCAATCAAATCGTGACCCCTGGTTTTTTTGACAATTCGTCACATCACTGGAAGGTTGTGGCCAGGGGGGGGGGGGGGGTGGGGGGCATTATGAAGGGGGTAGTTTATCATTCCACCCATATGGAATAGGGGACAGGGTGATATGAGCTAAGTTTGTATTCCAACCTCCATAAAGCTGCCTGTGGCAGGATGGTGTCGTGCCAGTGCGATATAAAAAACAAAAAAACCCTTGAGGATCTGGATCAAAATGGCCTTGACCATGAAGTATTGATACAAGTCAACCGTGCTCTTAATGGCACCTTCAGGCTTTTTTTAATCTGACTGGCTACAGTTTCTTGAGATGTCCCTCTTGAAGTTGACTGGAACAAATTTGTCTATAAAAAGACCCATATGCATATTGTCTACTGCTGTGTCCTTTAATTAAATTGCATAGCTTTGGGATATGAGTGATTTATGGGTGGTCAAAACTGTCATAGCTGTCACTTTTTTCTCATTAAAGATTTAACCAACTCGGGAAGAAATGTTTACTTCAGCAGGAACTTTCTGCAAGGAGCTTGTTTTCAAGATCCCCATTCTCCTGAATCAATGTTTAAACGTCTGGCTCAATCTCTTGCATAGTTTGGTCGTACTATGCCCCAACGTCTTAACAACAACACTAACTCGCTCAACTTAGTGTCTAAATGCAATCGCATCTTAAGATGATTTAACAAAAGAACATCTGCATTAGGGAATAAAGGGATGGGTGGGGCAGTTGGTGGTCAGGTAAAGTAATCATGGGAGAGATGAGAGAGAGCCACAGTGGCACAGCTCACGATGAAGCAACTTGGGGCCTATTAAAGTGACAACAACACCAACGAGTCCCAAGGTAACCTTGGTGATTGTCCTGGGTAATCCTCGAGGGAATTAACGCCCATTCACCAAGGAGCTACAGAGCAGCCCCGGCAGCAGACGAGACCTGGGCTGGTGACGAGAGGCGGCAGCGTTGAGGAGCATGGCTGTTAGGCCGAGAGATGTCAGAAGAACAAAAGCGAATGAGGTTTGGGGAGAGGAGAAAGAGCGGCATGGAGGTGCAAAGGGATGCCCAGGGGGAGTTTGTGTTTGGCAGCAGTGACCTCATCAGTGCACAGCTGCATCAACCCAAGGAGGTAGGTACAGCCAGGTGGCCATCTTACCCCCATCACGTTTTATCCAACGCTCTCATTGTTGCTGATATCCTGCGTTCAAAAGCAGGCGGCCACTTGCGATTAAACTGGGTGTCTCGCATTCATCAACTGGTGCCGACCAATCAGCACAACCAACAGTGCACGAGGCGGCCCTTATCCAGCAGTGGGTTGAGAAGAGGGCCGTACATGTACTTAATTTCGATGTCAAGGGCCAACGCATTTCGTTGACCCTGCTCTATGTGGTTGAATTACTCTCAAAGCGCCACCTGAAAGAGAGCCTTTCAGTCACCCACGATGGTGTCCTCACCTGTACGGAGACATGTTTACACATCTGGGAATATCTGACCAGGTGGTTCGGGGACAGAGTCAACGGCTCGCAATTGGTAGCTTGCGAATGCATGTCCTCATTGGGGACTGACTCAGCCCATCAGTCCTCTGGATTGATAAAATACGTACCGTTTTGTGGGGAAGTCAAAAGTGGTTGTCCTGTGGAGAGTCTTGCCCTGTCATAGGAATGTGACATTTTCACCAATGTCTCAGGGCCATAAACAAGAGGCGATCACCGCCTTAGTGCTCATTTGAACAGAAAATCGCTTTAACTTTAACTTGACCTGGAAGAGTGACCGTGTGATGTGCAGTCAAACGTTATTACTTGGGTCGATTTTTTAACTGGATACATAGTAAGGTAGTGAGTAAACAAAAACATGTGTTCCATCCTCAGGCAAATTGAATAGTGTTGGCAATGTATTAGGGGTGTAACGATGCAAATAATCTTCTACTTACATTGATTGCGGAATTTTGCTAATGATGCACCTATCAAGTCACGTGTAAGAAAATCAATGATATTCAATTTATTGTACATCATGAGTGACTCCGTGCGAACACTAGGGGCGCTAGAGTCCATAACATCCCAGTGTTCAAATAATTATCAATTTATAACTCAAAATGTGCCTTCTTATTGTGACAATTCATTACATCGTGAGGGGGTTTCATGATTTCCTACCTGCAGTGTATGAATTGTGTACATTCCCAAAATCGTAATATTTTGTAAAAGCTTGAAAAATGAATTGTTAGGTTTTTTTGCAACTACAGTTATTGTTTTGAGTTAGTGTTGTTGGAACTGTTCAGGAAATTAAATTACAATTATTTTTGATTTACAGTGCTTCCAAATATTTTATTTTTCCAATGGTCAAGCATTTAACGTAAAATTTCACATGTATTTCCTGTTTTTACTATTTTACCCTATTTGTTCAAATTGTGCTATTGGTATCATCTCATGGAAAAATAATGCATTGGAAATCTCGCAGAACAATGCGCCCTGTGTATCGGAGAACATAACTTAGTATCCTTTACCAGTGGGGGTCACACTTCCACGCACAGTCTGCTATGAGATTGTTGTATGAAAGTCCAACACCACTACATATGTTTTCATGCTCAGAGCTGCAGTAGAGCCACAATTAAATGAAAAATTAAATGTTAAGTCAGTGGTTTTTGTGTGCAGTCATTGATGAAACTATCAAGATGCTACACTTAAATTTCGATTTGAAGCTTTCGTGACTGCAGGGATTCATCTTCTTGGTTCTTTCGGTAAAGTCACGTAGAAGGGAAATAATAAAATAATAAAAATAAAACATATGCTACACTTACCTAGTTTAATCACGGATGGCTGCCTGTATTGAAACCCAGGATATCGGCAGTGCTGGCTCAATGTTCTAACATTTTAGCCACATGCTCACTTCAACAATTTATTTTTTATTTTTGTTGTATTCGTAAACGTTGAATTCATCAAGTCATGCACGTTCGTCGAATTAAAACTGAAGCTTTCATTTCATGAAAATCTCCTTTAAAACATCAGAAGGAAAACGCTCCAATAATTTACAGGAACAATCGTTTTCGAATTTGGAAATGAAGCAAATTTGCGTCAGCTTCCTGGTCATAACTTACAATTTTGTGGGAATTAATTGATACTAAACACATCACAATAGCCGCATAACAATTCAACAGCTAGATTAAAATTAACAAAAGGCCAAAGGCTCAGAAAGGCATAACGTTCTCGAGTGCAACAGCTGAAAACATGCTAGATTTGAATCCGACCATTTCAGCTTGGCATTCATGCAGGAGATTTAAAGTGCTGCGTTGACATTCGCCTTTGTGGTGCCTTTATCCCTGCAGGCACTAAGTGCTCAAATCTCATATGGATTACACCTAAAGGTCATTGAAATTCTGCCGGCCTCGACAACCCTGTGCTCGTCCACTTGCGCTTGATCCATAAGGTCTCCTGACTTGGTTTTTTCCAGATCACAGGTTTGTTCTTCTCTTGTGCCGGGGCCATTCAATTCAACTTTGGTCATGTGGAAAAAGTTTTTTTTTGGATTCTTCCGACCGCCAAGTGGATTACGTTATTTTGGGTTGCTGTGGAAGCTAATCCAGAGCATTGCCGGGGTCTTTTTTTGGGAAAGTAATTCCATCTGCATTTTTGGATGATTAACTCATGCGTTAATTTACACACATATTTTAAATGACTTTTCACAAGGACTGCTGCTATTAGAGGAAGTCCATTGTTGAATAGTTTGATGACCTGGTCATAACCAAGAAATTGCAATCGGAAAGTAAACATTCAACGTCAATTGTAAAACATAAGTGGCAAAAAAAAACTATGTATCCAATTGTATTATTTTACACGAAGTTACGCAGTTATTGCAACTTATAGACAATGCATAGCCTGACCAACATCTTACTTGTCATTAAAGCTGTTCATTGATTGGGTTACCCTGAGCTCAGGAGAAAAAAACCCCAAATTTTTTTCGTTAAAACACTGTCATAGATTTCTAAAATAGAAAAAGAAAGGTAGGTATTTGTTATCCAATTGTAAGGAACTTCTGCCAAGTAAGGATTAATTCCAGAGTTATGATGGAACAGATAAACTAATTTTTTTTTTCCTTCTCCAATATATGTTGTGAAAACATCATTGGGTGCTCATTTCACGACACGAAATGGAAAGGTCTCTGAAAGTAAAGGAGCACTTCAATACACGTTGAAAATGTTGGTTTTCATAGCTAAAGTCAAATCCAGACCACTGGAGCAATAGAAAAGAGCAATACCCTGCTACGTATGCTAAACATACACGTGCAGTCCTGCAATTTTCTTGTTGACACCCACTGCTGGTAAAAGGTTCCCAAATCTAGGGAGCTCTAGAGAGCTCTTCTAAGAGGGTATTTGGTCTCTTCTTCCATGCTGGCCCACAACTCTTCAAAGAGTTGGGAGTACTCACAACTTCACCCCGTCACAACAAACCTGCCGATTGAGTGACTGTGGTGTCCCTGATTTATACCACTGAGGGTGGAGAGAGGTTTGGGAATTTAATCAAATAGGCTCAATGTTTCAACTGCGTCACCAGGAGATGGAACTGGTGACATCTCTGGGCTCCATGTCCAGTGTGCGAACCCCTACACTACAGAAGTATCCGCGTCAACGGTGAAAACAATAAAATAATGTATTATTGCCAAAGATAAATAAATAGCACGAATAATGTATAGCAGTGTATACTTCAATAAAAGTTGTCAGAGCACTTTGCGAAATGTCAAAATATAATTAACGTCTCATTCTCCAGGTTCTGCTGCCAGAATAGTTCATAAGGAACATACACAAGAGGTAACGGGTAACAAGACGCAGTCTATTCTCGTAAACGTTGCTTTGCGCAAACCTGTTCAGTAAGCACAGTTATTCATTATTTGCGCTATTATGAACAGAGTTTTAATGTCGGAAGGACGCAGGGATAATTGTAAATCTGCTGGCATGTTGTTGCTGTTGTGAGGGTTTCATGCATCGCTTAAAATTCAAGAAGGGAAGCATCTTGTTGTTTTTTTGTCGTCGTCTTGCTTGGTGATGTGCCATGGTGATTTGGGACTAATTAATTTGACAATGGATGTAATCATTGGATTGTATTTCTCGTCCTTATTTTTTTTTCTCTTCAAAATGTCACTTTAAAATAGACTGTGTGAATGTTTGGAAAGGATATATCATCGTGGCAAATTGTAAACCAATGAATGATGCGACGCAGCGATGCGTAATTAAACCTCCGCTCCAGGCTCCCTTGTGATCTAAACATTCGATGGCATGCATGGGAACATGAAGTATTACAAGTTGCATTGCGCAGCAGTGGTTTTTTTACATTAAGACTTGCATCAGTTGGAAAAAAACACTCCACACGCATATGCATTAAGTTTGTCTACGTTATAACATAGAATTGTTATTGAAGTTGAGAAACATTTACACATTCTTCAGATTTCTATACGAGGGCATCTGCAGAATATTGTAGCCAACGATGGATTTTTATATATAGAATACATTGTAACACACTTGACTCATTTTACAGCACTCTGTCAGTCCCGTGCAGGATAAAGGCCTCCCCACGCTGCGTTTGTCCATCCAGGGTGATGTAGGATTAGAAAAGGAGGGGCTGGTGGCTTGCCAAGACCAGGTCACCGATCACTCACCACTGATATTAACGGAGGCTTGAAGCTGAACTCGGGTTGCCGGAGCAGTGTGCTAGCCACTTCCTCACCGCTACACGTCACATCCTGGTATGTCTTCATCTTCTTGGTTCTTTCGGTAAAGTCACGTAGAAGGGAAATTATAAAATAATAAAAATAAAACATAATAAAATAATTCTCACGACGTTTCGGCCACAACGCAAGCAGCCGTCCTCAGGTGAAGACCAGGTCTGTCGTGGAGACAGCGTCTGAATGAATTAAATCCTGGTATGTGTATTATCAGAAATATTATCGTGTGCATTACAGCATCTCGAAGTCAATATCATACCAACATTAAATACATTGAGCTTTGACCTTCAAGATTTTAACTTTACTACCCACTTCTTTAAGTTGCCCTTAATCAATGACACTCTAAAACTTATAAATATTTGATTCATAAAGCATAATGTGGAAACACGATGGATTAGATTTTGTTCCATTTCCTTTGTCAGTGTACATGTTTCTGATCAATATCATAGCTTGCAAAGTGCACTGATTAAAACCTTTTATTGTTCAGGCATATTGGCATGTTCCATTTCATTCTCACATTCAGCCTTGTGAAAAAGTTCAATTTCTGTACGTTTTGGTCTCCATATATGGACACTCACAAATGAAATGGAACAAGAACTGAAAAGTGTCCAAATAAGCAAGGCAAGCTCCTTCAGCTTGTGCTGAGAACTGCATGGATATGGAAACAAGGACAGATATACAAACTATTATATTGACTGCTTGATTGCTGATGGAGAATGCTTCTGATGGAATGGCAGCCAATAGAAAGAAAGTGCCCAAGAGGATGACACCGTGAAAAAGTGACTGATGATATTAATTTGTGTGGCAGAGTGAGATGGATTGGGGAACTTCAGGACAACGAGGGATGGTGACGGTGTGGAGAAGCCTTAATCTAGCAGGGCACAATTGCAACGACTGTGCATACACAACACACAGACAATCAGGAATACGCTCAATTGCATTTTTATTTTGCAAATACTTTTATTACATATATTTCATTGGGTAAAGGATTACTTTGGATATTAATTGGCACCGTGCCGCTTAGTTTTCTGTTCATGTCTCAATGATTGCCTCTATATTAAATTTTGATTTAAAGCTTTCGTGACTGCAAGGATTCATATTCTTGGTTCCTTCAGTAAAGTCACGTAGAAGGGAAATAATAAAATAATATAAATACAAAACAATACAAATTCTCACGACGTTTCGACTGCAACACAAGCAATCATCATCAGGTGTGAAACCCACAGCAACAACATTTTCGTCGTGATATTTTTTATTGTTTTATATTTTTATTATTTTATTATTTCCCTTATACGTGACTTTACCGAAAGAACCAAGAATATGCCTCTATATTAGTTTACTATTGTATGATGCAATGGTGGCGTAATGGTAGCACACTGGACTTGCGATCCAGAGGTATCTGGGGTCAGCCTCCAAGTGCACCAGTTGAAACAATTGGCAAGATTTTTAATCCTTTATATTAAGTTCGCTTGCTTGCTTAGGACCGTGCAAATCTTTCGGTCGTTTTTTAACCCACTTCCCGTGATCCAACCTAGCTGACATTTTGCACACAGACTCGTTGTGCGTGACAATGCATTTTTGTAAAAAAAATTCCAAAATTTTACACTGTTTAGGGAAAAAAATGTAATATTTAATTACCAATTGTTTAATGCTGCCAGACAATCATGTGACCCATAGGTGGCAGCCATCTCAAGCCAGAAGGACGAGAGGACTCTAGCCGCCCTGATGCCACGCATATAAAAGATTTATAGTTAAAAACTTTGTTTTTACGGGTTTACTTGTTAATTCACCCACCGCTGTCCATCCAGCAATAAATAGATGCATCACGGTTGATCGGCAGGTCGTGTATGGCAGGTTAAAGTGTGGGTGCTCCCACATTTTTAAAAGAGGCCACAATACTCTCGAGAGCTGTTTTATAGCAGTGGCAAGACGAAATCATTGCAGAGCTGCACTATTATAATTTGAATGTCAAAGTGAATATTCGGTCGTGGGTGTGAGATATCTAGTAGATCATGGAGAGATTTGGAACTTAGCAAACAACTAAATTAACTCAAGTGTGTTGAAACAAATTTTCTTTTCACCGTTCATCAAGTGTTGACACGGTGTTCATTTTAAGATGAGAATGTTGGCAGAATCTAGCAAACACGCAGTTTTCAGGATTAATTGAAGACTTTTTTTTATATATATGTAGAATTTACAATATTTTAACACTATATTCTTGGATCTGTCGGTAAAGTCACGTAGAAGTAAAATAATAAAAGCTTTCACGAAAGCTTTAAATCGAAAAATATTTTAACACTGTCACATTGTATACTTTTGTGGTTTCTTCACAAGAACTGATTATAATGAGCATGGGCGCATTAATAAAATAAAATAAATAATTTCAATGCAAATGGAAAACGAAACTGAGAATTCCATCAAAGTGCAATAAGCCATTTTGTCTGGGTAAGGGTAGTAGTTTTAGATTAATGCTTATGACAAGGAACGAAATGCTTTAGAAATAAGGTCACATTGAATAACTCAAGGACACAGAGAGATGAACACACGTGAAACAGAGATCTAGCATAGCACCCACTAATTTTTTGAATTAATAAATATGCTTGGGAAAGACGTGCCATCAAAATGAGTTGACAATTTTGCAAATGTATTGTTTTATATAGTCAGTGGAGACATGGGCAAGAGTTCAGTGTACTATCACATTCATGATACATGCAATCTACCGTAAAAAATATATCTTATGCTGGGTTTCACAAAGATGTTAGATTCTGTAATAATAGCCCCAGCAAGGATATGTACAAATTCCCAGCTGATCACCAATTAGTGCGTATCTTTTAGAAGGCCATGTTCAACCCTCGGGGAGAAAAGGATTTCGTGAAAATGTTGCGTGCAAATAAAAAAGAAGCTCACCAACTGTTATATCGTGACGCATACTGCTGCCGATTGATGAATGCCGTTACAAAAGATGCACTTGTCTTTATTTTGTAGTTGACATGTAGTTGTCATTGTGTATCGTATAAACGGTCACAACACTTGGCATGCGTGAATGACAGCAGCAATACCTTGCACTACTGTCACGCTGTGAACTTGAAAAAATGACAAGTTTACGACGAAAGAATGTTAACAAGCTAGAACACGTTGGCCCAATGCGGAAATTCTGCAGTTCAGTGATTTAAAAAAATCATTTTACAATTTGGGTATCTCATATTCTTAGTTCTTTCAGTAAAGTCACGTAGGTAAAAAAATGAAATTAAAATTAATAACAATAGAAACACAATTTTTTTTATTAATTTTAATTTCATTTTTTACCTACGTTACGTCACGTAGGTAAAAAATGAAATGAAAATGAATAAAAATAGAAATAATTTTTTTTTATTTATTAATTTAAATTTCATTTTTTACCTACGTGACTTTACCGAAAGAACTAAGAGTATGAATCCTTGCAGTCACGAAAGCTTCAAATCTAGAATTGGGTATCTCACTTGCTGCGTTTGCTCATGCACTATCATATCAATAATTATATTATTAAAAATGTCGGCAAGAAGGATTGTTTCACCCTACTTCGCCACACTAGTAATGTGGGTATTTAAATTTGAATAGAATATATTTGTAGAAATTAGTGTAACTTGCTATTTAAAAGAAACGTAATTGTTCGTCTTAAATATTCACAACTGACATCGTCTCTCTGTGATGAATGCATTGTTTTCCCAATATCGTTCCGACTGTAGCTCTCCATAATTGGATTGAATCTGTCATGTGTAGCTGACTCAAACCATATTCAGTGTGTCACAAAGCACATGTATATAATTTATTCTATTTGAAAATAGGACGCTTTTTTTAAAGCTGCACACATATCTGCTATTTTTTAAATAAAATTTATTCAAAAATGTCTCTATTTTAACGAGTTAGGAAAAATAATGCAAATGCATGGGCGATGTAAAGCTCATCAACCCATGCTTTTCACATCCATATCTGGCTGCTGTAAATGTCCACGTGAGACGCCGCGTCGTTGAGCTATCATTTGTGGGCAGGTCGCCTCCGAAAAAAGAGCTACACACAGCTCAGTGAGCGTTGCCTGGGCAAATACAAAATATTATTGGGGTTTTTCGGTAAAGTCACGTAGGTAAAACATTAAAATAAAATAAAAATCACGACGTTTTTATTTAAATTTTTTACCTACGTGACTTTACCGAAAAAAACCCAAGAATATGAATCCTTGCGGTCACGAAAGCTTCAAATCTAGAATAAATACAAAATAGTTTAGTTTCAACTTTATTAATCGCGGCACAACTCTTACTCTCCACAGCAAATTTGAATACAGGATTGAAGTGGATTCATTGGTGGAGTTTTACTTCTATATTTTGGCGGGGGGTGGGCAGAGGTCCGCCTATAGAATGAATCAATCAATTATTTATCTTAATTGTAAGCTGTTGAAAATAAATTAATAAACGTGGCCAATTGAACCTTATGGCGGGGGTCCAGAATAAACGTAAGTGAAAATCGTCATTAATTTTAATTTATTTTTGGCTACTCCGTCCGGCGCTGATCGTTCCGTTCTCGTGTCCAAGCAGCAGCGGCGAGGACGAATGCTCAGAAGAAGCAAAACTTGGAAACTTTGATTAGCGCATCGCGTAGACGGTGGAGCTTCGTCGAGAGGAATAGATTGCCGTAGCGTTCGCATTCAACGGACATAAAATGACGTCGCAACGCACTTTATGAGAGAGCCGGGGGCTTATGGGACTCTGGGATCCCGCCATAAAGTTCATATTTGGGAAGGGCTTTGCCTCCCTCCCTGAAAACTACGCCCTTGAGTCGAGTGCCTGATAAGTTCTAATGTTGCCACTCACCACCACAACCACCGCCCCCGTTATCTGGCAGGAGCTGACAGTGTCTCTCGTTAGAACGAATTTTCAAATGAGTGGTCACGGCTTGTACCTCGGCTGGGTCTTTTTTATTGGGAGGTTTTCAATGGCGGTAAAGTCCAGAATAGCAACACTACCTCCTGCTATTACAAGTTAATTCATTTGGATCATCATTATGAGAGTTATAGTCTAACCCCACCCCACCCCTGTTACGGATAGACGGACGGACATGGCTAATGCACAAATACTTTCAGCCTGAGTTGGAAATCTTTATTACGAATTTAAGTGAAATCACACGAAATGTTATTGTGGTCTTTTCCGCGATTAACTGTGAATCCCGTATCATAACGCATGCTTCCAGTGACTATCTTGGTAGGCAAATGTAATTTGCATCGATTGGCATCTTTGCACCAGGGAAGAACATTTGCTGAATATGTATCTCAGTGGGAAGACACATTTGGGTTATCCTTTGCTGTGAAATAGTGACACCTACAAGTCAGCATTGCGTATTACACCTTGATAATACTGGATGAACGCAGAGCTCACTGCTACGTTCCTGGGGTTGCAGCACCATCACCTGGTCTGAACCCGTTTCTCTCCCCATAAACCAGTCTTTGTTCAATTGATGCAGCCTTAGTGGCTAGCACACTGTCATTGCAGTCTCTGGCGAGGTAGTTGAAACATTTCGGCGAGTCTCATAACCACCCCCAACCTCAGCTTCTATCCGCCCAGTAATATAAATGGGTACAGCACAGTCGATCGGCAGGGTCACGTGTGGTGGGGTGAAGTGTGGGTACTGCCACCTATTGCCATAATTGCTGGGTGGAGACCCCGCCAGCAACGGCGTGAGCAAGGCATTGTATGGCTGCATCTTGACCTCGACGTAAAAAAATCGGTCCATTCCACACATGCCCAAAGTCAACTGCTCCTGGCCACAGCAGAATGATTAAACACAAACTCGCATTATTGCCAATGCTTGCTTCCTACCCACCTCATTCATTCACTCTGTGGGGTTAAGAAACGTGAATAGGTCATTTGTGTGTGTGTGTATATACTCTATACCAGGGGTCGGCAACCAAAATAACAAGAAGAGCCATTTCTTTCCAATTCGGTACAAAATTCAGTATTTCAAGAGCCGCAATGCATCTGAGTACGTACTCATCGTCAAGAAGCAGCCCGTAAAGAGCCGCATGCGGCTCCGGAGCCGTAGGTTGCCGACCCCTGCTCTATACACACATGCAATTGTCTAATGATAGTGACATTTTTCTCAGCGAATATTGTCGGTGGTGTATTGCAAAGTCAATGGCCACCGTTGTCTCCTGTACAGCTAACCAGTGCCAACTTCCTCTCGCAGTCACGCAAGATCGTTGCACACGGAGGGCGGCGCGAATATACGCGCGACTCTAAAAGTGAATCGAACACATCATCTCGCAGGTATGAACGCCTTCCAAAGTTGAGCGCAATGTCTCTACTGCAAGCCACGTTATTAATGGCCCCCCTTCATATTTTCCAGCCCCATCGCATGGGGACAGAGGGGCAGGGCTAAAGAGGACAGAGCCCGTGCCCTCTACCCTTGGTGAAGACTCGGCTTTCCCTTCATATTGGTTCTTTCGGTAAAGTCACGTAGAATGGAAATAATAAAATAATATAAATATAAAACAATACAAATTCTCACGACGTTTCGACTGCAACACAAGCAATCATCAGGTGTGAAATCCACAGCGACAACATTTTCGTCGTGATAATTTTTATTGTTTTATATTTATTTTATTTTATTATTTCCCTTCTACGTGAATCTACCGAAAGAACCAAGAATATGCCTCTATATTAGTTTACTATTTTTCGATTTAAAGCTTTCGTGACTCCAGGAATTCATCTTCTTGGTTCTTTCGGTAAAGTCACGTAGAATGGAAATAATAAAATAATAAAAATAAAACATAATAAAATAATTCTCACGACGTTTCGGCCACAACGCAAGCAGCCGTCCTCAGGTGGAGAACAGGTCTGTCGAGAAGACATTCAGACTCTATCTTCTCGACAGACCTGTTCTTCACCTGAGGACGGCTGCTTGCGTTGTGGCCGAAACGTCGTGAGAATTATTTTATTATGTTTTATTTTTATTATTTTATTATTTCCATTCTACGTGACTTTACCGAAAGAACCAAGAAGATGAATCCCTGCAGTCACGAAAGCTTTAAATCGAAACTCGGCTTCCCCTTATAGATAGATTATCATCGTCGTATCGTTACTCATTCTGCTTTGGCGTTCAAACGGCTGCGTAAGTTTGCTTGTCATTTACAGCGTTGTGCTCTCTGCTCGTCCCACCCTGAAGTTTGCGTGTGTCCCCCTTTAAGCAAGGTCAGGCTACAGGGTTGATGTGAACACATATAGGCATCCCTACTCTTAACACCTCATGCGCATGCCCTTCCATATGCTTACGAGATGCAACAGATGTGTGTATTGACGTGAAGATAAGAGCACAACGATGCTTGGTATTTTGTTTTGAAAGCACATGGGCTTTGTTCATTATTTATAAAAAAAAATTATAATGGAACAAACGAATATCATATTTCCCATGTATTCCTTGTAGAATTCTGTGACGGAGTTTAAAGTGTGTCGCGTTACTATATTTTTAAATCGACTTGGCTTTTAAATCAATTAGGCTGATGGGCTAAACTAGTTTTTATTTACTTGTGTATGACAGAATGAAGATCTGCTTATATATGCTTTTACTTATAATGCTCCACAGCAATACATAATATGTTTGTGTGGAGTATCGGTTTTTGTCTGAAATAGGTGCCATAATTTCACCTGAGTGTTCTTGCCAACAACATCTGGTAATCCAACAGCATTTATTTAGCAAGTCTGACTGCTGATGAGGCCCAGAGGATGGAAACGAGTCCAGAAATGTATTCCTTAAACGAGCACTGTTTGCTAATATTATTCCGGAAAACGAATAGGCTGATGGACACAAATATGTCTTTTATTTATCTATGGAAACAAAATGTAGTTCTGCTTATATAATGCTTGCTTTTAAATGGGAGATTAGCAACGCCTGTTTTTAAACGGGACATAAGCAATGGCAGTCGACAACAGAATACTTGAAAACATTATCCGCAGAGATGGGAATTGCAGGCACAGAAAAAAAACTAATTTTCAAAGTCATGGAAAACAAACCTGGGAAGTAGAGTAAATGGTTTAGATCTCAATAACATCACCACGGCTTGTAAATATTATCACACTAGTTGCCTGTTGGTTTATTTATTTACCTATTTATACGAGCACGCTTATACAGGAATGTGCTCTTTCGATCAATTACATTCTAGTTTACAGGAAGGTCCTAGAGCAACAAACAGCGAGATAAGTTGACTATTACATAAAGATACACACGTAAACTATATACACTAGCGTGGCTGTAAGGTTTATGCAATGTATTTCCCATATCCAGGGCCAGCTTAAGTGTTGGGCCCAGAGTATTTTATAGTTTAGTTTTGGGGGTCCCTCCCTGTATGCTTAATTCCTTCCCCTGATTGTTTTAAAATCACCCCGTGCCCAATGTCAATAACTCCATTGTTATTCATCGTGGTTATTTCAGTTGTGTTTTGTAAATGTCACGTGTAAAAATAAAAAAAATTCAGCATGTAACTCGTAACAACAGGCATCGTTATGATATTCCTTTCATTGACACATTTCCTCTAGGATTGGCAGTGCAGTTATACTGCGTTTCAAATATGAGAAAATCTCACGCATATTCTTGGGGAGGTCATCATGTGAGGCCCCAAGCTGCACCTTCTAAAAGCCGTTGCATTTATGTGACCCTGCCTATATCTCGCAGAGCGTCATGGGTATTGCCCCTGAGGCAAACAACACCGAGTCCAAGTGGATTTACTGTAACGGTTGTGTTTCACTGTTGAAATGTCAATTTATTAAAATTCCTTTTCGGGAATATGTCTTCCATTTTCCAAGAATAACCTGAAAAAAAGTTAAATTATGAAAAAAAAATGGGCAGATATGTGACCCATCGTTTTGTTTTGATCCAAAAGCATGTCAGAAGAAACGACATCACTTATATTGTTTCAATGCTGCCTTTATCCACAAAAAGTGGTGTCATGTGGCATGAGATTACATCACTTTTGTGAGCATTTGGCATGTTAAATTATAACAATATTTAATAGTAAGCCATTGTAATTTCCCCCCAAAAATTGTATATCCCTTAAAAGTCCTAAAATCTGAAATCAGACATAATCAGAAACTCATTCTGAGTCATTGTGAATGTGTGTGCTTATCGTAGTTTCCGAGCCAGTTATTTTTTTTGTTAAGAAATGCAGTCCCAGGGGGAAGATAACTTCAGGCACTGTAACAGTGGCGTTTTGAGACCCCCTGTGGAACTGGTATACATATTTATAGTCTTGCTATGTGAACTCTTCTTGCAGATGTTTTTTATGTTACTCTCAAATTCAAACGTACTGCTTGTTATTAGTATTGCTTATGATTGCAACCTATTACCTGGTGGGTTCTTAAAGGCACGCAGTTGTTCTTAGATGTTATGTCGTTTAGACTGCATTATATTACTTTGTAAATGTTCCAAATTTCACCCCGATGCCAAGTCATGAGATAAATTAGGCCTATCCATTCGTATCTCTCACAGAGCACGGAGGGCAGTTTATATCCTATCCATCCCGTATATAAAAAATGAATCAGTAATACTTTTGACAGTAATTAAGAATGTAAATGTTAAGATTATTTATTAGTATGCTTTTTTTGAAATGGTACAAGCTGCAGGCAGGGTGAATATAAGCGGTAGACATACATTGAATACATTATAGCTCAGAATTTGTCATTAAAATCATATCTATATCATAAAATGTGACGATCAAAACTATAACATTCATAGCATAACGGTGTTGCTCTATTGCTGGTTTAAACAAATCGCCAATTTCAGCTGGATTATTCAGCATTTATATCTCTCAACGTTTTAAAAGATGTCACCGAACAGCGTTATTCTCTGTCAAACATTATTTTGAAATTTCCCTCCAAAGTATAGGTGCTAAAGCAATTTTGTTTACATTTGTTGCCAAAATTAACGTAAACATCTGCAGTAGTTGGGGCTTAGCTATCAATACAATGCAAGTTATTCTGCACAGATGGGCACAATTGGAAAAATTAACGAAACAGCAAAAAGGTTCACGTGATTTGTATCCATCCCTTGTTTGGTGCACACTAAAAATGTTCATGCAAGCATCATTAGACCCGTCACATTTTATGACGGTGGATAAGGTAAAGCTTAAATATTTAGAAACCCTTTTGTACATACGCTTTCGTTTTCATTGTATGTTTCACATTCACCCTCATTTAAAAGATCAACATCAACATCGAAACTTTTACAATCCTCAAACATTTTATACATGAAATCGGATAACCCCTTTATTTTTTTTTTGCATGTAAGTAAATATATTTTGTTCCTCTTTCAAAAATTACTTACTCCTGGTTTAAATCCTCTCATGTTATTGCTTGAAAATTTCGGCATGCTTCATCTTTAAAGTATAAACATTTAAAAAATAGGGACAAAAGATAAGTTTGCTGTTTGAGATAAAATCAGGACGAAGCATAGCAAACGTGTTGCATAGAAGAAACTAGCAACAAAAATGTTCACAATTACATTGCCAGACTGTGATATGACGCCGGATTGTAAACTTTTGAGATAATAGTTACCTTCCGAATTAGACCTGCTAATTGTAATTTTAGACACCCTAACCAAATAATTCCTGAATCAATGCACACATTTTGAGACTTCAGATGCTAAACATCATTAAACAGAATGGCGGTGGCGGTGGTGGTGGGTGGGTGGGGGGAAGGGAAATAAAGAGCATGGCATTTAATAAAATAATGATGAAAAACAAAAAAACAAGTCCACACAGTACCAAAATATGTTTCAAGTTATAAAGTAAAAAAGAGCCTGAGTAGACATTGTTCCAGCCTTAGTTGTTGTCACAGAAAGTGGTTTGCTCGTACATCAGACGTCTCACTCACTCCCATCCATTTTTTTTTAAGCGCTCGACTTCCGGGCTCGATACCGAAGAACTTAAGACTCGGAGGATGACTCTGCAAGGTTGTCCTGTAAGGATTTGAACATTTGCGAGTTCAAGAAGCGGGGGTAGGAGTCTCTGTGCATGAGGGTATAGATTTGCAACTGCGCGTCGTCAAATGTGTGGGACGTCGGTTCCAGCATGTTCCGATTGATAACCTCTCGTACGCGGGAGTCAAGGCTGACCTGTGAAGTCAAAAGTCAAAGTGTACAAGTTATCCTTCTGTTATTAAGTTCTAGATTTTCTATGTTTATTTAAATAAAGTGTGCAAATACGCTGACTAAAGACCAAAACGCGATGCCGGGAGACGCGCTCCCAGGCTTCGACAATATTTTCTTTAAAAGTAATATTTATTGCATCAACTTTATACAGAGTTTAATAAAAACAACCCCATATTCAGATATCTGTCGTGAACTTTGACACGTAATTTCATGACAGCATTAGCATGGGACAGGAATAGGAGTGGGGTGTTTATTTTTAAATGCAGGAATGCAAAGGGGGGGGGGACACGTTTTCTTTTAATCAGCGGTACAGCACGTGATGTACTGCAAAACGACGCGAAAATATTTAGTGGAACAACAACATTCCCACACACCTCCTTGGGAGACAGTATCGAGATATAGTCCTCATATATCACCCGGGCCTTCTCTTCAACGGCTCGTTTGCTGGCTTCTCTTTTCAAGTCCTCGCAGGCCAGCCAAAAGAGCATGTTCTCTTCACTAAATTCAGTCCGTAAAAACTCTCGGAATATATTTCTTCCACCCGCGCTCCGGATCAGCTTGTCAAAAGACTGACCCCACACTTGCACCTCCTCCATCGATGGTTTTCCACTGCTTTGGGAGTGGTTGGGTAGAGGGGGATGGACAATTCAAAACATACATTTTAGACCTCATAATGAAATTGCAAACAATTATATGGCAAACACATCGTGAAATCCTCAGTCTCGATTCCGGATGTATGTTGAACTTCTTTTGCACCGTACACAGCCAACCGTGCTAATCGGAGGTGCGGGAAAGTAATATGAATGTCATTGGTAGTGTAATCGCTCTCAAGTCGAAGTGATGTCCTGATTCAATGAGCATCAAGGCCGTGTGCATCTCCCGTTTACAGCCCAGAGCCAGCGTTGGAAGTTTCACAATCATGTGACGGGGACATGTCCTCTCCATAGGACAATCTTTTGTCAAGGCGCTCTTCCCCCTCCAACCCAGCTTAAATATACGCTCCAAGCCTGGGGTGTTTCATTCAGACGCTGTCTTCCCAACAGACCTGTTCTTCACCTGAGGACGGCTGCTGGCGTTGTGGCCGAAACGTCGTGAGAATTATTTTATTGTGTTTTATTTTTATTATTTTATTATTTCCCTTCTACGTGACTTTTAATTTTATTATGTTTTATTTTTACTATTTTATTAGTTCCCTTCTACGTGACTTTAATTTTATTATGTTTTATTTTTATTATTTTATAATTTCCCTTCTACGTGACTTTAATTTTATTATGTTTTATTTTTATTATTTTATAATTTCCCTTCTACGTGACTTTACCGAAAGAACCAAGAAGAGGACAATCACGGGTGACTTCCCTGCAAAGTGATACTCATTTTTTTTTATCGATCCTGCACAGAAGTTAGCATGAGCCAACCCTCCGCCGGGGAATTCGAACTCACAAATATTGCGATGGTAAGCCGTTCCCTTCGCCATCGAGCAACCTCTCCGGAAACCGCCGTGGCGAGTTAAAGGCAGATGCCTGAAATGTCTTGCTCACAGCCACCGCTGTCAGAAACGACCTCTGGCGAAGGGACCTCCAGAGAACCCCTTCCAAAGACTGTAATAAAGCTGAACAATTTTCCAATCAAAGTGAATATTTGCCTTTCTCATATGCTCACTGGCTCTTGATTGCAGTTTTCAGTGTGTGAAGATTGGCATTATATACGTAACATATTTACGGGTCAACGGAGAGGTCTTGCATCTGGACTGTGCTGCAAATCTGTCCGTGTTCATTACTGTCTGATGTTTGGTTGAGCAAGGACTACAGATGCCAGACTATCAGCAAAGCATACCACTGTCTGTAAGAGTAAGGCCATGCACAATGCCTACCCATTACCTTCCTCGACCAATGGCACTTTGCACCACAACAAACTCACACTGCTACCCTCAAAGTCCCAAACTGCTTGTCTGTGTTTTACGTTTTTTTATCACTTTTCACTAAAATGTAAAGAATGCATGAGTTGAGAATCCATGCTGCTTCGTAAATATTTACAGAACACGTTGACTGGCTTCAAATAAGTTGTATAAAATCTCATTTAGGTTCACCATTGGAACCTCCTTTTCCAGTAGCAAAATATGATAATTGTTTTTTTTCCCCTTTTATCTGGCAATAAAACGGACACCTTTTTTACAAGGAGTCATGTTTGCATTGACCACGATACCTGCGGTCGGAATGCAAACAAAAAACACAACTCTGATAATGTATAAATACTAATGTATGCACCGTCCTTGAAATTGATTGGTCCAACACCATGTGAGACGAGGCTCTAAGAAAAGCTGTCTCGGGTGTGGACCAATCAATTTCAAGGACAGTGCATACATTATCAGAGTTGTGTTTTTTGTTTGCATTCTGACCGCAGGTATTGTGGTCAATGCAAACATGACTCCTTGTAAAAAAGGTGTCAGTTTTGTTGCCACATAAAAGGGTAAAAAACTAATTTAGGTTGTTTTGCAGCATTATGAGTAAGAGCATATATAAATATATAATAAGAACTCAGAAAAATATGTCTCAGGAAGAAAACTGGACTGGTTTTTGGCAATTCTGGTTCTCATAAGCAGAGTCAAGCTTCGATTTAAAGCTTTCGTGACTGCAGGGATTCATCTTCTTGGTTCTTTCGGTAAAGTCACGTAGAAGGGAAATAATAAAATAATAAAAATAAAACAGGTCTGTCGGAAAGACAGACCTGTTCTTCACCTGAGGACGGCTGCTTGCGTTGTGGCCGAAACGTCGTGAGAATTATTTTATTATGTTTTATTTTTATTATTTTAATATTTCCCTTCTACGTGACTTTACCGAAAGAACCAAGAAGAAGAGTCAAGCTTGTTTAACCCTTTTGCGTTCCAAGATGCATGCAAGTTGCAGGGTGGGTCCCGTTCATCGCTGAATATCAGAACACGCAAGCGACTCGCCGTTAATTGTATTTAGAGAGGCATAGCGCCTGTTTTTAAAGACACTGTACTCACCACAGAGAATTGTAGTGACACGACCGCACTCTACGATAGCTGGCGCCAAACCGTACCACACACCCTCCCGCATGGTCTTGTTCAAGCCTCGGTACCGATAAAGTTAATTTATTTTTTCTTTCGATTCCATTCCGATGATGTGCCCGCATGTGCCTGTACGTCGATGACGAACGGGCATGTCATCGGAATGGAATTGGAAGAAAAACTGATGACATACATGTACATCATGGGAAAGGGTTTACATATATTTTGGGGTTTGCTCGTTGAAATGACATGTTAGGCTAACTCAAAAGCTCAAATTGATTTTCTACTCCAATGAGTAGAATAATGTTGAGGCAGCGGTAGAAATTCCACATTCCAATGGTTGCAAGCGAGGTCTTTTGAGAGGACAATCACTGCCGAATTATCCACAAGGCTATTCCATTTTTAAATCCTTTATATTAAGTTCACTTGCTTGCTTGCGCGCTTACGACCGTGCAAATCTTTCGGTCGTTTTTTAACCCACTTTCCGTGATCCAATCGAGCTGACATTTTGCACACAGACTCGTTGTGCGTGACAATTTATTTTCGTGAAAAAAAATTCCAAAATTTTCCACTTTTTAGGAAAAAAAAATATTCATTATTCATTTAAAATACCAATTTGATAAAAATGAAACTCTTACTCAAGAAAAACAGAAATGAATAATAAAATAAAACCGATGCCACGCATATAAAGGATTTATAGTGAAAAACTTTTTTTTACGGGTTAATTTTTATTGATCCTGGAAACAAGGTGGAATGAGTCAGCCTTCGACTGAGATTTTAGCTCACAATCTTCTAACTGAAAGCCATGCAATGTAACGCTGTCACCCTGCCACAAGGAAGCGGTTGTATGAGTGGTCGGTCATAATGCTCTACAATTTCAAGCTTTGAACCTGATGTATACTTCAGAAACATTTTACACCATCTTTTTGTTTCATATAGCAAGTATTACATACTCTTTAGAGGATATGTTTGTACTGCGTGAAAGGCGTAATTATATACACCCTTTGTCGTAATACAGAAATGTTACTTGTTAATTATTCTTTGAAATATGTCTCTGCTCAAACTCTGAACATGTCAGTACCTTTGAAATAATATTTATGAAGTAGTAGTAGGTTTTTACCCTTTTAAACTGGTACAAAACTGACACCTTTATTCAAGGCATCATGTTTGCAATAACCACAACACAAGTAGTCAAAAAAGCAAACAAAAAGAAGCAACTCTGATAATGATAATAATATGCACTGTCCTTGAAGTTGATTGGTCCACACCCGAGACGGCTTTCTTTAGAGCCTAGTCCCCATTGGTGTTGGACCAGATGACACCAGAAGGCGTACAACTCAAACACAGTGCAATATCAGAGTATTGAAGGTAAAAGTGCAGCACTGCAATGTTTTTCTCCACGTCACTGCAGATTGAAGGGCCTCCACTCTCGAAAGCCCTTACCAAAGGTATTTGGCCTAATCTCCCACGCTGGCTAGACATCTTGGAATATCTCTGGAAATACTGTTGGGTTGGAATTTAAGAAATGTTACCATTGTTTCAATTGCTGCATCGGGATATTGTTTGCCTATGGATTGTAAGTACAGTATGATAACCATTACACGACGGCAACATTTCAGAAACTTTGGAATTAAATTAATAACAATATACATTATACAACCACGTATAACAACATGATCATTACACATTTTATATCGTTCAGCATCATATTCTCTGTGGTAAGATTGCCTTTTCTTTGCCGCACACTTCCCTGAAAAACCATAGATTTAGCTTACAACGTGTGATTGTTAAGATTAACCTTTGAAGTAGTCGGTGAGGAAAATGTATCGGTAAAAGAAAATAAATCACACACAATGCTACACTGGGAAATTTCACGTATGTGAACGAATACCTGCTGTCTTTGTTTTGGACCATTTCAATCCGAGTTTCGCGGGATGCACGCCTGCTCTTCCTCCTTGCTGTCTCTTCGTTTCCCATCGTAATGCTGCATGGGAGATGCACCACAGGTCCATTCACCGCTCACTTGCACATCGATTACAATGATGTTTCAATGATATCTCGAAGCAACGATTTTTCACTGTTGCACGCACATTAATATTTACCATTTTTTTGTTAATGGCATTTTAAATGGAAAGATAAATAAACACAGTGTGGTTTCATACAAATGTTATTTTTTCATTTAGTGTCGTTATATGTTATGTGTGTAAGAACAAAACAGTGTTTGGTGTCCAATAATAAATGTAAATACAGTACACAAAATAGTACTTACCCTGTCCCATCAGCATTGTTAAGCTTAAAATAAGGGCTTTCACAAATAGGGATATGAATTAAGGATAAAGTATGTTGCATAACAACAACACACTTATTATGCAACAGTTAAACCTTTTTTTCCTCTCCCAATAACACAGTGGCCTGCATATAAATGTACAAAGCAATTCGTTGTAAGCTACGCCATGTTACAATTAATCAATTTGAGGGAGACCAATTCACAAAACGGCCGCAGCTGAAAGCATGCAATGGCAAGTGCAAATTGTGCAGGTGATTTGTGGCCAAAACAATCGAATTGCCTAGGCCGCCTCTGGGCTCTGATGATGGAACAGGGTATACTGTACCAGGAGGAAGAGCAGCAACAGCACCAACAGAAGCAGCAAGCCGGTGAGTGTGGAGAAGCCGGTGCCCCTCCATCATTCTGCACCGTCTGTCGCCTGCCCATGTCTGCTCACTTGCATCCCTTATCCTGTGAACGTGACACAAAGACAGAGTTTTCCCATATAGCCTTTAACAGACTGGTGGGGCAAGGGCGGTTGTTAGCGAGCACCTATGAAGAGCAGCGTGGCACACGAGAGGGTGGGTGGCCAGCACCACGGTCTTTGTCGTCTTCCCAGTGGCAATGTTTACGCATCGTGACAGGTACTTTTTTGAGGCTGAGTCGATCTAGGGAAGGCCCGGGGCTGTTGCAGATCTTTGTCAGTGGTCTTGGCCGTCAGTCGTAATCGAAACTCTGGCCTTCGGGTTCAAATCTCTGCGCTAACTACCACACCGCTTCTCTCCACGGCTCCAAATGTGGCACACACACACACACAGGGCGCGCGTTCACACATGGGCGATAATGTTACTACAAATGCCACATGATGAAATGGTAACAAAATTAGTGGCTGGTGCGTTGTTTTTTTTAGACGTATTCAAAGGGTACAACCGCCGCACAAAATAAAAAAAACAATGGAATTTTCCACGCACAACGAGGCACGAGGATGGCTTAATAAGAGGTGTGTATACAGTGCACACACACACACGAATCGTAAGTCAGCAGCAAACAGAGTGTTCCATTTTCATGGGGAAGGGGGAATTTGGTTGGTGGCTGTGATATATAGGAGAGGATGCAGACTGGGCATGCACGAGGGTGCTGTTAGAATTCGAAACCATCTCCACGTCAGCCAGAAAATGTCTAAAAATAAAAGGCCTTCGTGGAATTTACCCTGGTCACTAGATATATTTCCAACTTGAATCATTTCCAACGCCCTTGCACATTTGTTCATTTGTTTCCCATAACGCCGAAACTGCCTTGGGTATTGCATTGCACGGGATGTGGCATTCTCCCCTTTGGCCAGGTTTGGGGAAGGCAAAGTAATTTCTTTACTGCATAAACGATAGAACACTCAATATTATATCAATTAGACTAAGGAGATGTGGAAGGGGGGGGAGGGTGTCAGGACTATTGGTGAAGTGTGTTCTCCTCCGGAATGTTAAGACAAAAGGGACATCAGCATATGCAGCAACAACAACACGATTAATAACACATCACTCCAATCACCCTTTTATCAAGGCCCCTTCCCACTGAGGCAGATGACATAACCCCATTCTTGCAGAAGCAATTTTTACACAAAGGGAATGACGGCGTCACTTCCGCCTGGTGTAAAAAAAGAGACATCTCGATCCGCCAGTGGCGTCGTACAATGCGCAGGGCTTTATAAATAGGAATGATCAAATAGACCGGGTGAGACAATAAACAATACCAATAATCATGGCCACTTGGTCTCCCGTGTTCGTGACATATGGGCACCCAGACTAACGTTGATTCCCGCCGCCAGCTTTGAATTAGAAACGTGAGCAACGCTCCAACAAAAACAATGAATAATTATTGCATTTATACGGACACAATGAGTCCACATAAATGTGCAATTTTTTTCTTACAAATGCAAGTTGGTTTTTTTCAGTTACGGTTGTTGCATATTATTATTATTATTCGGTCTTGCACGGACATCCTTTGGTATAAAATTATGTTTGTAACGTGGAGCCAAAAAACAGACAACACATTTTTCATGAATATGTATTACAAAACAAATAGAAACCCACAATGAAAACACGTTTGCACATATACCAAACAAACACGCACTCACCACACCTTATACAGCATATACAATGAGCCACATCCAACGTACACATAAAATGTATATCACTGTGTATAATATACGCAGTATATTAAATGTCAAAAAATGCGCGCACCGGCACGAAATGCTGAGATCCGCAAGCCGCCGGTGCCACATGCCGTGGATGTGCTTACCGGGTGAGGCTGGGGGGCCCAAGCCAACAGCTGTGACTCCTTCGTCGCCTTCACGCCCGCATCAGCAACAAGAAGGAGCTTCCCTCCCGAGAGGAAAGACTCCGCCTGCCATCGGGGCGACCGGCCTTTATCGCCACGCCGGCCATGCAGGCAAACGAGCGAGCGAAGAAATGAAGAGAGATGATGCCGTTGGTGGTGGTGATGATGATGGTGATGATGAAGTTGAAGATGAGGACGACGACGACGATGATGATGATGACGGTGATGATGTATGTACACGCGAACGCAGGCGTTTGGAAGGGCGGAATGGTGGGATGACGACGATACGGCGAGAGGGAGAGATGTCGGTGGGGGCGGAGAGCGAGATGTGCGAGATGAGGTTGAGACAGAAGGCAAGGGGGGGGTGGGGGGGGCACAATGGGACCACGTTATTTCTGAGCTGCGCCGGTGTGCATCTGACAAAACACGCGTCTTCTTCCGCGGCACGTAAATGGTCTTCCTTGACGTCGCGATCGATTGATTTGAAACGCTAAATAAAATAAAAGATAGCGTTTTGCCCTATTCCACAATTTCCGCCTACCATTATTTATTACATATTACGCAATTATTCATATTGACGCCGCTTGCAAAATCGTTCCAAATGCATTGTTGATTTCTCTCTGCCTGCCCTGCATCTTTTTGTCGTCGTGTGCTTCCTCTTCTTTTAATTCTTCACCGAGTGCTTGCGGTTCCCCATTTCCATTGTTCTTCAGTCACCTACCACCACCACCACGATCATCTTCACCCGCTTAACGCGCGCGTGCGCTCAGGTGCCTCCTCCGTCTCTCCTCTCTCGCACTAGAAACGAATCTTCCTGATACTGCTGCTGCCGGTACTCCCACTATTGCTGCTGCTCCTGCTTCAGAACAAGCAGCAGCAACAGCAGGATGATGATGACGACGAGGAGGATAAAGGAGGAATGGTGGACTGCCTCCTGTGAGCTGAGCGCTCACGCCCGAGCGAGCTGTCTCAGGCCAGCAGTGCCGCAGTGTTGTGTGCCGGGTGGCGGAGCAGCAGCAGCAGCGCGCTCTGTCCCAGCCCGCGGGACAAAGCGAGGAGCGGCGTTCCACGTTTTTTTTTGCTCCAGCGACGGCGCAGGGCTTAGCGGGCGCAAGCGCTGTGAACGGGGAGAAACCCGAGTTCGAATTCAAGCCACGGCGAACACGGGTAGCAGCAGCAGCAGTAGCGGCGGCGTGTGAGTCGTATCTAAAATGGTATTGGCCCTTTTTGCACCCACCCACCCTCTCTTTCTCTCTCTCTCTGCCACACACCCCCCACCCTGACCACCCCACTGGCCCAGCGTGGTGAAGTATGGTCAAAAACACCCCATGATCGACATGGCGTGGGGAATCCTCTATTCATTTTGTGGATTGAGATATTGAGATTGGCTGGAATAAAACAAACAATCTCCCTCCCCCATCTAATTCCGACTACACACTTTCTGCTATACAGTGCGGTAATTGCAATTAGAGGGGACGCGCGGTGCGTTTTAACATGTTGGGTAATTGTGTGCCATTGTGGAGCGGTGGCGCAGTGGTTGAACACACTACGCTATAAGGAATCGGGCCGCACAAATTCGATTCCAAATCGCGGCCAACACCAATAACTAAACTAATCATTTCGTCAACCCAAATAGACCGGCGTGGGGAAGTATGGTACAATTACTTCGACGACCGCTACGGGCGTGGTGAGACCTTTATCCAGCAGTGGATTGACAATGGGCTGCATGCTTTGTTAATCTTAAACCATTGCTGTATATATAATCACTAGCCACAATCGACTGCTGGATGAAGGATCAATGAAATGTAAAGAGTATGTTGAATTTGTGTTACATTTTGAACCAACTATTACATACGGAACCCACTATCGGCCATGCGACAGATAGAACACGTGCAATTATAGTATAAGGAATGTACATGTACACTACTGTGTCGACAAAGATCCCCCATATAGCCTTAGCAGACTGTTGGGGTAAACACTGTTAGCGAGTAGCAGGGACGGCACAAGAGGGGGGGGGGTGGGTGGCCAAACATAACTCCCGACCTCCTTTGTCTCCCCAGTACTGATGTTTACACACGGCACCAGGTTCTCATTTAAGGCCGAGTCGACCTGGGGGAGGCCCACGCACCAGGTTCAGATATTCGCCACTGATTTTGAATCGAGCTCGGGTCGCCGGGTTTCTTAGCGCAGTGCGCTAGCCACTACGCAACAGCTCCCCACACACGTACCACACGGCACGGAGTGCAGTGGTCATAAGCCGTGCACCGAAGCCGTGAGGTTTATACGTGTATAAATGATTGCGTGGTATATATATAATATAATAGAGTACACCGTAAAAGCCATTTATGTATGTGCTGTAAAAATTGCATAAGTTACATTGGGTCATTTAATGCTTGGTCGATTTGTAAACCACGTTGCGCAGAACAGGTCTTCGTTTCATGTACCTACATTTAATACACTGTTAACATTGCAATACACCTACATTCTAAAAAGCCTCATCATCATCATCAGCCATGGTCAATCCAATGCTACCCAAACTCGCTCTCTGCTAATGCAGGGCAGCGCCAACGTGTTTCCGAATGTGTTCAATTGCTCGTGAAGATGCTGAAAGTCGCTATGCTTTCCACTTCAGATTCGCGCAGTGTGTATTGCAGGCAAAGTTGTAACAAACAAAGGCTGCAACACGCGTGTGAATGCGATGACGAATGTTTTCATAATAACGTTTTTTGGGTAAGATCGCGTAAGTATAAATCTGTCAGCCCGCCAATACGTGATACACCTTACTGGTTGTCTGTGTCGGGTGGTGGCGGGTTAACGACCCAGTTATACTGGTAGGAACCTCCTGGTTACACCAGCCCACAGGGAATTATTGTGTCTGTCCGTCCATCGTGCAGGGAGGGGCTGGGTGGGGAGGGGCTGGGTGGGGAAGGGAGAGTGGGGAGGGGCTGGGTGGGAGGGTGGGGCTGGGTGGGGAGAGGGGGGCTGGCGGGGAGGGTGGGGCTGGGTGGGGAGGGGCTGGTCACCCCGTGGTGCCCTTATAAAACTCAACGTTTAACCTACTCACACCGGCTTGTGCCCGCCCGCACAGTCGGGCATATTTGCGGAATACACCACGCCGCCGTTGACCCTGGCCATTGACCGAGCAACCCAACGTTTCTACCAGCTCCCTCCGCAGGAATGTGTTACTTAGGCGATATAACCCAAAACACCTTGATTATGAATAATATTGGTCGCGAAAGCCTAAGCGTCAAACTGATGTACGTTTTAGAGGCAGCAGAGTACGCACTGTGTATGTATATTATTATGTGGCCCAACACGTGCTGAAGATGGATCTATCGTCAATTCACAACTCGCATGAGAGCAATGATAAATAATCGTTGCTTCGCAACTGTTGAATTGAATGGGGGTTTTTTTTCTTCCAGATTGTCACCACTTCTCCACTAGATGTCAATACTGCACAACCTTTTGCGTAATTGTGAACTTTCAGACGCAGCTCAGCTGACGGCCTACATTCTCCGAAAGGTCCTGCGTAGACAAAAAAAGCATCGTGCATTATGTGCAATATGTGATCGGTCAACATTTAAGTGTAAGCAATGCAAGATAAAGACACCACACGATATATCAATGCATTCATTTAGGCTGATAACAGCACACACCACGTGATGTCCTGCAATGTACCACACCTCTGATTAGCACGGTTGGTTACATACAGTGCGAAAGAAGTTCAACACACATACAATATCTTAATTTGGAGCTTTCGTGACTGTAGGGATTACTCTTTGGTTCTTTCGGTAAAGTCACGTATAAAGATAAAATAATAAATTAAATAATAGCATAATACGACGTTCGATTGGCAACACAAGCAATCATCATCAGGTATAAAAGAAATAGCAACAACAATCTAACCAGAAAACTATAGACAGACATATAAGCGGACAGATATCACAAAGATACACAGAGAGAGAACACGTATCGGCACGAAGAGAGAGAGATCGTCTCTGTGACGAGGCCTTAAATAGAGAGAGGGGGGCGGGGGCGGAGAGAGGGAGGGGGCAAAGAAAAAAATAGCATGTCAATGAATCTTAACTTTGGAGCTTTCGTGACTGCAGGAATTATTCTTTGGTTCTTTCGGTAAAGTCACGTATAAAGAAAAATAATAAATTAAATAATAGCATAATACGACGTTTCGATTGCAACACAGGCAATCATCATCAGGTATAAATGAAATAGCAACATAAAATCTAACCAGAAACAATTATAGACAGACATATAAGCAGACAGATATCACCAATATACACGGAGCGGGCAACACAAGTACAGAGAGGGGTGATCGTCTCTGTGGGGTGGCCTTAAATAGACAGAGGGGGGCGGAGGCAGCGAGAGGGAGGGGGTTAGAGACAAAATTTACATGTCAATGAGTACGACAACGTGTGGTACGGTGTACGCAAGCTTGAAAATTACGAAGATATATGTAGCATAGCCCTAACATATAGCCCGTTACCAATCCACTGGTGATGGATATTTAACCGTACTTGGCCACGATGGTCACTGGGTGTTGGTGAAGGGGCGGAGGGAACCCGCACCCAAGACCGATTCTGACATCACTCGTCACTTTCAGTTAGCCGTGGCCCTGAATCGAACTCGGGTTAACAGGTAGGTGACTAACCCCTGCGTCACCGCTCCCCAAGTCATGCGCACACTTAGGCTCGCTAATGGAAGGGTGAGTTGATGCCACGGTGTATATGATACACTTAGTTCTTTCGGTAAAGTCACCATGTAGGTAAAAAAAATGAAATTAAAATTCATAAAAATAAAACAATAAAAAATCACGACGTTTCGGAGGCAACACAAGTCTCCGTCATCAGGTGGGACCGTCACAGCCAGATTTGCTGCATCAAGTGCATCAAGTGTTTTATTTTTTTATTTTAATTTCATTTTTTTTTACCTACGTGACTTTACCGAAAGAACTAAGAGTATGAATCCTTGCAGTCACGAAAGCTTCAAATCTAGAACGGTGTATATTCCTCCACGTGGATGTCTTCCACGAAATCTGAAAACGTGTGGCCCGGTGTTCTTCAATTGGCATTATTGGCGCAACCGGCCAAGATGATGAAT
The DNA here is from genome assembly GCF_015708825.2 of Lethenteron reissneri. Lineage (NCBI taxonomy): Eukaryota > Metazoa > Chordata > Hyperoartia > Petromyzontiformes > Petromyzontidae > Lethenteron > Lethenteron reissneri. The sequence goes on along the minus strand of NC_083797.1, from coordinate 5,780,623 downwards.
GCGGCACCAGTCGGAAATACGTTGTTGTCTTTGCCTACACAAACAATTTAGGCTTTGGGGCGCGTCTGAACAAAAAAAAAAGCCGTGAGCTTGTTATTATTTCCATCACCACATAAAGGGTACGATTAAATAAAATGTAACAAGCACAAAACAACATGCGTGCTTAAACGGAAGCGGTTTTTTTAAATATATAAGGGAACTCTGAAACGTTGCTTGTGAACGTGTCTTTGACCTTGAGTGAAACATAATGAAGGCATAGATTGTGGCACAAGCCCTGTGACAAAGACAAAGATCACCCGTATAGCCTTAAAGGAACTGTTGGGGCAAGTGCTGTTAGCGAGCACCTGTGAAGGCCGGCACGGCGCACGAGGGGGTGAGTAGCCAGAAACCACGCCCAGTCGTCTTTGTCTTCTTAGCGGCGATGTTTACACACCACACCAGGTATTCATTTGAGGCTGAGTCGACCTATGGGAGGCCCAGTACCGTTTCAGAAAATCGTCACTGGTGTTGTCAGTGGCCGGGTTCGTAGCGCAGAGCGCTAACCGCTACACCACCGCTCCCCTGTGACACGCACGGAACCCAGAGAGACCAAATTTATCGTCTTCACGGCACAGATTTTGTATCCAGAAAGGGGGAAATTGTGGGATGTTGGCATCTCGCCTCTTTCTCTTACGGGCGCCACATCTTCGTTACGACAACGTCACCGCGGTAAAAGAAGTTACCGTTGCTCGTTTTAACCAAAAGTTTTTCAATTTAAGTTTTCATTTATTAGGCATAGCCCTGTGAGCCATTCGGCTCTTGAATCTGGTGCAACCGCAGCAAACAAAAACATGAACAAGAAACATCTTAAAGTGACTATACGCAAACAGAAAAATCCAGGTTTTAACCAAAAGGGCTCCGTGGGCAGTAAAACGAGGTTCTTGCCCAGCTCGCCCCCGTAACAAAGTTGCGGCGTAATTGAAGAAGGTGCCTCACTTCGCCTCGCCGCTATTGATATTTCCGCGAATTCGGGCCGGTCTAACGAGAACACGAGTTGGTGGCCAGCCTAGGTGGCTTGTTAACACACGCGTGCTTGGCTGGCGTTCGAGGCGACACGGAGCAAACGGCAAGCACTCGGGATACAAGTGTGCAACTCTCCAGCTAAAAACCCTCGGCGTCATTTAAGAGGTGGACGATGCATTGATCTTGATCGATCTCGCCCCGGCCCCCGATCAGGAAATCGCTTTGGAACTTACGTTAACAGTGGCAACAGATACAGCATAATACGTAAAGGCGCAACCCTGGAAATGACTTGCTCACAGCCTACGCTGGCGTGAGAACTTTTCCGACAGGGAATTCTGAAGAGCTTCTCTTCAGGGAATATTGGCATGTTCTTCCATTCTGGCCAGACGTTTTTGGGAGAGGTGGGAGGACCCACGGATGGCACTGCCGATAAATTTACCGTGGAATACCCATTTATATTTTCGGCTGTCCAGAAGCGGAGTAATTCATATCTGTATAATGGTGAGTCGTGAAATATATGGGCATCATAAGACTGTACCCGAATGCACGGTGTACGTTTATTAAGCCTCGCAGAACGCAAAACCTCTTGTCTTGTAAATTAGAAGCTCACATTTAAAGCACTTATCCTGTCGGCAAGGCATTTTTTTAGTGAATAACAAGTCTAAGCGAGCGAGATGGGTTGGTTGAGATGGATCACAGGAATGATCAAAACTGCAAACATGACGAGACGGGGAAACGGTTACGAGTTAAAATAACCGGAGTGGGCATAGTCGAGGAGATAATACTCGTTACTCGAATGGGCAGGATTGGTCTCTTTGGAAATGAGACACGGAAATGGAAGGCAACAGGAGTAGAGGATCACAGAAAAGTACGTGGATTGACGCAGTGGTAAAATACCAACAAGAGCAATGATTGAGATTGAGCACAGCAGTAGCCCTGGCTTGAGATAGAATACCATGGTGGACATGTGATGGTCATCATTCTTGTTAATGAGATGACGAGTGGGGCAGATGATGATGATTTAAATCTCGTTCTTAATGCATTCCTAGAATATACACGTAACAATTTGACTTAATGCTGTATGAGTATAAGTACATGAGCACATAGGGCCTAACTTTTACAGTGTTGCATACAATCACAGAACATAACACAGAGTTAATTAACTTACTGATAGTCGATCTACTAGCCCCCTACTTTGTGCCTATGTATATAAAATCCTTCATATATCATTCGTACAAATAGCATATTTTTAGAATATACAACCAAATTATGTTTATGAAAGCCCTATACAGTATTAATAGCAGTTACATATAAATAAATAAAAACTACAAAGTTCACATTCATATAGTAAGCGCAAACTCTTAACATTTCGAGCACCACTTTGATATGAAGTGTTAACTATAAAAATGCTAATATACATACGTACATGCATGCATTCAAATCACACGTGTGCTGATGTATACAACACAAGATATCATGTCGGAGCGTTGTGCTGCTTTACTTACTGTGTTCAATTCATGGGAACACCAGCGGCAAATGAACGCGTACGTCCCATGGGCTGCGCGGCGATTTCTGCTTCGTTTAAAACCCCTCACTCGTAACTTTCAACTTCGTGACTTCCTATTTTGCCAGCAAGATGCAAGAGACGGGCATCAGGAAGGAAGCTGCTGCGCCGAGATAAACATTCGGAACTCTGGGCTTGTCCACGACAGGAATGACGAGGCTGAAGACAAGGCTCTTTTTGTTGTTGTTTAAGACGGACAGTGTACGATTCAAGTGTGTGTGTGGGTCAAACTTTGCAGAGATAATTACAGGTTGGATGAAGAGAGAGCGAGAGAGAGAGAAATCATCATTTAGCACAACCACGTCTTTCACGCCTCAATGCCCAGCCAACATAAACAGAGGTGTCATCGTAAAAAATAAACCCACACAGAAAAGTCTTGTGAAGTAAACAACACGAGCTATCCCAATGCAATTATGTGAAGTAAATTGTCCCTGCTGATAGCTTACAAAAATAATCCCGGCGTGCCCTCTCTAAACATGAAAATAGTTGCCGTATTATTCACCCGACGACTGCAATGGAAATGTGTTTTTATTCTTTTATTGCAGGAAAACATTTTTATAATTGAATACTTACAAACCCTAATATGACATTTCCTGCAATAGTAAACAGCATTTAACGTGTTTTTGTGTTTTTTTATATTTATATTTAGCACGTTTAAGCATGTGTTTATAACCCAAATATATATCTCTAACAATGTAAGACAACCAATTGGGTGAGGATTCCAACAGAGGGCGATGCGTCCACAGACTTGGAACTACAGCGAACTGTCGGATGGGGGCCTCATTAAAAACACGAGGCAAACGTCAATTCCTGCCGTTACGTTTATTTATTCCAGCACATTTGTAAGGCTGATACTGCATCAATGTTTTACGTCCGTTGAATCATAAAAGGGTCACAGCTATTAATGCAGGGAAGCCAATGAAGATCTGTCCATAGCACACCATTGCTCATTCGTAAATATCTGTTGCCACTTATTCTAAATGTAGCCCTTCATATATACAAGGTCAATCAAAGCTAAATAGTGACGTCCAATCGATATTCATATTATTTTCCCATCTACGCCATTATATCTTGTGTTTTCTTTAAGTTTGTTTGGTAAAGTGATCTTGGAGCAAATGGAATGTCAAGATCTCCCATTATGGACATCACCAACCCAATAAGTCCTTTTGAGGGAATTTATAGCAAACGGCTTCTATCCAACATTATTATACTGCGTATCATTTGTTCCTGACGGTTTATTTAAAAAAAATGATATGAATACTAGAACTTTAAAATCTTAATTATATTTAATTTGGCAAAAATAAAATGGAGTTTTTTTTTACCAGTTTTAAAAGTTCTTAATTAGTTTTTAGAATGACCATAATCCAGCCCTGGTCATTTTTCTTGATAAAAATTTGCTACATTTATTAAAAACATATTTTGTTTACATTTATTTTTGGCGACCAAGAAATGTAAATGGCAACATGTTCCAAAATTAATACATCACCTTTCACTACCATTCTGTTTGCAAATGCCATGTAGCTAATACATGTTAACACTATGTAATTAAGGGCAATGGACATGTTACAGATCATTTAATCGCTTATGACATGAAACTAGTCCATCACTCCTCTAAACTTATATTTATTAAAATGTTAACTGAATTGTAAAAAACTGATTTTACTTGTTTTAAGCATATCAATTATATGCAGCCTTTGTTATCACAGTCTCTACTATTTTATACTGAAATTCTTGCAATATGTTTGCAAGATTCCTAAAGGGATGAACAAAGATATTATTGACTTTAGTAAGAACTTATTCAATATGGCTTTCAAAAATCCTCGGAGTTTCTGTCTCTAGATTCAACCGTGATGAAAATGGATGATTGACCAATGTTTCCATGGCCACCATTGCTTTAGTCAGGAGCCGTAATTTTACTTTCAATAGAGAACATGTATGAGGAGAATGTCTGGAAAATGGCTGTGTCAGAGTAGATGAAACTTAATCATGGCACATATGAGCCTGCCTACAGCAGGAAGGAAAACAGAGACAGCCAATGGGAAATTGATTTTGAAGGAGCCGTAACCATGGCAACTTGGATTGAAGACTGGATTTTTGGGGTTTTAGTGAGGGAATGTCTGAGGAAAATATCTGGAAAATGGCAAAAAGTTAATGACACTGCAGTGTCCACAGCTGTGCCATTTCACTGCTGAGATCAGGCATATATATTTTTGGGAAATTAATTTGTAAAGAAATTGGTTACCATAGCAACATGGTATGAGGCGAATTTTATTTAGAGATCAGATAAAGGATTTCCTTGGAAATTTGTAGGAGAAAAAAACAGGGCTTAATACAGCCAAGCCTGTCTCGGTCAGTGAGCCAGAACATATTTCTGTAGACGGCACACTTCATCCAGTATCCCTCTTACTATAGCTGTGGCTACTAATCACATGTCTATATCATGATCCAGGACACATTTGGTGATATATTAAGCTATGCGTAAAAATGTGGTGCAGTACACTCGTGATAGTCCAGCAAAAAAAACATATAACTGTGCACATGTATGGTGAATTAATATGAATACATTTTTCTGAACATAGACACCACCTGCCTAGAAATGAACAAGTATTCGTTTAGCGATGTATCAAATCAGGCTTGTGTTCCAGATACATATGTTGTATCGTAGACGGAGGTACTCGGAGACGGAGGTTGAGTTAGGGGCTTCCGCCAGGGTTTATTAACACTTATCACTATCCCTGGTTCCCTCTTTACCCCTTCCACTATCCCCGTTCCTCCAGTGACCCCGCTTACGTTACGGGGTCTCCCTTATATACCCTCGGAGGGGTGATGTCGCGTGCACTGCCCAGCGCGTGCGACCCCACGTCCCGTGAGGTCACCGCACCTGACAGCGCACACGACGCCACCACTCTCCACTACTCCTCTACATCACCCCCCCCCGTAAAAAAAAAGCAGCCGACCCGGCTGCAATCAACCTTAGGGCAGCACGGCCCTTCAAGCAGAACAGTAACAACAAAAAAACAAAACAAATAGAGCCCGAAGGCCTCATCCGCCGGATAGCGCCGAACGGGCGCCAGGGGCTAGGCCCGCTGAACGGCCATCAGGGCCGTCACCGGAGCCGCACCCCCCTCGAGCGGGTATGCGCTGCTGGCCCGCTCCCTCGTGCGGTGTCCGCCACCCGTGCAGGTGGGCCGTCAGCGGGCAACAGGCCCACCGCCGTGGCCTCCGGTGCCTGGGGGGTCTCTGTCGGCCTCACTCGGGAGGGGCCTGGGGGCACACACACAGGTCGGACGTCACCTCCGTCAACGAGACCCGGCCGGTCAGGCCCCGCCGGATACATCATCAGCCGGCCGCTCCGGAATTGGGGGTGGATCCCCCAGGGTAGATGGAACATAACGTTTGAGCCGGGACGGGTGCACTATCCACTGCCTGCGACCGAATCGAATCCGGACGCATTGCGGCCGGCGGACCTCCACAACCTCCACGGGTCCCTGCCAAGGGCGATGCAATTTGGCCGATGTGCCAACGGGGACCTGGGGACAATGCAGCCACGCTTTTTGACCCGCTACACACGGGAGGCCAGCTGCCTGGTGTTTTGGCAGCCGCTCATTAGCCGCCTGCCGGCTTGCGGAATTCTCGGCAGCGGCCTGTCGCGCCTCGCGCAGCCGGTCAAGTGCGACCTTCAAAGGGGTCGGCACCGACGACCCCTTCTTGGAGGAGCCAACGTCCATCTGGACGTGCACCGGGGGCTCCGGTTCCCTACCGTACATTAAATAAAAAGGCGAAAATCCCGTGGAGGCATGAGGGGCCAACCGATACGCCGCCAAGACCCCCGGGACGAACAGGTCCCAGTCTGACTGGGACGTGTTCACCTGGTGGCACAGCATGGACGTAAGGGTGCGGTTCAAGCGCTCTACCATCCCATCTGACTGGGGGTGGTAGGGCGAGGTGCGGATTTTCTTGGTGCCAAGGAGGTCACACACCTCCTTGAGCAACCTAGACGAGAAATTCCGCCCCTGGTCAGTCAACAATTGTTCCGGCGCGCCCTTGTCAAACACGTATCCCTGGACGAAGGCCTCGGTGATAGAAGAGGCCAACTGATCGACCAAAGGCCATGCCATGGGCCAACGTGTGAGGTACTCAACGCCCACCAAGAGGTATTTGTGGCCCCGTTGGGATGCAGGGAATGGCCCCAAAATGTCGAGCGCCACGAGCTCATTAACGCGAGAAACCCGGATGGACTGCAGCGGGGCCCGGTCCTGGACAACTGGGGCCTTCCTCCGCGCGCAGTCGTGGCAACCCTTCAAAATCAGTGCTACGTCACCCTCAACACCCGGCCAGTAATAGTCCCGCTTAAGGGTCAATAAGGTCTTGTGGTAGCCAAGGTGCATAAGCTTCTCGTGAATGGCTCGGGTTAATTTACCACGCAGGCTAGTGGGCACAACCACACAATAGCGTTCCAATTGGGCATCCCAACGCATGAGTAGTCCGTCATGCACGGCGATCGCCGGGGCAGCCGACGAAGCTAAGCTCCGGGCGTTATGTCCGACACGGCGCCGTAGCTTCAGCAGAGAGGAATCCTCCATCTGCAAGCCGGACCATACCTCCCGGGGAAGTCCAAGGCCGAAATCTGCGGTCGACGCCGCACCTGGAGGGGTGTCCGCCTCGGCCGACGCGACCAACTGGGCCGCGGCGTCCCCTGGGGCCTTGCAACGGCTAGAGCCCAGGGCGCAAGCACACCCGCCGCCTGCCGGCAATCGGGATAAACCGTCCGCATTTCCATGCTGTGTCCCCTTCCTATGGATTACATCAAAAGGGTAATCCTGGAGCACTTCGAGCCAGCGAGACAGCTGACCCGAGGGCTGACTAATCTTCAGCGAATATTGCAGGGCCGCGTGGTCGGTTCGGACCGTAAACAGCCTACCGTACAAATATGGTCTATACAACTGAACAAAATAAACTATGGCCAAAAGCTCCCTCCGGGTCACACAATATCGCTGTTCCGTCGAGGACAGAACGCGACTGCCATAGGCTACCACCCTCTCAACCCCGTCGACCACCTGGGCCAGGACAGCCCCAATTCCCTTGTCGCTGGCATCGGTATCGAGCAGGAAGGGTTTCGTAAAATCCGGGTACCCCAAGGGCGGCGCATCCGCCAAGGCCGTGCGAAGCGCCGCAAAAGCCGCCTCCTCCTCCGCGCCCCAGTGAAACCTTTGTCCTTTGGCGGAAAGGGCGTGCAGTGGCTTCGCAATTGTCGCAAAATCGCGGACAAACCGGCGATAGTACGATGCGAATCCAACGAAGCTACGCACCTCCGCGACAGATGTGGGAGTCGGCCACGTCCGGACACAAGCCGTTTTATCCGGGTCCGTGGCGACACCTGACGTGCTAACAATGTGTCCCAAATACCTCACCGATGGTTGTAGCAAGTGGCATTTCTGGGGTTTGAATTTCAAGCCAGCAGCACGCACTTTGACGAACACCGCCTCAAGGCGTTGCAAGTGCTCGCCAAACGTACGGCCAAAAACAATAACGTCATCCAAGTAGATTAGACAAGACTCCCACTGCAGCCCCGCCAAGACCATCTCCATGAGACGCTGGAAGGTGGCCGGGGCCGAATGGAGACCCATAGGAAGCCGATTGAACTCGAACAACCCCTGGGGCGTGCGGAACGCTGTTTTGGGTCTAGAGGCCTCATCCAGTGGCAATTGCCAGAAGCCGGAGAGCAAATCTAAAGTCGAAAAGAACCGCGCGCCCGAGAGGGCGTCCAAGGAATCATCCATGCGAGGCAATGGATATGCATCAGCCACCGAGATCTTGTTCAATCTACGAAAATCGACGCAGAACCGGAGACTCCCGTCCCGTTTCTTGACTAGCACAATGGGGGCACCCCAAGGGCTAGTAGATGGGGAGATGATGTCCGCCGCCAACATTTCCTCGACAGCCGAGCGGACATGATCTTTTTCCGCTGGGCTAAAGCGGTGGGAATTAAGTCGAATGGGGGCCGCGTCGCCCGTGTCTATGTGGTGGTCCAAAAGAGTAGTGCGACCCAGATCAAACTTACTTTGGCTGAACACATCGGTGAACCGTTCGATGAGGTCGCGGAGTTGCCGACGTTCCCCGAAGGACAACGAGGCATTCTCGTCGCACAACGTGGCGATCCATGATGCGTCGGGGTCCCCCGTGCGCATCACGCCCGCCACGACCCCTCCATCCGGGGCAGCGCTCTCGGGTGGAGGAGCCGGGGTTGCGTGTGCCAGGACGGCGCCGGCCGGGACTATGACCGGCAAGGGTCCCGAATTGAGGACCTGCAAAAAAAGGTCCTGGCCCCCCGACACGGCTGTCAAGGCGCCCACCAACCCCTTCGTCCTTGAAAAGTAGCTTGACGGGGACAGGAGGATACCCGTCTCCGTGGAGCCCATTTCGAGCGGTTTGCGCAACCTAAGGGGTATCAGGATTTGTGACGCCGGTGGTACGGTCACCGGCACTTTATTCAAGGCCCGTACACCGGCGACCAAGGGAGACAGGACGGTAGGTGATTGTAGGAATTGCAGCCGCCTCCCTGACGGCATTTCCACACAGCCCTGGTCAACGAGAATTCGGATGGGCATCCTAGACAAAAAGTCGGTCCCCAAGAGGCATGGCACTGCCAAGGTCCTGGAGACCAAAATCGGCCCGGCCAACTCAATCTCGTCAACCCGAACCGACGCTACAACGTGGCCCAGGATGCCCAAACTGCCGCCGTTCGCGGCGACACAAGCCCCGCGAACCGGCCTTAATGGACCCACGCTGCGGGGTAGCAGCCCAAAAATGGCCTCAGAAATAATGGTGGCCGACGCCCCCGTATCCACCAGGAGGCGAACGTGCACCCCTTGCACATATCCTGCCACCGCTGAGGAGCCGGCAGCTGCCGCCACCATCCTATGCGCAAGCGCATCCCAGTGGCGGGTCTGTCTGGGCCATTGAGGGGGTGATGACGATGGTGCACCCGACCCTTCGAGGACAACCCCATGACGATGGGCCCTAGCCCCGCTAGATGCATGAGGTGAAGGGAGCGGCCGCGCAGATGATGCGTCGCGACTCGCCTGGGGCCCCGAACCCGATGCCAAGGAGGGTCTGGGAGAAGGTGGAGTCCCTTTTCCAAAGGCCCCCGGGGCATTCCGGCAGCCCCGCTCAATGTGGCCCCGCTGACCACAGCGGAAGCAGGCCACCGTGTCCGCCTCCTGTGGACGGGAAGGTCCCGGCCGCCCCCGCTGCTCCGGACGGCGACCACCCATCCCACTTCTGACACCAGTTGTTGTATCGTAGACGGAGGTACTCGGAGACGGAGGTTGAGTTAGGGGCTTCCGCCAGGGTTTATTAACACTTATCACTATCCCTGGTTCCCTCTTTACCCCTTCCACTATCCCCGTTCCTCCAGTGACCCCGCTTACGTTACGGGGTCTCCCTTATATACCCTCGGAGGGGTGATGTCGCGTGCACTGCCCAGCGCGTGCGACCCCACGTCCCGTGAGGTCACCGCACCTGACAGCGCACACGACGCCACCACTCTCCACTACTCCTCTACACATACATCGAATCGTATGCGAGAAATGTAATTTGTAAATGTTGTATGGTATGGGTTCATGTGATCCCTGCAGCCACTAGGGACACTGCTTCATAACACTGGACTGTCGTTTTAAAAATATATCTACAGTATTTCTGGAACTGAATTGTGACTGGTGTTAACCATGGTCTGGCTTCAAGCTCAGGTAACTTGTTTAATAGCGCATTGCACTAACCACTGTGTCAATGGCCCTCCGCCCTCCCTCATCCACAGCACTTTCTACAACAAACCCAATGCCCTGTGTTTGATGGATACCGATGGCTAACATCAGTGGAGAATGACATCTGAACCAGTCTTGGGCCCCCTCTTCATAAACTGCCACTGGCCAGTTTGGTGAAATATAGTCAAACAACCCCCATTGACTGAAAGTCATGGGGAGGACTTCATCCAGCAGTCAATTGACAAAAAGGGCTGTAAATTAAAACAAACGTATCTACCTTGCATTTTACGTAGATGATTGCATTTTACGTAGATAAATTGACTCTCCAAAAAGGATTAGCATTTGCAATCACAATACAGCTGGCTCAAGCTTGGTACCTGGCAGTGCCCCAACAACAGAAGCCAATTCATTTTGACCGGTGTGCGAATTCAGTGGGAACAAAGCAGAAGTAAATGTACTGCCCGATATAATTGACCAATGAAATATTTAATTACGCATTGCCATTTAATAATCAAGTGTGACCATTAGCGTTGTGCACAACTAAACAATGGCTTTTAACTCAAAATGCATGCAATACAAGTCAGCTAGTGTTGTTGTTCATACAGGCCTTTTGCTATTATCAGAGGGAAATCTTCGTGGGTACCTGGATTGAGCTTTGCTATGAAAAGTGCCACTTTCCCCAAGAGGGGCAGAGTAGATCCCTTCTTCTACATCTTAAAAAAAAAGTGAAGCGTTTTGTTTTTATATTCTTGATTCTTTCGGTAAAGTCACGTAGAAGGGAAATAATAAAATAATATAAGTATAAAACAATAAAAATTCTCACGACGTTTCGACTGCAACACAATAAATCATCATCAGGTATGAAATCCACAAGAAGAAAATGTTCTTGCTGTGGATTTCACACCTGATGATGATTGCTTGTGTTGCAACATTTTCTTGCTGTGGATTTCACACCTGATGATGATTGCTTGTGTTGCAGTCGAAACGTCGTGATAATTTGTATTGTTTTATATTTATATTATTTTATTATTTCCCTTCTACGTGACTTTACCGAAAGAACCAAGATTATGAATCCCTGCAGTCACGAAAGCTTTAAATCAAAATTTCGTTTTGTTTTTGTTTGTTTAATTTTAACCATCCTGTAATTCACGTGATTGACGTTGGTTCAAATATTTTACATTGTTTGAAAGTAAAAGCAATGCTCAGGACCACTCGTTTTTCGGGCTGAAATTTAGCACTTGAAGCAGTATTTTCGTGAATTAATAGAGCATGATGAATAAAGCAACAGACTGATGATAATACGGCATTTCAACGGTGTTTACCCTCGTGCATAACTTTTAGCAGTGGAATCAAGCCAAGTGATATATTGTTTTGTATTTGAGTGTATGTGACATGTGTTAAATGATCTTTCAGTAACAAATGTAGTGCATAACATAGTTGTTTTCTTTATACAACATACATTATAAGATATACCAGTTATCGGCTTTTGGTATATACTATATTGTTATTTCTGAAATATTACCCATTTCCCATGCAACAAGACCACTTACAGGGATTCAAATAAAAGTTACTAAAGATCAACTTCTTGTATTTTATAACACGCCATCAAGGCGCTGGGCAGTGGTGCAGTGGTACGCATGATGCTCTGAACATGACGACCTGAATTCGATTCTCGGCCTATCAACGGTTGGGTAAACATGGCAACGTTGGGTCAACGTTGCCATGTTTACTGGAAGTGGTCCATGAAGTATCGTCAACAAACCCCATGATCAACACATCATGTGGGGAGGCCTTCAGTCGATTGGCATAGGGCTGTAAACTGACATTATTATAATATTAAATGCAATAACGAGAATATGTATTTGCGTACATAACAACATTATGAGATATGTCAGTTATCCGAGTTTGGTATATAGTATGTTTTGATATGGTTGAGTAATACACATAAGTTGTGTAGTATGTAGGTGCATTCGGCTGTCGAGGCTAAACATTCTCCAGTACCAACGCGAATGTCTCCGGCAATGTACAGAGAATGCCAAACCGCTGCACTTTTTGAATCTGGAACTGGTTTTCATCAGACGTACAGTCATCTGTCGTTCTGAAATCAGTGATTTACGGTAGTTGCTTGATAAGGCCTCCGTGGTCACAAAGCGTGATTCGCTGTGCCTGTTTAATCACATTCGTTGTTGATTTATGCAATGCAAATTCATTCAAAGCTGACCCGTACTTGGCAGTCAAGTGATTTAGCAGTGTTCAACAAGCAGAATGGCTCCAGCAAAAAAAAACAACCACGTGTGTATCGCAGCCATTGTTTAACTACACGTGGACAACTTCTTCGGCATTTTTTTTCAACAATATTTCTTCCACCTTGCCATCTCACCCTTCGTTAAATGTCTCATATGGGAAGCTGCTATACGCATACGCGTAAATATATCTCGCAGCAAAATTGCATCGGCATACTTACTACTTTGCGTACATACCTGCAGTCAAATGTTGCTTCACCAAAGGCAAGCAGATGATGACACTTTGTCCCTATTGGGTAATGTGATTCAGATGTTTTTAGTTTTAATGTTTCATTTGCAATTGTTACCATGTGCAAAAAAAACAAAACTTACTGAGCGTTACGGCTTGGGTAGAGAACTGCCCACCACATTTACGTGATCTGGCTTATCTCTGAGGAAATGCCGCTTAACAAATGCTGTCCCTTCTTGAGCAGCGACCACTTTAGATTTGACACCCTTCCCTATTTGTAACCAATGGAGTGTGAGAGGCATTGGATTGAAACCAAGACGCCAATGCCCGGCTGCTGCTGCACGTGATGCAATAGAGCATTGTGAACTTGATTTGGCTCCCAACTAATAAAACAAAAATCACGGCCCTTTATCAATCCACCGTATCGGTCATGGGGGGTGTTTGACCATATTTCACCACGCGAGTCGATGCAAGGTTGAAGGGAGGGAGGTTACAGGAACAATTTGGTAGTGCCCGTTTAAAGGTTAGGAGTCAAACTCAGGTGGCCTGGCTCATAGTGAAGTGTGCTAACTACTACACCACTGCTGCAACCCACTTATACTCATGGGATAATTTGTGTAACTTTAATACAACTTTGCTAAGGAATTGAAAATATCTGTTTTATATTTTGACTTTTTTCAGCCTCCACCATCCACTATATATCAAAAAGACAGTACTCACTATAGAAACACAGTCTATTCTCCATAACAACTTTTAATACGGCCTCAATTCTCCCTCTATTAAAGTGCATTGGTGGTCATGAAAATATTATCCTGCTATTATAAATACTAAATAATGAATTTGTTTCTATGTAATATTCATGTGTTTTTTTATCCTCTATATGACTGCAAATGCTTTTGTTAAGAAGTATATAGACACACATATCATGTTTCATTACCTTCCTTCACCTCACATGCACACTGGACTGTGCATGTTATCACTTGATTTTTTTTCTCAGGTCAAGAAGCAATAGAGCGTACGCAGTATTATTTCCTGGTAAATGTTGACCTTTATTGAACTCTATTTGTCAGTGTTCATGACCGGCACAGCTGTGCTCGTGTTTTATGTACATTTGTTTAGTATTAAAACTGCAAAGGTCAAGACACAGCTTGCAAATTAAAGTTGCCAGTAATTAACTGGGTGACACGTAATGAATAAGTAATTCACATTGAACGGGGCCTATTTGCGCATCGTAATTGTTTACACTTATGTAAGCAATCGGGAAAATAAACACTTTAAATTCCAATGCAGCATATGATCGAATGTGCTCTACTGTAATGATGAAGCTATGGTAAACGTCCTACTGTATTTTTGTTCGAAATCCACGGAACGATTTTAAAACTAAAGTAAAAAAAATGCTCCAGCATCTAAAAAAGGGGCCACTTAAATTATGCTTTCTGAGTCATTTGTAATTAACTTTGCAAATATTTGCTGCACGTAAAATTGTAGTTAAATATCACGATGAACTTTACAGCATTTTTAAATCACCTCTTTGATTGTGACCCCAGATGGCTGGAAAATTATAGCATTGGCATGTCTCACTCTAATAGGGCATTTGCGATCTCTGGCTGCCTCTGGCTCCTGCTGATAAGACCGTTCCCTGCTGTGGCTGTATGCTGAGCCTGGCTTGACGTCAGTGGAATTGGCTGATTTTTCACCCTAAGCTTGCCGTTCATTAACTTTCACGCATCTCACGTATTCTCTTTGAATACAAGTACGACGATCCGAAAAGTTGTCTTGCATTTTGACAGTTCTCAGTAGGTACATTGTGAATTCGCGTTTGTTGAGACAAGTCAATTCGGGTCATCTTCCCAGACCATGCTTTTTATAGTTATAATCACGTAACATTTACATTTTGCCATTGGTTTTGGAAGCATGCGGTTTTAACGTAGCGACTTTACACGAAATCATTTCGTCACAAATCTTGCGGTGGGAATATTTATCTTGTGGAAAAGATGCGCGAAAACAAACACGTCCCACGCGTAAATATGTGCTGCAATGCACGAGAGACAAGCAGCAGATGCATTGCCCGCACCTACAATGAGCACGGTTGGCTATGTATGGTGCGAAAGAAGTTCAACATGCACACATGTGTACGTGTGAAGGGAATCCCAGTAAAATTCAGGAAACAAAAGTTTGAAAAATATTTTGGGCGTCACATCCAATTTGCTACTGGTATATTTATTGCTCGTATTGTTACATTGTCATCTTGACGTCCGAAAACAGATTTAAAAGACGGCAGGAAATTTCCTTGAACAAAGCAACATCCTATTTTCACATTTTTCAGTTTGGAAATGTGAATGTCAGATTGTCAACACAACGTCGAAACAAAAGTAAATAAAGGAAATCATAAATAAGCAAAGTGTGTCGACCATCTGCTGTAACAGTTGCAGTCACAAACACAGTATATTAACATATCATTCATACGCGATAATGTTTTAACATCATTGCTTATTTTTTTGCCAATATTTAACAGGTGCAGGAATGCGCTCTCGCACATATTATACAAATTGAACACGTTGACAAAAAATATGTATTTTTTTATTTTACCAGGTAAGGCCCACCGATCTATATCGCTCTTTTTCAGAAGCGACCTGGCCACAAATGATAGCTCAACGAAGTGGCTTACCACGTGGAAATTAATCGCTGCCAAATAATGTAAACGCATGTTTCTAAAAGTGGAGTGAACACCCAGAGGACCCGGAGTAACATCCACGCGATCACAGGAAGAGCATGCAAACTCCAAATATACAGGCATCAGGGTCTGGATGACATCCATGACCTCCTTTATACCAGGCGAGGGAGTTAACATCTCTCCACCGTTGACAAGCATTGCCCCAACATATACCAGCGTTTATTTGGAATGTCATTCAATGCATTTGCTCACTTTTATATGAGATTGTGGATGCTGCTGGGGTGTAATGGTCATCACACTGGACTTGCAATCCAGACGTCACCGGTTCGATCTTCTGGCGTGGCTGTTGAAAAAGCAGTGCAGCTTTTCGATTTAAAGCTGTCGTGACTGCAGGGATGCATCTTCTTGGTTCTTTCGGTAAAGTCACGTAGAATGGAAACAATAAAAATAAGAAAATAAAATTATTCTCACGACGTTTCGGCCACAACGCAAGCAACCGTCATCAGGTGAAGACCAGGTCTTCACCTGATGACGCTGTCTCCCCGACAGACCTGGTCTTCACCTGATGACGGCTGCTTGCGTTGTGGCCGAAACGTCGTGAGAATAATTTTATTATGTTTTATTTTATTATTTTTATTGTTTCCATTCTACGTGACTTTACCGAAAGAACCAAGAAGATGAACTTCGTTTATTATTTATTCATAGATACAGAATTGACGTCTGCTTTATGTAGACTATCTCTATTGTGAATGCCTGGTGCCATCCGGGCATGTATTCCTGAGGTGCAAAATCAGTGCACGAGTCTGGTTCGTCAGAACAGTGCAGCTTTCTTAACCCGCCCCCCCTCCCAACCTGTGTCCACCACAGGTGATCGGCAGTTTTGCATGTGGTGGAGTAAAGTGTGGGAACTCTAACCTCTTCCAAGTTGTGTGGAAAAGTCGTCCAAATAACCTCATGCGGCTCTATAGGTACCTCTAGTGAAGATATTCCTGTCGAAAGTGGCATGAGCAGCGCTGCACCTTTACACGTTACATTATGGTTATTCAATGCAATGCACTAAAGGGCATCAACTTGAACCGATTTGAACCAATTTGAATGTGGCAATGACGATTGTACAATACCGAATGTCAGCAGAAAAAGTATATTACGTAAACAACCGCGTAAATAGTGTGCATAGCAAAGGTTTCCCCACCCCCCTCCTCCAGTGAGCCCGCATGCATTTAAAACACAAAACATGGATTTGCTTAAATCTAATTTCCCTTTGAAGTAGAGCAACGGAAATAATAATTCAAGCACATGATTTGAATATGTAACCAAGCAGATGGCGACTGTCCTGAATTAAAATTAGTGACAGATAGCTCCGAAAGTGCTTTGCTAGAACAAGATTTTAGTGATGAAGACATCGTTTTGAAATCCATTGTCCACAGCTATTGTGTGCCTGAATATGTCTTTGGGTCGTGAATAACAACAGCCCAAGATCACTGTACCAAACTCGAATCGTGTACTCGAAGCACAAGGTGATTTCATTGAGCAAATAAGCGGTGTTCCTTTGGTTTTGGTTGCTCCACGTGGATTGAGAAAAATCTGAGTACATTTGCATAACCTGACAGGAAATTCAGCGCTGTTTAAAGGAGTGGAAAATGTGTTGACACATGCACACCATGGAAAACAAATGGTTTTCAGCACTTCATTATTTATTGGTGTAGCGGTAGTACAGTGGGCAACGCCCTGAGTTCAATTTCTGGTGATGACAAACGTCAGTGGCAAGTGATATGAGAATCACAACTATCTACATTTCTGAGAGAAGATATTCACAAGTAGATTTCTTGATATCATTCGGATTACAAATAAACATTGCAACTACGTAATTTTTTCAAATGTATTAAAATAAACAAAAAATAGGCAGACAGTCTCTTTAACAGATCTGTCCTAGCTTGATAATACATAACTAAGGGGCCGTCCATAAATGACGTCACGCGATTTTGGACGATTTTTGACCCCCCCCCCCCTTATGTCACACGGCGTCACAAAATGTCAGACCTCCCCCTCACATATGACGTCACAAAACTCTGCCCCCCCCAAAAATAAAACATGCTTCAAATGGCTTTAGACTATTGTCATTGTAGTGCGTATTTAATGTGCCGCTGCACTCTGATGTTGTAGGACAAAACATTTATTTAAAAGTCTATCTAATTAAGTAGAACGTGTTGTCTATATTTATTTAAAGTTGCGCATTTTTATGTGACGTCACATTTCTCAAAACTCCCCCCTCGTCACACATCGTCACAAATGTCTGACCCCCCCCCCCCCCCCCTAGGTGCGTGACGCCATTTTTGGACGGCCCCTAAAATAATAATTAGCATCATTGGGTAGAATATAAATCACAAAATTAGCGAGCCAACAATGTATCCTTTATATGTATGAAGGAGGCACTGTCTGCTTATCTATTTTGTTATTTATATTTACGATGCTACATATTATTTAGAATTTTGTATTACATACTCTTTGGTTCTTTCGGTAAAGTCACGTAGATATAATCTATACATTTTCTATCTACGGGACGTTACCGAAAGAACCAAAGAGTATGGATTCCTGAGGTCACGAAAGCTTAAAATCAAGTTTGTATTACATAATTTACAATCATATTTGTCAGTGTACAGCAAAACTCAAACTGCATTAAGCAAAATCAATGCAGTGCAATATT
Organism: Lethenteron reissneri; assembly: GCF_015708825.2. Lineage (NCBI taxonomy): Eukaryota > Metazoa > Chordata > Hyperoartia > Petromyzontiformes > Petromyzontidae > Lethenteron > Lethenteron reissneri. The sequence continues at coordinate 5,762,444 of NC_083797.1, read as the reverse complement.
CCATTACTTTAATCACTGAATATTTTAGTTGCAATATGGTGCAGAACTCTTCGGTTTAATTGCCCTTGCAATTATATTTTTTCTCGTGACTTTTCAGTTCAAGTGTTAATGTGTATGTACATGTATAAGTACTTGAGACTTGAAAACCCACAGAGTGTACAACGTACATGATAGATTGTGCAAAATAAATCTAATTAAAACACGTAACGTAATTACATTTCCCTTTAAATAATTCGCAAACTAATTGAAGTTGATAGATTTCATGGAATATGAGTAGGCTAATCAACGCAACTTTAAAACATTTCATGACTGATGACTAAATCACCCTGAATGTGCCTGATCTTATCGAACTTTGGAAACTGAGCGGAGTTTCAGCCTGGTTCACAATTGGATGGGTGACTGACTAGGAATCGCAGGTTATTGCAGATAGGGCCGGTGTTGGCTGACCTGTAATGAATTGCATGTTCAATTGCATAATCAGAAGCGTGCTGCAGTTCAGAGGTGCCAAGTTAGACTTGTGTGCTGTTTCTTACCACTGAATGCGACATATTAGGGTAAAATTGGCCACGTGTCTGCCATATCGTCGCCATTGGTTAGGTGAGAGTCCACGTGATGCAATAGTGACTCAGGGATTGGACACTAAGCCACTCGAGCACATTACGCCAAGCCTAGAAGTCAGAAAGAATGTGTATGTTCAACGGACTCCAATTGAGTGCTGGGCACGATGGATATGGAGAGGTTCAACATTGGCGTTGTCAGCTGCTGTGGTGCCTCTCCTCATTGTTGCATAGAGACTCAAATGCTGCCCGGAAGAGCAGTTTCTAAATAAAGTGTCGCCGTCACATGACGCACTCGTGTTCCCGCTTCGTGACGCTGTTCAGTCATCTCAACCAGCCGTGTGATACGAATGGGAGGTCAAGAAAACGATGCAACTTAACATCAATCGTCCCGGAATGTTTTGAGCCGGCCTGTTATTTCGTTAAAGATCACAGCAGGAGGCTGCAATTTATACAGAGGATGGGTAGTACAACAGCTTGAATCCTTTGGTACGGAGATTTGAGTGCTTTGATGTACTGTATGCATGACTTTTCTCCAGCAACTTTGGTTTCCTACTGCATGACAAATATTCATGGAATTGGCCAAGCCTTTATAATGAAGGGCCCTCCTAAAAAGTCTGAGACTCGGCTGCTTCAATGGTTAAATTAAAACCATGAATATTTTACACGAAAACACTGTAATGAGCATCAAGACCACGGAAATGGGGATTTAATTTTGGTATCTGAAACTGTTATGGGTTTTTAAAATAATTAATGGGGCTTTTTTGCAAAGCAGCTTATGTTACTTTATGAAAATGTGGAGTCTAGTGGAAGAAATATACCACTTTACAAAAGTAGGGACGCAATCATATTTGGTGAAAATTGTCCTGTAGCTGTTGCAGTCAATTTCACTAACACGCGACAATTTCAGATATTTATGGTTTGAGTCCGGGAGCTGTAATGGTTAATACCAACAATAGATAAATTATGGCCGTTGACAATGACCATGATGATGGTGATAAGCATGCTTCACATAAGGTCACCCTAAATCCACCGAATATATTATACGTTGTTGACATCTTCAACTGATTAAAATTCATCCATGTGCTACTTTTCTAAGATTCTAGTCCTTGCGGGCTTCTATGTCTAAATGGCTGACTCTTATTAAAATGTATTACTGATAAACTCCTCTAATAAGATGGCCATGCAGCCGGCAGCAGCGCCCACTTCATCTCCTGCTCATTAGCGTGCCGCATCCAGAACAAAGTGGCTTCAGCCGAAGTAATTAAATGACTGGCAGGTCAGAGAATGTGAGACTCCACCACATTTTCGCAGGGGAGGTGGAGGATGGGTTGTCTTTTTTTTCCTTCTTCTTTGTATTGAGATGAGCGACGCAGCATTCACAAGGGAGCACTGTTCTGCTTAAGAGGGTGTGAGCGGGGTGCATCCATCGTAATTTCAAATTCGACTTTTATTTAGACTTTTACAATTCCCCACGAGGAAACATTTACCCAGAGAAAGTTTTCACAAAAAGATACAACGGTTTTCCTCTGAAAAAAAAAAGAAAAACGTTTGAACCAATGTTTCGATTTAAAGCTTTCGTGACTGCAGGGATTCATCTTCTTGGTTCTTTCGGTACAATTGTGAGAATTGTATTTTATTATGTAAATTTATTATTATTTTATTATTTCCCTTCTACGTGACTTTACCGAAAGAACCAAGAAGACGTTTGAACCAATGTTTAACAAGTGCTTCTTCAAAAACTTGACTTTGCAGAGAAGAGTACACACACAATGCAATAATCTACACACAAGAGTGCCGTTTGCTAGCATACAAAAATAAAAATCAAGCTTGGCTCTTCTGGAATTCCTAACCTAGTGCCTGTATGAATATGTTTCTACCAAGCCAGCTGTGTGGTTCAGGGGTCAAAGAGCTAAGCTGGCTCTGCTGAGATTCTGGGTTTATCTGTGGGCGGTCACCACCCCCGTGATTAGACTCGGTTCTCAGGTGCAGTGAGTTGATGTTCTAAGCCTCCTCCACCAATAAACACACGAAAAAAAAAACCGCAAACATTTTTTTAGGCAAAATGTGAGCTCTAAGAATTAAAAAAAATATATACTTTAGTTTTATTAACGTGGAAGCAACATTACTTTCTTCGGCGGGGTGTGGGTGGGAAAGTGCCGCTACACCCCAGTGTGGATTAGAAGCCCACAGAAGTAGGTTTTCAATAGGCTCCGCTCCCGTGCATCTCCCTCTATGACACGGCAGTGTGATGATGCACTTGCTCTGCGAGCGTTCCAAACGGGTCATCCGTCACCTGACGCCAATCCGCACAATTTGGATGACCATAAAAAGGGGAAAAGAACAAAAAAATATCATTGCCAGCCATCTCATTGCCATTTTCCCCATTGAATATTCAACCGTAAGATAGACATCGTATATTCTCAGGTTTTTTCGGTAAAGTCACGTAGGTAAAACATTAAAATTAATAAAAGTAAAATAAAATAAAAATCACGACGTTTCGGAGGCAACACAAGCTTCCGTCTTCAGGTGGAACCGTCACAGCCACGACAGCTGTATCATTTACTTGATACATTTACTTGATACAGCTGTCGTGGCTGTGACGGTTCCACCTGAAGACGGAAGCTTGTGTTGCCTCCGAAACGTCGTGATTTTTATTTTACTTTTATTAATTTTTATGTTTTACCTACGTGACTTTACCGAAAAAACCTAAGAATATGAATCCTTGCAGTCACGAAAGCTTCAAATCTGGAATAGACATCGCATTTGCAAGGTCCACGTGTCATTTTCTCGGTTGCATGCACGTGTGTGGCTGGGGCAGCCCCCCCCCCCCCCCGTCTCTCTCACCTGGCAAGGCACACGGCGCACGCGTTATCTGATTACGACATTCTAATCGATGTGTTTGCGATAGCACTGGTGCAGCGTGCATGTGACAATTGTTAATTAAACATAAATCAGTCTTTAGGTCAGTCCGTCAAGGGCATCTTAATCATAGGCTGAGTTTGACGTCTATATTTTTTTTGGGGCGCGGGGGGGGTTCGCTTTGCCCCTCACGTTCGGAATTGCGGGTGCATATAACTATTTTAGTTATTTTTAATCTTAATTGCAAATTACTGAAGATAAATTAATAAAGGTATCAAGTTTGGGAGGGGCGTTGCCCCCCCCGTGTCCCCCCCCCCCTGAAAACTCAAGCCATGCCTCGTATCCTCAATGGATGTACAGCACTGCTTATTGTCATATTCTTTGACATTAACCTATGTTTAGTGAATGTTTATTCCCGTGATATTACAATGCATTTACAAAAAACGCAAACAACAAACATTAACATTTCAAATTATTGGGTTCTTTCGGTAAAGTCACGTAGATAGAAAACAATTATTAATACAAATAAAGTGAATACAAGTAAAAACAATGAAAAATAAAGAAATATAAAAAAATACACTAATGTAAACTGTAGCCTGGTTCTTAATCGGAGTGAGTGTACTGAGAGTCTGTAATGTAGACTGTAGCCTGGTTACTTAGTTTGGTGAGTGTACTGGCAGTCTATAATATAGACTGTAGCCTGGTTATTAAGTTTGGTGAGTGTACTGGCAGTCTATAATGTAGACTGTAAATAAAAACACGACGTTTCGATCACAACAAAAGCGATCCACCGGCGCAGTGAAGTGGGCGGGACATATGTGCTCTGGGGTAAGAAAACAAGAAAAACAAGAAAACCACACAAATCAAATCATAAGTCAACCTGTGCTCCCTTGACAAAACACAAATAAAATCATGAACCAAAGTGGTTGATGACATCTTTCCAATGATTGCCGAGTTTATAACCATCATCTCGTTGGAAATTGTCTGTGTCTGTACATATGGATTGCTTCATGAACAAATATTTGTGAATAGCCAGTGGGCTTGCAAAGTACCATCCTCTTAGAGAAATCAATTTCGTGTGAGCCAGCCGCATTAAAATAATGATCAGCCATGGAAGAAGTATTGGTCCTACCGTGTTTCAAATCTTTCTTATGCTCACGAACACAGCCCGAGACATGTCGCTTAGTTTCCCCAATGTAACTGCTGCCGCAGAAACAGCTTAGTTTGTAGACGCCGGGATATTGCATGTCAGGAATTTTGTCCTTCACAGATGGGATCAGATCATGAATTTTATGTACTGTGTTAAATCGGACCAGGATCTTGTGTTTGTTTATGATTTTGAAAATATTTTTGGTTATCACTGCTATGTATGGCAAGGTGATGGTTTTGGATCCTCAGATGGCTCCTTCCTCGCGGTTGGGGTGATGGCTTTGCGGATTGTGTGGTCAGAATATCCCTTCGCCTTGGCAGCTTGGTCTACGTGTTTGAATTCACTGGTTATGTGTTCATGGTCGGAAATACATTGAGTTCTATGGTGTAGCATTTTGATTAGAGAATTCTTATGTGATGGATGGTGGTGCGAATCAGGTTTTAGGTAGGCATCAGTATGGGTTACTTTCCTGTAGACAGAATTGCTCATTGAGCTATCTGTTCTCTCTTTGATTAAGACATCCAAGAAAGGTAGCATGCCATCCTTTTTGACCTCCATGGTGAATTTGATGGCTGGATGTATGGAATTGATGTGATTGAGGAATTGGTTCAGAGCCGGTCGGCCATGTGGCCAGATGACAAACGTGTCATCCACGTACCTCTTCCACAAGGACAGGCGTAGAGTGGATGCCTAGATGGCATTCGTCTCAAAAAATTTTCCATGAAAATATTGGCTACAATTGGAGATAATGGAGAACCCATTGGGGTGCCTTCAGTTTGTTTGTAGAATGTTCCATTCCAGGTGAAGTATGCATTGGTGAGGCAGTGTCTCACCAGGGCCGGTACATCAGCATTCAATCCTTGTTGGACTAAATCTACAATGATTGCAATGGTATCGGGCACAGGAACTTTGGTGAACAAAGAAACTACATCGAAACTAACAAGCAAATCGCCTGGGGACAGTGAGATGTCCTTAATTGACGATACCAGGTGAGCTGAGTTAAGTGCAGAAGAGGTGTTCTTACCAGTAAATGGCTGTAAGGTCTCAGACAGATATCGGGCCAGTTTGTAGGTGGGTGAGCCAACGGTGGAGATGATGGGACGAAGGGGTGTACCTTTATGGATATTTGGTAAGCCATATAATCTGGGTGGTCTAGCAGCAGAAGGTTTTAAGGAAACCCGTTTGGTCTGTTCAATTCCACATAACCATAAGATCTTTTAACAAACTCCGAGACAAGAAAGCTAATCTAATTCTGACTCTAAGGTTATGCCAATCTCATTTATACTGACTTCTGCTGCTATCACATCTTCCAATGCCAAAATAATCTTGTTCAGGGCTAGCTTGGCCCTGATCTCAGAGAGAATTAGACTGCTCTGTACTGAACTAGATCATGTAGACAAGACACTCTTGAATCACACTTAACATTGACGGAAAAAATGTCTACATCTGATTGGGAAGATGTAGATAACACGACTGCATTATCAGCCACTGCAATGTCAGCTAAATGTAAAGATAACCTGATTTCCAAGTTCAACCTCCTTTCCAAGAAAAAACCAGATCCATACATTAAAAAGTTAGACGTTGTGAAGGATGTGATCCCTGACATGCAATACCTCGGTGTCTACAAACTAAGCTGTGTCTGCAGCAGTAGTTACATTGGGAAAACTAAGCGACATGTCTCAGACCGTGTTCGTGAACATAAGGCAGATCTGAAACACGGGAGGACCAATACCTCGGCCGTGGCTGATCATTGTTTTAATGCGGTGGGCTCACACGAAATTGATTTCTCTTAGACGAAGGTACTTTGCAAGCCCAATGGCTATCAACAAAGATTCGTTCATAAAGCCATCCATATATATATAGACAAAGACACAATTTAAACCGAGGAGATGGGTACAAACTGAGAAATCATTGGAAGGACGTTATCAACCAGTTAAAGTCATAATTGGCTATGATGTTCCCATCCTATCACCTTCCGATGTTAGTTGTGCTTACTCAATCTTGATTTGAAGCTTGTTAGTTGTGCTTTACGCCCATTTCAAACTTGCGCTTTTACGGTCACTTTGCACGCTGACCCCTTGGTTGCGGCTCTGCGATCTTCCATTAACATGCAAATCTATCTTTAACATGCTAATTTTCACCTGGCAGCCCTTTGATTGGTGGAAAAGCAGAGTTGATCCTAGTTCACAATTGGATGGGTGACTGACTAGGACTAGCAGTTATTGCAGATATAGCCGGTGTTGGCTGACCTGTAATGAATTGCATGTTCAATTGCATACACAGAAGCATGCTGCAGTTCAGAGGTGCCAAGTTAGATTTGGGTACTGTATCTTGCCACAGAATGCTACATATTAGGGTAAAATTTTCCACGTGTAGCGAGGCATCTTGTCAGCCATATAGTCACCATAGGTTAGGTGAGAGTCCACGTGATGCAATAGTGACTCAGGGATTGGACACTAAGCCACTCGTGCACATTATGCCAAGCGTAGAAGTCAGAAAGAATGTGTATGTTCAACGGACTCCAATTGAGTTCTGGGCAGGATGGATATGGAGAGGTTCAACATTGGCGTTGTCAGCTGCTGTGGTGCCTCTCCTCATTGTTACATAGAGACTCAAATGCTGCCTGGAAGAGCAGTTTCTAAATAAAGTGTCGCCGTCACATGACGCACTCGTGTCCCTGCTTCAGTCATCTCAACCAGCCGTGTGATACGAATGGAGGGTCAAGAACACGACGCAACTTAACATCAATCGTCCCGGAATGTTTTGAGCCGGCCTGTTATTTCGTTACGATCACAGCAGGAGGAAGGATGGGCCGACTCCACAGGCTGAGGTTGCAATTTATACAGAGGATGGTGGTACAACAGCTTGAATCCTTTGGTACAGAGATTCGAGTGTTTTGATGTATGCAAACTTTTCTCTAGCTACTCTGGTTTCATACTGCATGACAAATATTCATGGCATTGGCCAAGCCTTTAAAATGATGGGCCCTCCTAAAAAGTCCGAGACTCGGAAGCTTAAATGGTTAAATTAAAACCATAAATATTTTACACGAAAACACTGTAATGAGCATCAAGACCACGGAAATGGGGATTTAATTTTGGTATCTGAAACTGTTATGGGTTTTTGAATAATTAATGGAGCTTTTTTGCAAAGCAGTTAATGTTACTTTATGATAATGTGGAGTCTAGTGGAAGAAATATACCATTTTACAAAAGCAGGGACACAATCATACTTATTGAAAATTGTACTGTAGCAGTTGCAGTCAATTTCACTAACACGCGACAATTGCAGATATTTATGGTTTGAGTCCGGGTGCTGTAATGGTTAATACCAACAGTGGATAAATTATGGCCGTGGACAATGACCATGATGATGGTGATAAGCATGCTGCGCATAAGGTCACCCTAAATCCACCGAATATATTATACGTTGTTGACATCTTCAACTGATTAATGTTGATCTATGTGCTACTTTTCCCATAAAACCAACCACCATCGGGTTGGCTGCCCACCACTTACATTATCATTGGCTGCTGACATTTGGGCTACGCCCATTTCAAACCCTTGTAAACAGTTTGCCTTGGAAGCTAACCCCCCTTTTCCTGAAGACGACCGCTTGTGTTGCGATCAAAACGTCGGACTTTTTCGTTATTTTTTGTTATTTACTTTCAACCTATCTACGTGACTTTACCGAAAGACTCAATAATATGTTGACATGGGTATTATTAATCTGAGAAATAGCCAAATTTCCGATGGTCTAAAGTCGGTTTTAGCTAAAATATTGAACTTTGCGGTCACCCCCAAACACATACCAGTGGATGACATTATTGCCAAGGTCGACGTAGCTCCTAAGAGTTTGCGACACATCGCTGCAGACGTGACAAGATCTGAAATAGCTGCAACCCTCAAAAGCGCTAAGATACCAGTCAGCAACATCAGTAAGAATGAGCGTTTTGAGTTATCTCAATTGAAAAAGAGGGATGATATCGCCATCCTCTCAGCCGACAAGGGCAATGCCATGGTCATCATGGACAGAACCGTGTATAATAACAAAATTCCGGACCTACTTAATGATGAAAGCCACACAAAAATTAAAAGAGATCCCACCAACAGCCTCGTTACAAAAACAAACAGTATCATCACTGATTCAGCTTCATTAATTAAACAGATAAAACGGGTTTCCTTAAAACCTTCTGCTGCTAGACCACCCAGATTATATGGCTTACCAAAAATCCATAAAGAAGGTACACCCCTTCGTCCCATCATCTCCACCATTGGCTCACCCACCTCCAAACTGTCCCGATATCTGTCTGAGACCTTGCAGCCATTCACTGGCGAGACCACCTCTTCTGTTCTTAACTCAGCTCACCTGGTATCGTCAATTAAGGACATCTCATTGTCCCCAGGTGATTTGCTCGTTAGTTTCAATGTAGTTTATTTATTCACCAAAGTTCATGTGCCCGATACCATTGCAATCATTGAAGATTTAGTCCAACAAGGATTAAATGCTAATGTACCGGCCCTGGTGAAACACTGCCTCACCAATACATTCTTCACCTGGAATGGAACATTCTAGAAACAATCTGAAGGCACCTCAATGGGTTCTCCCTTATTACCGGTTGTAGCCATGTTCGTGAGCATAAGGCAGATTTGAAACACGGTAGGACCATTACTTCTGCCATGGCTGATCATTATTTGAATGCGGCTGGCTCACACGAAATTGATTTCTCAAAGACGATGGTACTTTGCAAGCCCACTAGCTATTAACAAAGATTCGTTCATGAAGCCATTCATATGTACAGACACAGACACAATTTCAACCGAAAGGATGGTTATAAACTCAGCAATCATTGGAAACATGTCATCAACCACTTTGGGTCATGATTTGATTTGTTTTCTTGTCAAAGGAGCACAGGTTAAGTTATGACTCAATTTGTCTCGTTTTCTTGTTTTTCTTGTTTTCTTACTAGGCCTCGGCAAGGTAAGGTAAAAGTTAAAAGGTGAAAACAAAGAGCCTACCTTTACCCTACATTTTACCCTTTAGCAGTTAAGGTGAAAGGTAAAAAGCAACGATCCTACCTTTTACCCTTACCCCATACAAACTACCCGATTACAGGGTAATTACTGGGGTACTACTACACACGAACAATGTTTATAACGGTAAATGCTAGGTAGAGCGCTTTTATCATATAGAATACTCTCCATGATTCCAATTTTACACGCTTTCTTTGAACTCACTCTGTCTGTTGTTGTCGTTATTGTCGTTGTTGTCGTTGTATCTTAAAATCTTGTAACTAAATTTTAACCAATGTGGTATCGACTGCAAACTGTGTATACTTATGTCATACTGATGACAATATTATATTCTATCATTAAAAATTAAAAACATATTTCTAAACCATATTTTTTATATCTTATGGTTCACCTTGGGTCTAATTGTCCACGCTCAACTGACGTTGGCTGTAATTGCCCACGGTCGCTGACGTTGTGGCAAGCTTCGCGGCCACTTCCTGGAGTCGTGGAGTTCTGCCATTACGAGTACATTTCATTAAAGCGTGTTAAAAAAAAGTTTTTTTAAATATTACTTATTAAATGGAGGCCACGGACTGCGCCACGGAGCTTTTAGCGGTAACCAAGGCACCGTATTTACCGGGTAATACGTCGCGCTACCTTTACCCTACCGGGTAATTTTTCCGAGCTACCTTTACCCTACCCTTTACCTTACCCCTTTGAATGTCGACATCTTTACCCTTTACCTTGACCCTTTTACTCGGTAAAATGGTTAAATTACCTTACCTTCTTCTTCGTTCTTTCGGTAAAGTCACGTAGAAGGAAAATAATAAAATAATAAAAATAAAACATAATAAAATAATTCTCACGACGTTTCGGCCACAACGCAAGCAGCCGTCTTCAGGTGGAGAGCAGGTTTGTCGAGAAGCCAGAGTCTGAATGGCTTTCTCGACAGACCTGTTCTCCACCTGAAGACGGCTGCTTGCGTTGTGGCCGAAACGTCGTGAGAATTATTTTATTATGTTTTATTTTTATTATTTTATTATTTTCCTTCTACGTGACTTTACCGAAAGAACCAAGAAGATGAATCCCTGCAGTCACGAAAGCTTTAAATCGAAATTTACCTTACCTTGCAGAGGCCTATTTCTTACCCCAGGGCACATATGCCCCGCCCACTTCATTGTGCTGGCGGAGCTCCTGCGCCACGCCCATTTTTGAAACATTAGAAGCAGTTGCCTTCGGTGACCTTCCACTTTCCTCCTGAAGACGGCTGCTTGTGTTGTGATCGAAACGTCGTGATATTTTAATAATTTTTTCTTTTATTTTAATATTTTTATCATTTTTTTTTATTTTTTTTACTGCCAGTACGCTTACTCAGGTTAAGAACCAGGCTACAGTCTATATTTTAGACTGCCAATACGCTCACCAAGCTTAAAAACCAGGCTACAGTCTACATTATAGACTGCCAGTACGCTCACTCTGTTTAATAACCATTGATACAGTCTACATTATAGACTGCCAATACGCTCACCAAGCTTAAAAACCAGGCTACAGTCTACATTATAGACTGCCAGTACACCCACCAAGGTTAAGAACCGTTGCTGCAGTCTACATCATAGACTGCCAGTACACTCACCAAACTTAATATCCAGGCTACAGTCTACATTATAGACTGCCAGTACAATAACCAGGCTACAGTATACATTACTGTTTTTTGGTTTTTATAATTTTTATGTTTTTTTTATTTTTATTCACTTCATTTTTATTATTATTTTTCTATCTATGTCACTTTACCGAAAGAACCAAAGAATATAAATTCCTGCAGTCACAAAAGTTTTAAGTAAAAAATTTACATTCTCAAAGCGATTCTGCCCATTGTGGGTGGATCGTTGACAAAAGCATAATAGCCATTGTATTCGTTTCTAGCCTCACCCCTCGATGTACGTTAGCACGCGACTATTCCACGTGATGGACAGGGCTCAGATACGAAGTTATGGTGGCTTGCAGGGCAGCAGGCTATGAGAAATATATCAACATCCCCATTCTGCTTCCGCTTTGGCTTGTGGTTATAAACGGGAACAATGTGAATTGCACAAAACACAGTCTGCTGTCGAAATGCGAATCGTATTACTTGCGCACGTCTGTTTGCAACAAGGATGCACATTATGTGCGGATGTGTATTGCATAGAAGCGGTAGACTAATTGTCTACTTCTAGATTTGAAGCTTTCGTGACTGCAAGGATTCATATTCTTAGGTTTTTTCGGTAAAGTCACGTAGGTAAAAAAAAATTTAAATTAATAAAAGTAAAATAAAAATAAAATAAAAATCACGACGTTTCGATAGCTGTATCACTTGATACAGCAATCGTGCTGTGACTGTTCCACCTGAAGACGGAAGCTTGTGTTACCTCCGAAACGTCGTGATTTTTATTTTATTTTACTTTGCGAATTTTTTTTTACCTAATTGTCTGCTGTAGTGATATTCGAAGATTAAGTGATGTACTATTTTAAATGCAAAGCCAAAAATGTCAAATTGGTAGACAAATAAAGGATGTTTCTCGTTAATGAAAAGCGAATAGAGAAACATCTACCACTTTCCTCCATGATCAACTTTCATTAAGCATAGGAAATGTACGTTGTTTTAAACTGATCGCACTGTAAAGACACCTTGCATAGAAATTGGCAATTAATATCTATATATCAATGTATGTTAATATATTTTACGAAATATACGTGAAACATTTCAAATATGCATAAAATATATTTCATCACACAGCAACGTAGACAAAACTGGGGGTGCGATACTTTTGTTTAACATTGCGATTAATTCACTCCGAACGTTCAAATCATTCCATTAGGGGCATCCAAAAAAAATTGGCAGAGACTACTCTGCCTACTATCGGCGTGTAAACTAACCAGCGTTGACATTTATTAAAGCGGTTGAAATGATTAATTTTAGCAGGCAAGACAAATTGGTTGGTAGTTGAATTATAACCTCGATTACTCTGGATAATCGCTTTGAAGGGTTTACCCTCAAAACCATTATACTTTCAAGAAATAATGCATTCTGGGTAAATTATCGGACATTTTCTCGTAATTTGTAAACCCACAGTTTCCAAATTGATGTTATCTTTGGTCATAAAATGTAAACTGTTGTATGGATTGGCTTGGGTTTAGAGAAAATAAGTGATTACTCGTGTAGGTTGAATCATGCATACATTTTACTTTTTAACTGACCACACAGGGATATATAATGTATGTGCAGCAACAGTAGCTGATAAAATACCAATGTAAAAATTATTCATCATTTGTATTCCTTTGTCCATCCACTTGACCACAACGGTCAGTATTGAGAAGGCACAGGGCTGGATTAAATATACCACTAGCCATCGAAGTCAGGTTTACTGATTCATAGTTCAATGTCCTAACCGCTGCATCACTGCTTTTCTGTCTAACATATGTATATATCAAACAAGTTAGTTGGGAAAAACGTGCAATTGTAGGGATTATCTAATGATTTTTTTAACAAACATTTGTTTTCAGAAACGTTGCATAAGTAGTACAAAAGCCGACTGATAACTCTCAGAGCAAAACACGTTTACATTTTTTTAAAATTGTCCTTTGTGCCCTGGTTTGTATTTCCAGGTGTTAGGAAATCTTTAGATCAATTTGCCTAGTTTTTAATTGGGGGCGGGGGGGGTAAATTATTTAAGAGAGTAAGAGTGGCTCACCCACCAGTGCTTGCCCGGTGTTGTCGCCTTGTGATTGTGAGGTGGCCAAGAGATGGCAGCACTGACTGTCGTCTCCACCTCGAATTGGTATCGTTCTAGTTTCAAATCCTTGCGATCAGAACGTTTTACACGTGTTACGATAATGTAACACGCTCAAAATATTGTTGCAAAGCGGCATGCAACTTCTTGTAAAGTGAAAAAAAACATGCATTTTAATTAAAGCGTTTATATTAAGCGAGATAATGTTTTATCATATACCCTCACACTGAGGGATCAGATCAGTGCTCATGTGCATATGTGGATAAACTTGAGCTTCTTGAACTCCATGTGCAATAGAACACCTTTTCGCGTAGTAAGTCCTCGCGGTAGAAATGTATTCCCATACACGTTCAAGTTGGATTTCACAGATACAGCATATATGTGGTGGCTTGGGACATGGGTGCCAGGGAGACTGTGTGTGCGCGTCTGCGCATGAATACAAACTCGTTCACGTATGCTGCTGCGGTGGCGTGGGTGGGTGTGTGTGTGTGAGATCGACGACGGAATACACATCTTCTGGCAGCCAGACTTGAATGTGAAATTCGTGAATCTAAGTGACTCGTAAATCTTACGTATGTATGTTCAACTTATTTCGCATCGTACCTAGCCAACCGTGCTAATCGGAGGTTGTGTGGGAAGGACAACAAACTAAACACAAAAGCAGTTACAAAAATGAGTTTTCAATCTTTATTATTTAAAAGTACAAAGCACCGGTGGCTTCCTAATATCGGAAGGAAGAGCGTTCCAGACGGCGCATCTGAAAGCGCGAGATACGGCGAGCGCTTTTGGCCGATAGCCAGCCAAAGACCGCTGCTGTGAGGATGACCGGAGTCTGCGTGATGGTTTATGCTGGTTGACGATATCAGCGAGGTATCGTGGTTCACTTATGGCATCATGAAGGTGTTTTTTTTTTAAGGCTGTCACCAGTTTGGTAAACAACCACACAGTGGTCAATTTAAAAGGATTAAAGAGCTGACTGTGAGATGGAATAATCAGGAATGTATTATTCATTTGGAAAGGATGGACAGGAGGAGTGACTGAGGGATTTGTGTGGATAAAAGGCATACGTGTACGTGCTGAGAGGGGATATTGGAGAAGGATATTGCGTAAGTATACGAGCTCTGTGAGGGTGACAGAGATGTAGAGGAGTAGTGGAGAGTGGTGGCGTCGTGTGCGCTGTCAGGTGCGGTGACCTCACGGGACGTGGGGTCGCACGCGCTGGGCAGTGCACGTGACATCACCCCTCCGAGGGTATATAAGGGAGACCCCGTAACGTAAGCGGGGTCACTGGAGGAACGGGGATAGTGGAAGGGGTAAAGAGGGAACCAGGGATAGTGATAAGTGTTAATAAACCCTGGCGGAAGCCCCTAACTCAACCTCCGTCTCCGAGTACGTCCGTCGGTAACTTCACAACAACTGGTGTCAGAAGTTTACACCGTCGCCAACATGTATAAAGCGGGCGCACGGCGTAGGAACCCACCGGCACATGACTTGGAGGGCGCCGAAGGCGGAGAGGAGGCTCCAGCAGTGACCCCGGAGCCCGGGACCCCGGTGACGGTTCCCGTGGAGACGAGCGGGCCGGAGCGGGAGGAGTCGGCTGCGGGGAGTGCCAGCTCACCGCCGCCGCCAGAGACGGAGAGCGTCCCCGCAGCTCTGCTGCAGCAGCTCCTGCAGGCGGTGGGGCAGCTGACCGCCAGGTTGGCCGAGGTGGAGGCGCGGACGCAGCCAACCGCCCCGCACGCGGGACGGGAGCAACTGTCAACTGCCAACGTTGAAAGCGCCGCAGTTTTCCCAGCGACCGCTCCACCGGAAATGGCCGCCATGTTGGCTGCGACGCAATCCGCGGCGGCCATGTTGGCTCGGGAGCCATATGCGGCCGCTGCTACGGCTGCCATGGCGACCGCGACGCCGCGTCTCTCCACCGACGCGGCCGGGATTTCTCGGCACGCCGCTCCTGCGAGACCAGCCGCCGGCGACGACGCGGCTCTACATCAAGCTGCACCCGCCGGGGGGGCCCCAGCGACCGCTCCACCGGAAATGGCCGCCATGTTGGCTGCGACGCAATCCGCGGCGGCCATGTTGGCTCGGGAGCCATATGCGGCCGCTGCTACGGCTGCCATGGCGACCGCGACGCCGCGTCTCTCCACCGACGCGGCCGGGATTTCTCGGCACGCCGCTCCTGCGAGACCAGCCGCCGGCGACGACGCGGCTCTACATCAAGCGGCGCCCGCCGGGGGGGCCCAGGGTAAGTACGCGCGTGCCATCCTCGCCGGGCCGCCGGGGTGGGCAGCGGCGGCTGCTGCTGCCCCGTACATCGCTGTGCCGCCGGAATGGGCCGCGGGTGCTGCCGCGGCTCAACCTGTCGCTGCGCTCACGGGGCCGGACACCGGCGATGCCGCGGCTCTGCACCTCGCCGTGCCTGCGTCCCTTCTCATGGATGACGCCGCAGCTGCGTGTTATTCTGCCGCGTCTTCGGCGTGGCCCATGGAGGCTGCAACGCCGTGGCGCCTCGCCGCGTCGCGAGAGGTTGCCGCGGCTGCGGCCGCTGTCCCGCACCTCGCTGCGCCGGCGGGGAGGGCCGCGGGGGCCACCGCGGCTCCGTGTTTTACCGCCGCGTCTTCGGCGTGGCCCGGGGAGGCCGCAACGCCGTGGTGCCTCGCCGCATCGCGAGAGGTTGCCGCGGCTGCGGCCGCTGTCCCGCACCTCGCTGCGCCGGCGGGGTGGGCCGCGGGGGCCGCTGCAGGCCCGAATTACACCGCCGCGTCTTCGGCGTGGCCCGTTGAGGCTGCAACGCCGTGGTCCCTCGCCGCGTCGCGGGACGACGCCGTGGCTTCGTACGCCGCCGCTGACCGGTGGGTCGCGAAAGCGCAGGCGCCTTCACACTTTGCTGCGTCTACGGCGTGGCCCATGGGGGCCGCAACTCAGCCACAATTCGCTGCGCCTACGGCGTGGCCCATGGGGGCCGCAACTCAGCCACAATTCGCTGCGCCTACGGCGTGGCCCAAGGGGGCCGCAACTCAGCCACAATTCGCTGCGCCTACGGAGTGGCCCATGGGGGCCGCAACTCAGCCACAATTCGCTGCGCCTACGGCGTGGCCCATGGGGGCCGCAACTCAGCCACAATTCGCTGCGCCTACGGCGTGGCCCATGGGGGCCGTAACTCAGCCACAATTCGCTGCGCCTACGGAGTGGCCCATGGGGGCCGCAACTCAGCCACAATTCGCTGCGCCTACGGCGTGGCCCATGGGGGCCGCAACTCAGCCACAATTCGCTGCGCCTACGGAGTGGCCCATGGGGGCCGCAACTCAGCCACAATTCGCTGCGCCTACGGCGTGGCCCATGGGGGCCGCAACTCAGCCACAATTCGCTGCGCCTACGACGTGGCCCATGGGGGCCGTAACTCAGCCACAATTCGCTGCGCCTACGGCGTGGCCCATGGGGGCCGCAACTCAGCCACAATTCGCTGCGCCTACGGCGTGGCCCATGGGGGCCGCAGCACCACCGCACCTTTCCGCGTCTTCGGCGTGGCCCGCGGGAGCCGCAATGCTGCCACCGCCGCAACACGTCGCGTCCGCTGGGTGGCCCGCAGGTGCCGCTTGGCTTCCACACCTCGCGGCGCCGCGCGGCCAATGGCAGCGCAGGTTACCCGACGTTGCGCCGTTTGTCGCGCAAGGGGGCGACTGGTCGGCCTTCCAGGACCGGTTCGACGCGGCATACATGTCGGTCGGCTGGTCCATGGAGGAGGCCTTGCCGGCGCTTCCGACCTGCTTGGACGAAAGGGCTCTGCAGGCCTTCAAGTCCATCCATCCGGCCAATCGGGCTACACTCCCGGCGGCCTATATCCAAATGGCCAACGTTTTTGAGCCGCCATCCACCGCGCAGCTAAAGTTTTCATTGCGGCGGCGGGAGGAGGGGGAACTGCCGCTGGCCTTCCGCTGCTCGCTCCTGGCCCTGGCGCAGGCTGCATACCCTGACCTGTACGGCAGGGCACTTGATTCTATGGCCTTGGGGAAGCTGCTTGACCTGGCAAGGGAGCTAGGAATTGCTCTGTCGATCAACAATGATCGGCAGATCACATCCTTGGCGGTCGCAGAAAACATTCAGGCGCACCTCTCCCTCCGCCAACGGCCTCAGATGGCGGCGTGTGCGGGGATCCTGGCGCCGGACGGGGGGGACACCTTCTTGGTTCTTTCGGTAAAGTCACGTAGAAGGGAAGTAATAAAATAATAAAAATAAAACATAATAAAACAATTCTCACGACGTTTCGGCCACAACGCAAGCAGCCGTCTTCAGGTGAAAACCAGGTCCGTCGAGGCGACAGAGTCTGAATGAAACAGCACACGAGCTTGGAGCATATATATAAGCTGGGCGCATTGACAAAGGAATTTGCATATCAAAAGGAATTTAGCATATTTATGGGAAATGCAGGAATGTGATTAGTACTGCATATGCATGTGCATTATGCAGGATTAACAGCATCAAAGGGAGCTGCAGTTACTGCTGCTGCTGCAGTTGCTGCTGCTGCAGTTTCTGCTGCTGCTGCGGCCCTGGCGATGCCCGATCGTCGAGAAAGGGGGACGGGTGGTCGCCGTCCGGAGCAGCGGGGGCGGCCGGGACCTTCCCGTCCACAGGAGGCGGACACGGTGGCCTGCTTCCGCTGTGGTCAGCGGGGCCACATTGAGCGGGGCTGCCGGAATGCCCCGGGGGCCTTTGGAAAAGGGACTCCACCTTCTCCCAGACCCTCCTTGGCATCGGGTGCGGGGCCCCAGGCGAGTCGCGACGCATCATCTGCGCGGCCGCTCCCTTCACCTCATGCATCTAGCGGGGCTAGGGCCCATCGTCATGGGGTTGTCCTCGAAGGGTCGGGTGCACCATCGTCATCACCCCCTCAATGGCCCAGACAGACCCGCCACTGGGATGCGCTTGCGCATAGGATGGTGGCGGCAGCTGCCGGCTCCTCAGCGGTGGCAGGATATGTGCAAGGGGTGCACGTTCGCCTCCTGGTGGATACGGGGGCGTCGGCCACCATTATTTCTGAGGCCATTTTTGGGCTGCTACCCCGCAGCGTGGGTCCATTAAGGCCGGTTCGCGGGGCTTGTGTCGCCGCGAACGGCGGCAGTTTGGGCATCCTGGGCCACGTTGTAGCGTCGGTTCGGGTTGACGAGATTGAGTTGGCCGGGCCGATTTTGGTCTCCAGGACCTTGGCAGTGCCATGCCTCTTGGGGACCGACTTTTTGTCTAGGATGCCCATCCGAATTCTCGTTGACCAGGGCTGTGTGGAAATGCCGTCAGGGAGGCGGCTGCAATTCCTACAATCACCTACCGTCCTGTCTCCCTTGGTCGCCGGTGTACGGGCCTTGAATAAAGTGCCGGTGACCGTACCACCGGCGTCACAAATCCTGATACCCCTTAGGTTGCGCAAACCGCTCGAAATGGGCTCCACGGAGACGGGTATCCTCCTGTCCCCGTCAAGCTACTTTTCAAGGACGAAGGGGTTGGTGGGCGCCTTGACAGCCGTGTCGGGGGGCCAGGACCTTTTTTTGCAGGTCCTCAATTCGGGACCCTTGCCGGTCATAGTCCCGGCCGGCGCCGTCCTGGCACACGCAACCCCGGCTCCTCCACCCGAGAGCGCTGCCCCGGATGGAGGGGTCGTGGCGGGCGTGATGCGCACGGGGGACCCCGACGCATCATGGATCGCCACGTTGTGCGACGAGAATGCCTCGTTGTCCTTCGGGGAACGTCGGCAACTCCGCGACCTCATCGAACGGTTCACCGATGTGTTCAGCCAAAGTAAGTTTGATCTGGGTCGCACTACTCTTTTGGACCACCACATAGACACGGGCGACGCGGCCCCCATTCGACTTAATTCCCACCGCTTTAGCCCAGCGGAAAAAGATCATGTCCGCTCGGCTGTCGAGGAAATGTTGGCGGCGGACATCATCTCCCCATCTACTAGCCCTTGGGGTGCCCCCATTGTGCTAGTCAAGAAACGGGACGGGAGTCTCCGGTTCTGCGTCGATTTTCGTAGATTGAACAAGATCTCGGTGGCTGATGCATATCCATTGCCTCGCATGGATGATTCCTTGGACGCCCTCTCGGGCGCGCGGTTCTTTTCGACTTTAGATTTGCTCTCCGGCTTCTGGCAATTGCCACTGGATGAGGCCTCTAGACCCAAAACAGCGTTCCGCACGCCCCAGGGGTTGTTCGAGTTCAATCGGCTTCCTATGGGTCTCCATTCGGCCCCGGCCACCTTCCAGCGTCTCATGGAGATGGTCTTGGCGGGGCTGCAGTGGGAGTCTTGTCTAATCTACTTGGATGACGTTATTGTTTTTGGCCGTACGTTTGGCGAGCACTTGCAACGCCTTGAGGCGGTGTTCGTCAAAGTGCGTGCTGCTGGCTTGAAATTCAAACCCCAGAAATGCCACTTGCTACAACCATCGGTGAGGTATTTGGGACACATTGTTAGCACGTCAGGTGTCGCCACGGACCCGGATAAAACGGCTTGTGTCCGGACGTGGCCGACTCCCACATCTGTCGCGGAGGTGCGTAGCTTCGTTGGATTCGCATCGTACTATCGCCGGTTTGTCCGCGATTTTGCGACAATTGCGAAGCCACTGCACGCCCTTTCCGCCAAAGGACAAAGGTTTCACTGGGGCGCGGAGGAGGAGGCGGCTTTTGCGGCGCTTCGCACGGCCTTGGCGGATGCGCCGCCCTTGGGGTACCCGGATTTTACGAAACCCTTCCTGCTCGATACCGATGCCAGCGACACGGGAATTGGGGCTGTCCTGGCCCAGGTGGTCGACGGGGTTGAGAGGGTGGTAGCCTATGGCAGTCGCGTTCTGTCCTCGACGGAACAGCGATATTGTGTGACCCGGAGGGAGCTTTTGGCCATAGTTTATTTTGTTCAGTTGTATAGACCATATTTGTACGGTAGGCTGTTTACGGTCCGAACCGACCACGCGGCCCTGCAATATTCGCTGAAGATTAGTCAGCCCTCGGGTCAGCTGTCTCGCTGGCTCGAAGTGCTCCAGGATTACCCTTTTGATGTAATCCATAGGAAGGGGACACAGCATGGAAATGCGGACGGTTTATCCCGATTGCCGGCAGGCGGCGGGTGTGCTTGCGCCCTGGGCTCTAGCCGTTGCAAGGCCCCAGGGGACGCCGCGGCCCAGTTGGTCGCGTCGGCCGAGGCGGACACCCCTCCAGGTGCGGCGTCGACCGCAGATTTCGGCCTTGGACTTCCCCGGGAGGTATGGTCCGGCTTGCAGATGGAGGATTCCTCTCTGCTGAAGCTACGGCGCCGTGTCGGACATAACGCCCGGAGCTTAGCTTCGTCGGCTGCCCCGGCGATCGCCGTGCATGACGGACTACTCATGCGTTGGGATGCCCAATTGGAACGCTATTGTGTGGTTGTGCCCACTAGCCTGCGTGGTAAATTAACCCGAGCCATTCACGAGAAGCTTATGCACCTTGGCTACCACAAGACCTTATTGACCCTTAAGCGGGACTATTACTGGCCGGGTGTTGAGGGTGACGTAGCACTGATTTTGAAGGGTTGCCACGACTGCGCGCGGAGGAAGGCCCCAGTTGTCCAGGACCGGGCCCCGCTGCAGTCCATCCGGGTTTCTCGCGTTAATGAGCTCGTGGCGCTCGACATTTTGGGGCCATTCCCTGCATCCCAACGGGGCCACAAATACCTCTTGGTGGGCGTTGAGTACCTCACACGTTGGCCCATGGCATGGCCTTTGGTCGATCAGTTGGCCTCTTCTATCACCGAGGCCTTCGTCCAGGGATACGTGTTTGACAAGGGCGCGCCGGAACAATTGTTGACTGACCAGGGGCGGAATTTCTCGTCTAGGTTGCTCAAGGAGGTGTGTGACCTCCTTGGCACCAAGAAAATCCGCACCTCGCCCTACCACCCCCAGTCAGATGGGATGGTAGAGCGCTTGAACCGCACCCTTACGTCCATGCTGTGCCACCAGGTGAACACGTCCCAGTCAGACTGGGACCTGTTCGTCCCGGGGGTCTTGGCGGCGTATCGGTTGGCCCCTCATGCCTCCACGGGATTTTCGCCTTTTTATTTAATGTACGGTAGGGAACCGGAGCCCCCGGTGCACGTCCAGATGGACGTTGGCTCCTCCAAGAAGGGGTCGTCGGTGCCGACCCCTTTGAAGGTCGCACTTGACCGGCTGCGCGAGGCGCGACAGGCCGCTGCCGAGAATTCCGCAAGCCGGCAGGCGGCTAATGAGCGGCTGCCAAAACACCAGGCAGCTGGCCTCCCGTGGGTAGCGGGTCAAAAAGCGTGGCTGCATTGTCCCCAGGTCCCCGTTGGCACATCGGCCAAATTGCATCGCCCTTGGCAGGGACCCGTGGAGGTTGTGGAGGTCCGCCGGCCGCAATGCGTCCGGATTCGATTCGGTCGCAGGCAGTGGATAGTGCACCCGTCCCGGCTCAAACGTTATGTTCCATCTACCCTGGGGGATCCACCCCCAATTCCGGAGCGGCCGGCTGATGATGTATCCGGCGTGCCTGACCGGCCGGGTCTCGTTGACGGAGGTGACGTCCGACCTGTGTGTGTGCCCCCAGGCCCCTCCCGAGTGAGGCCGACAGAGACCCCCCAGGCACCGGAGGCCACGGCGGTGGGCCTGTTGCCCGCTGACGGCCCACCTGCACGGGTGGCGGACACCGCACGAGGGAGCGGGCCAGCAGCGCATACCCGCTCGAGGGGGGTGCGGCTCCGGTGACGGCCCTGATGGCCGTTCAGCGGGCCTAGCCCCTGGCGCCCGTTCGGCGCTATCCGGCGGATGAGGCCTTCGGGCTCTATTTGTTTTGTTTTTTTGTTGTTACTGTTCTGCTTGAAGGGCCGTGCTGCCCTAAGGTTGATTGCAGCCGGGTCGGCTGTTTTTTTTTTACGGGGGGGGGTGATGTAGAGGAGTAGTGGAGAGTGGTGGCGTCGTGTGCGCTGTCAGGTGCGGTGACCTCACGGGACGTGGGGTCGCACGCGCTGGGCAGTGCACGTGACATCACCCCTCCGAGGGTATATAAGGGAGACCCCGTAACGTAAGCGGGGTCACTGGAGGAACGGGGATAGTGGAAGGGGTAAAGAGGGAACCAGGGATAGTGATAAGTGTTAATAAACCCTGGCGGAAGCCCCTAACTCAACCTCCGTCTCCGAGTACCTCCGTCTACGATACAACAGAGACATGAGGGAGACAGCCGATGTGGAGAGGTGGTGTTTGTAAATGGGTTCTATTCAGTATCCCCGCGTTATTCACAATGGATACGTTCCCAAGAATGAATAGCAAATTTCGCGAATAATGATATTGGCCTACGAATTTTTTTTTTTAGGAATTACCTTTAGTAAATACGTAAATAAGCTATAAAATACGTAAACATTTCTTCATTAAGTCGCCAAAATATAGGGCTGGGATTGGTGTACTTGAGAGTGCTGGCTGAAGCCAATTCGAAGTCGGGGCTTTGCACACGTTGGTAATTTGCAGCTTTCTTAATTTTCGATGTAAAGCTTTCGTGACTGCAGGGATTCATCTTCTTGGTTCTTTCGGTAAAGTCACGTAGAATGGAAATAATAAAATTAAACAGCTTTCTTAATCTTGATGGCGGTGGTGTAAGGTGGCTTCATCTTCGGTTGGGGGAAAGATGTGGAAATCGTATGTGACCAGGCCATAATTTTGTTGGTAGTGGCGAGTTGTGATGGGTGCATCCATGGCTACGATAGCGACTGGGTCTGTTGGTTACTGGACACGTGGATGTCTTGGAGCATGAGGATGTTGTGCATCCTCAAAATGCTCAAGAGACACCTTGCAATTCGTCCGAGAATGTCCCTCAATGATGAGGTGGAGGATCATTCTTCCAGGACCCATCTGGCGTGTTGTTTGGCCCTGGAAAAGGCTGTTATGGTGGCTTGAGTTGTTGCTCTTGAGACTGGCAGATCCGATTATCAATGTTCGGTCGCCGGGTTGATGGCATTAATTGTGATTTCTTACTTAACAGAGTGGGTCATGTGAAGGCTGCCATCTTCCACTCTTTTCTGTAGGGAGAATCGCAGGACAGGTTCAGATATCCTTTGCCAAATCAAAATGTTCATGGCCAGGAATGAAACGTAGATTGCTATGTTCCCAATGCAATTCACTACCACGCACATACTCTTCGAGGGAAACACGCAACGTGCAGGAGACAATCCTAAATTATTCTGGGGTATTTCTTACCCTGTTTTTTTCCTGAATAATGAAACACGTATAACAGAAATTATGGTGACAAATTGCCTTATTACATTGTGTACACCAGGGATTGCCATTACTCGCATCTGTTGCCTGGCCACTTGCCTAGTCACTGCTGATACTGTTTAATATATTTTCAACTGACGAACCAGACTCGTGCACTGATTTTGCACCTCAGGAATACATGCCCGGATGGCACCAGGCATTCACAATAGAGATAGTCTACATAAAGCAGACGTCAATTCTGTATCTATGAATAAATAATAAACTAAGTTCATCTTCTTAGTTCTTTCGGTAAAGTCACGTAGAAGGGAAGTAATAAAATAATAAAATAAAACATAATTAAATAATTCTCACGACGTTTCGGCCACAACTCAAGCAGCCGTCCTCAGGTGAAGACCAGGTCTGTCGGGGAGACAGCGTCTGAATGAGGTTGTCTCCCCGACAGCCCTGGTCTTCACCTGAGGACGGCTGCTTGAGTTGTGGCCGAAACGTCGTGAGAATTATTTAATTATGTTTCATTTTATTACTTCCCTTCTACGTGACTTTACCGAAAGAACCAAGAAGATGAATCCCTGCAGTCACGAAAGCTTTAATTCGAAAAATAAACTAAGTTATTATTATTCTTTTACCAGGTAAGGCCCACTGAGCTATATTGCTCTTTTTCAGAAGCGACTTCGCTACAAATGATAGCTCAACGAAGTGGTTTATCACGTGGAAATATATAACAGCCAAATACTCTAAATTTATCTTTATACATGTGTACGGGAAAACCCGGAGGACCCGGAGAAAAATCCACGTGACCACAGGAAAAACATGAAAGCTCCAAATATGCACGCATCAGGATCGGAATCGAACCCACAAACAACCTCCTGTATACCAGGCGAGGTAGTGAACATCTCTCCACCACGGCACCCCTAGTTTTAGTACATCAGCCCATCGGCTAAAATAGACAAAACAATATGTGGAGCTGCAAAGTGGAGTTTGGCTTAATATTGATTTTACCCATAATGCCCCACGTTGATTCATACTGAGTAAATATAACAGAGGTCTAAATATTATTTCACCCACACAGAGGATTACATGTGCTTTGCGGCCATAATTAAAATATAACAAGCTATTATTGTTTTTGTCTCATCTGTACAGTGGTTTGCACTATTTTTAGCCTACATGTAGCAAGCATATAATTTGGAATATCATTTGCACGTGTTTATAATATATCTGGAGCCTAAATCGCTATATGCCTAATAAGAGGTACTGTCACCTTCAGCCTCAATTGTAGCTTTATTTCAAGTGTGTCTCCACTCAGGTAATGTAAACAGCCACTTAATATAAACTGTATTAAAATAAATATAATTTTATTATACATTAGACATTCACTGGATCAGTGTTTGGTTGCAGAGTGACATTTGACTCAGATTATGTTCTATATTACATGTCAGGGACTTGTTGGCGACAATAACGACTATGCCATACAATTATCTCACCTGTTATTTACGTGCCAAGCATGTTTTTTATGAGACAAATAACCGAGTAAATTAATTGCGTATCCATTAAGGTTATAAAAAATGCAGACTAATTCAGTTATAATTCATGTAAATTGACGGGTATGAAAAAAATATTGGTTTACTGCAACCACAATTCTTTTGTGGTGGGCAATTAAAGCCTCAAGACAGCATGTGGCTAAACACAAGGTGGCAGGGTATGCTACATACGGGACCACTTAGAAATGCTGTGCTTGCCTCTCGAGTCAAGATTTCGCTGATTTAAAACCTAATCTCAGCATTGCCGCTGTGTGGGAGGCACGGAAACCCAGCGCATGCAATAGACTTTCCCACCTCGCGTGGACTTTTTAAGGACCACCGAAACGTTGTAACAATTCCGTGGATTTGCCAACCACGATTACGCCTCCGTCGCAAGGCAATCCGTGAAATGGCCACGTGGCATTCATTTCAAAAAATGAAAACGTCGACCCCGTTACAAAAGAGACGAACGGCTGCAGATGTTGTACGTGAAACACCAGCGCCTTTGCGTTAGCCCTGTGCTATAAGAATGGCACGAATGCCCAATGTACTAATGGTTTGATTTGAAATGCAGCTAGATAGAAGAGTGTGTGCTGGAAGATTTTAAAAAAAAATCGGTAAGCAGGGATCTTTAATAATATATAGATAAAGTCACGAAGAAGGGAAATAATAAAAATAAAACATAATAAAATTATAAAAAATAATAAAAAATATACCAATATAATATAATAATGCAATAATATTGATAATATATGTCTTTGTATTATTTTATTATTTCCCTTCTACGTGACTTTACCGAAAGAACCAAGAAGATGAATCCCTGCAGTCACGAAAGCTTTAAATCGAAATATATAGATACATTGCTCACCGAAAAACAAGACAAAATGCTTACTTTTAATTCATATGTGGTTGTATTATAATGGATTCGTGATGTTTGTACAGAGACACGGAATATTTAATTAATCAGCCTAATAAATTACTATCACCATTGGGATTAAGTCAATTAATTCGAAATACCGGTGTGTATGTTACGCACATGGCGATTGTGCCCACGTTGGCAAGCAGTTGAATAACATCTACAAGCTATTGCGTCATCAGTACTTATAGTCGGCTTCTGATGAAACACATTACACGTGAGATTTCGATTTAAAGCTTTCGTGACTGCAGGGATTCATCTTCTCGGTTCTTTCGGTAAAGTCACGTAGAATGGAAAAAATAAAATAATAAGAATAAAACATAAAATAATTCTCACGACGTTTCGGCCACAACGCAAGTAGGACGGCTGCTTGCGTTGTGGCCGAAACGTCGTGAGAATTATTTGATTATGTTTTATTTTTATTATTTTATTATTTCCATTCTACGTGACTTTACCGAAAGAACCAAGAAGACATTACACGTGACTTCAGTTTGAATTTAAATTGCACACATTTGCACGCCCACCATATAGACAGAGCACGTGTGGATTTGAGAAACCTCAACTTGTAATTAAGGCGGTGTTACGACTATTGGCTCAACAATGGAAAAAAGAGAAAGATGTGTTAGGAATCCAACAAGATAGATTTCCTGCACCGTCTTGAGCATAGAAAATTTTATTTCACAAACAATATCGGTAAATTGCATGTTTCACGGATATAAAAAAAAATGGCTCCTACGCTCGCACACTTATACGATGAATGACCCTCAAGACAATTTCTATTTCGGAATAGAGCAGCTACATTGATACAGCACCTCTCTGGACCTATGATGAGCACAGTTGACGACGTACGGTACGAACGAAGTTCAACGTACATCAAGACTTCACTCAATCCATCCATGGTTTACAATGAAATCTCAAGCACTCATCGAGAAAGAATTCTCAGCTAGATGAAGCACAGCTGTCCGTGGTGCAATGTTGCTACCGCAATGTAATGGTTAGCACATTGGACTTGCAATCCAGAGATCCATATTCTTGGTTCTTTCGGTAAAGTCACGTAGAAGGGAAATAATACAATAATAAAAATAAAACATGATCAATTTTGATTTTATTTTATTCTTTTTTATTATTTTATTATTTCCGTTCTACGTGACCTTACCGAAACGTAGAAGGGAAATAATACAATAATAAAAATAAAAAATAAAACATAATGAAAACATTTTTCTTTTATTATAAAACATAATTAAAAAATGTATTTTTATTTTATTATGTTTTATGTTTATTATTTTATAATTTCCCTTCGACGTGACTTCACCGAAACAACCAAAAATATGAATCCCTGCAGTCACGAAAGCTTTAAATCGAAATCCAGAGATCACCGGTTTGATCTCTGTTGCAACAATGGGCAAGTTTCTTAAACCCCCCAACTCACTCATATCGACTCTGTCCACCCAGCATTATCTGCGAGCACAGGTGTAAATAGTCGATCGGCAAGTCTTGTGTGGTAGTGTAAAATATTGGTATTCCCATATCTCCCAAGATATGTTTTGGCCAGCGTGGAAGAATTGGTCAAAATATTCTCTAAAGGTCCTCGTTAGGTTTTCCCCTCGTGGATGCCCCTTCTGTCAGCAGTGGTGTTACCAAGTGATTGCAGCCCTGTGTCTTTACCTAAAGCGCAGCTCTTTACTGCTTAACTTTGATGTTTTTGTTTGTTTGTTTGTTATTCAACAACTATCTGTGTTATTTAAAAATAGACACTGCTTCAGTAATGGTCCTACGTTCTGTAAGACTAACAGCATAATAAAGGGTGTTTGACCGAGGTAGCCTTAATTGTTCTGTGCATTTAAATAGCAAAATAACATGAAATATATGGATACAGTACATTACATGAGTTCATTCCAGAAGTGGGAACATTCATAGCCTTTTAATGTAAAAATTATCCAATTAACACATACACGAACTGGGAGCCAGTGTAGTGAGGCCAAAATTTAATAATGTGAAATACATTTATAATACCGTGTCATAAAGTTGGCAGCTAAAATCTGTAGAACTTGCAGCTGGGAGAATGCCATTGCAGATGCATCATGGGACCTCCCTTGGCAGTATGAAAATATAAGAATAGGTTTTACCCTCGATTTAAAGCTTTCGTGACTGCAGGGATTCATCTTCTTGGTTCTTTCGGTAAAGTCACGTAGAAGGGAAATAATAAAATAATAATAAAACATAATAAAATAATTCTCACGACGTTTCGGCCACAGACCTGTTCTTCACCTGAGGACGGCTGCTTGTGTTGTGGCCGAAACGTCGTGAGAATTATTTTATTATGTTTTATTATTATTATTTTATTACTTCCCTTCTACGTGACTTTACCGAAAGAACCAAGAAGAGATATTACCATATCTGGTAATAAAACAGTTGTGTTCAGACATGATCGCTTTCAAAAGGTTTCTTTTTGGTGTTTGAACATCTTCATTACGGCTGTTATATTGCCAGATAGGGTAAACCCTATTCTTAGATTTTGATACTGGCGAAAGAGGTCCCATGATGTAGCTGCTCACCCCGAGCTATAAATGCCCTGATGGTGGCATTGTCTTTGTGATGTTCGCCTTTCGGCATCCTCTGGTCTAACGCTGTTTGAGGCTAGGCTTTAAAGAAAGCTCTCTGGTGTGGACCAATCAGTTTCAAAGGCAATGCTTTATATACTGCCAGAGCATGTTTTTTTTTGCATGTTCACCACAAGTATATGTGGTTTAAGCAGACAAGATTCCTTGCAAAAGGTTTCTGTTTGGTGTTCGAACATCTTAACACCTGTTTTATTGCCAGAAAGGGTAAAACCTATTCCTATGCCATTGCAGATATTGCTATGAGAATAGCATTGGAGTAATCAATTCAACATGAAATAAAAGTGCAGATCAATTTCCGAGCTTTAAAGGAGGAAAGGCAGAGCCTGTGACTGAGCTCATCAATATTTCCGAGGCAGAAAAAGATGCTTTTTGTAGCACCATAGATGAGTTTGGGATCAACGATAATGCCAACTTTCGATTTAAAGCTTTCGTGACTGCAGGGATTCATCTTCTTGGTTCTTTCGGTAAAATCAAGTAGAAGGGAAATAATAAAATAATAAAAATAAAACATAATAAAATTATTCTCACGACGTTTCGGTCACAACGCAAGTAGCCGTCCTCAGGTGAAGACCAGATCTGTCGGGGAGACAGCGTCTGAACATTCAGACGCTGTCTCCCCGACATTCAGACACTGTCTCCACGACAGACCTGGTCTTCACCTGCGGACGGCTGCTTGCGTTGTGGCCGAAACGTCGTGAGAATTATTTTATTATGTTTTTTTTACTTCCCTTCTACGTGACTTTACCGAAAGAACCAAGAAGATAATGCCAACTCTTATCATAATAATCAGCCGTAGTCAATCCTCTGCTGGATATAATCCATTGCCATCTCTCATGATCCTGCAATGCAATAATCTACCTCTCACCTGCACGCGAGCTGATTTCATTACTTCACCTCCATGGTTGATGTCCTCTTGAATGCGGTCTATTCCTTGGCTGCCACTCCATCATTATTCTTAACCATTGGCCTACATCATCCTTTCATCGACCATCATTTTCTCATCAAGGAGCATAAACCATCATTAAACTCATTCATTTTAGAACTGCTTCTTGTGTTTATACTCTTTGGTTCTTTCGGTAAAGCCACGTAATTAGAAACTAAATAAAACAAATCACGACGTTTCGATCACTACACAAGCGGTCGTCATCAGGCAAAGGAGTCAGCCTCTAAAGGCAAACTGTTTATAAAGGTTTGGGGATGGGCGTAGCCCAAGTGTATCAACAGCACCAGGAGCACGGGCGGTCACGAGTGCCAATGCAGCAGCAATACCAATGCAGCAGCAATGCCAATGCAGCAGCAATGCCAATGCAGCAGCAATGTCAATGCAGCAGCAATGCCAATGCAGCAACAATGCCAATGCAGAAACAATGCCAATGCAGCAGCAATGCCAATGCAGCAACAATGCCCATGCAGCAGCAATGCCAATGCAGCAGCAATACCAATGCAGCAGCAATGCCAATGCAGCAGCAATGCCAATGCAGCAGCAATGTCAATGCAGCAACAATGTCAATGCAGCAGCAATGCCAATGCAGCAGCAATGTCAATGCAGCAACAATGTCAATGCAGCAGCAATGCCAATGCAGCAACAATGCCCATGCAGCAGCAATGCCAATGCAGCAGCAATACCAATGCAGCAGCAATGCCAATGCAGCAGCAATGCCAATGCAGCAGCAATGTCAATGCAGCAACAATGTCAATGCAGCAGCAATGCCAATGCAGCAGCAATGTCAATGCAGCAACAATGTCAATGCAGCAGCAATGCCAATGCAGCAACAATACCAATGCAGCAGCAACGTCAATGCAGCAGCAATGTCAATGCAGCAACAATGCCAATGCAGCAGCAATGACAATGCAGCAGCAATGCCAATGCAGCAGCAATGCCAATGTAGCAGCAATGCCAGTGCAGCAACAATGCCAATGCAGCAATGTCAATGCAGCAGCAATGCCAGTGCAGCAGCAATGTCAATGCAGCAACAATGCCAATGCAGCAGCAATGCCAATGCAGCAGCAATGCCAATGCAGCAGCAATGCCAATGCAGCAGCAATGCCAGTGCAGCAGCAATGCCAACGTAGCAGCAATGCCAATGCAGCAGCAATGCCAATGCAGCAGCAATGCCAATGTAGCAGCAATGCCAGTGCAGCAACAATGCCAATGCAGCAGCAATGCCAATGCAGCAGCAATGCCAATGCAGCAGCAATGCCAATGCAGCAGCAATGCCAATGCAGCAGCAATGCCAATGCAGCAGCAATGCCAGTGCAGCAGCAATGCCAATGTAGCAACAATGCCAATGCAAGCAGCAATGCCAATGCAGCAGCAATGCCAATGCAGCAACAATGCCAATGCAGCAGTAATGCCAATGCAGCAGCAATGCCAATGCAGCAGCAATGCCAATGCAGCAGCAATGCCAATGCAGCAACAATGCCAACGCAGCAGCAATGCCAATGCAGCAGCAATGCCAATGCAGCAACAATGCCAATGCATCAGCAATGTCAATGCAGCAACAATGCCAATGCAGCAGCAATGCCAATGCAGCAGCAATGCCAATGCAGCAACAATGCCAGTGCAGCAGCAAAGTCATTGCAGCAACAATGCCAATGCAGCAACAATGCCAATGCAGCAGCAATGCCAATGCAGCAGCAATGCCAATGCAGCAGCAATGCCAATGCAGCAACAATGCCAATGCAGCAACAATGCCAATGCAGCAACAATGTCAATGCAGCAACAATGCCAATGCAGCAACAATGCCAATCCAGCAGCAATGCCAATGCAGCAACAATGCCAATGCAGCAGCAATGCCAATGCAGCAACAATGCCAATGCAGCAACAATGCCACTGCAGCAACAATGCCAGTGCAGCAGCAATGTCAATGCAGCAACAACGCCAATGCAGCAACAATGCCACTGCAGCAACAATGCCAATGCAGCAGCAATGTCAATGCAGCAACAATGCCAATGCAGCAGCAATATCAATGCAGCAACAATGCCAATGCAGCAACAATGCCAATGCAGCAACAATGCCAGTGCAGCAGTAATGCCAATGTGGCAACAATGGCCATGCAGCAGCAATGTCAATGCCACAACAATGCCATTGCAGCAACAATGCCAATGCAGCAGCAATATCAATGCAGCAACAATGCCAATGCAGCAACAATGCCAATGCAGCAACAATGCCAGTGCAGCAACAACGCCAATGCAGCAACAATGCCACTGCAGCAACAATGCCAATGCAGCAGCAATGTCAATGCAGCAACAATGCCACTGCAGCAACAATGCCAATGCAGCAGCAATATCAATGCAGCAACAATGCCAATGCAGCAACAATGCCAATGCAGCAACAATGCCAATGCAGCAACAACGCCAATGCAGCAACAATGCCACTGCAGCAACAATGCCAATGCAGCAGCAATGTCAATGCAGCAACAATGCCACTGCAGCAACAATGCCAATGCAGCAGCAATATCAATGCAGCGACAATGCCAATGCAGCAACAATGCCAATGCAGCAACAATGCCAGTGCAGCAGTAATGCCAATGTGGCAACAATGGCCATGCAGCAGCAATGTCAATGCAGCAACAATGCCAATGCAGCAACAATGCCAGTGCAGCAGCAATGTCAATGCAGAAACAATGCCAATGCAGCAACAATGCCAGTGCAGCAGCAATGTCAATGCAGCAACAACGCCAATGCAGCAACAATGCCAATGCAGCAGCAATGCCAATGCAGCAGCAATGCCAAACGCTGGGGATGCAGAGGGAGGGGGGGGATTAACTCGTCCGAGTAGCACGGTTGACTAAGTACGGTACGAAAGAATTTCAACATACAAACACTTAGGTTTTTTTTGGTAAAGTCACGTAGGTAAAAAATTCAATTTAATTAAAGTAAAATAAAATAAAAATCACGACGTTTCGGAGGCAACACAAGCTTCCGTCTTCAGGTGGAACCGTCACAGCCCGACAGCTGTATCAAGTAAATGAGAGATTGCAGGAGATACCACTCCGTATATATAATGGTTGAGGGGGGGGGGGCAGGAATGCCCCACTTATTAAGGTGCGGTTTGAGACTATGAATAGACAGCATAACAAAAGACTGAGCCTTTATTATGGAGAGGTGACTTTACCGGAAAAAACCTAAGAATATGAATCATTGCAGTCACGAAAGCTTCAAATCTAGAATACAAACATCCCTTCTCGCGATGTGTCTTGCCCAAGCTCATTAACTTTTCTTAACACGTGTATGTTTTCTCATCCGCATGTTCCTAATTCTATCTTTCGGTGATTCTGACGTATACTTTGATTCTCTGAAAAAGCCACGGATGACACATTCACGAAAGTTCAGATTATGTAGTTGAGGTCTGGACCCCAACGAAATGATCACTGTTTTGCATTTAAGTTGATTAAAATGTCGCGTCAAAAAATTTGTCTGCTAGACAAGCACGCAACACAGCCGAGGCAGATACTACAATTGCTTGTCATTGAGATAGGCATTAAAGTTAACTGCCAAAGTACTGAATTATATTGCTTAGTGGCAGCATTGACTAACGCAATGGTCCGCTCAGGGACACCAAGGGCCACTTCAACAAGTGACGATGTTAACTTTCTCAATGAAACAAACTGTCACTTATTTAGTAATAACATCAGTGCCTCTGGGGCAGTCAAGAATGAGTAATGGCATGGTATATTGTGGCAAAGTATGAGCTGAAGTTAAGAAAAAATCATAGCAATAATAGTGCTAAGACAATACTAATAATATATCTACATTTCGATTTAAAGCTTTCGTGACTGCAGGGATTCATATTCTTGGTTCTTTCGGTAAAATCACGTAGAAGGGAAATAATAAAATAATAAAAATAAAACAAAAATAAAATTTTCTTGCTGTGGTTTTCACACCTGATGATGATTGCTTGTGTTGCAATCGAAACGTCGTGAGAATTTAATAGTTTTATTCTTATTATTTTATTATTTCCCTTCTACGTGACTTTACCGAAAGAACCAATAATAACATATCTACATTTATAACTCTAACACAAGACAGCGTTCATATTTGTAATGCGGTAGTTCTGAATTATACATATTTATATACTTGTATAGTGAGATGATAATCATAAAACAATGTTTGTTCCGCAACAACACAGTGACACCAGCAAAAAAAAAAATGCATTTTAGCATCAATATTGGAAAATGCATGTGCTGTAGGTGGCAGTGTGGCTTTTTATTTGACACGATAAGAAATGTAACATTGTCACTACCTTACCACAAAAAAAACTATCCGATAAACGTTTATTCAGCAATTACATATTATAATTCTGAATATATTACAATTGAAATTTAAGAAATAAACATCGCTGTCAATCATGTTTTCATGCGAGAAAAGTAATTTTAAATGGAATCTGATGACGATTTATTGTAATATTTCAAGGATTATTTTCTGGTAGCTGTAAGATGAACGTGGGTGCCTTTCTTGTGGATTTGTACGTTATCCCCCTGTTCTGCATGGGTTTCTTTTGGGATCTCCAGTTCCTTCCCACAGATAAAACAAGTATAACCCGTAAAAACAAAGTTTTTCACTATAAATCCTTTATATGCGTGGCGGCTAGAGTCCTCTCGTCCTCTGGCTTGAGATAGCTGCCACCTAAGGGTCAGATGATTGTCTGCCAGTATTAAGCAATTGGTAATTAAATATTTAATTTGTTTTCCCTAAACAGTGTAAAATTTTTGAAAAAAAATTTCATGAACATTAATTGTCTCGCACAACGAGTCTGTGTGCAAAATGTCAGCTCGATTGGATCACGGGAAGTGGGTTAAAAAACGACCGAAAGATTTGCACGGTCGTAAGCAAGCAAGCAAGCACGCAAGCACGCAAGCACGCAAGCAAGCAAGCGAACTTAATATAAAGGATTTAAAAACACATTTGACTTGGCATTGACCAAACATCCCCATACAGCAAATAATAGGCCGGACTATCGTGTGATAGCTTGGTAGGACTCTCTTGAATTACAGTGAGGCTTTCTTGGGTAAACAACCAAAATTATAATAATTCCAGTAATTATCTTTAATAAGCCAGTATAGCTTGTTTTTTTTAGCAATTATACAACTTCGAGGTATACAGTACCGATAACACACTAACGTATACATTTGTATATAGCCCATGAAAACAAATATTAACAAGTTATATCAACATTGACCTTACTACGACGATAATTATGCACATCACCCCTTGCATCACGATTTTGGTGATGTGTGATGACAGAAACTTCAAAGTGAGCGCTTATTCAAATAACTGTAATCGCTTTTGGTTTAGTGATTAATATCCAACGTTGTCATGAAAAAAATCCTGTTAATAATACAGGTAGAATATAATGACTGATTATGTATGCTCTCATAGGAAATATTCCTGTTTCATAACATCATTAGAGTCTATTTTACCAAACAATTTGGCAGAAATCCAATTGCTAGATATGCATTGGTGTTGAATATCAAATGGACCGTTGAATATAATGCTTTCATGTAGGTAATGACACCCTATTGTGTACTTAAACTACTTTGCTCGCTGTGCACTTCTTCAACTCGAAATATACCACGGAAAGGATGATCAAAGCTGCTTTCAGCATATTCTTAGGTTTTTTTTCGGTCAAGTCACGTAGGTAAAAATTTCAAATTAATAAAAGTAAAATAAAAATGAAATAAGAAATAAAATCACGACGTTTCGGAGGCAAGACAAGCTTCCGTCTTCAGGTGGAACCGTCACAGCACGACTGCTGTATCAAGTAAGAGAAATTCCAAGAAAACAGTCCTTGTATATATATACTGGTTGAGGGTGGGAGGAGCCAAGGTAGGCCCTGGATATTATTATTGTGAGGTTCGGTGCGGCTGAAGCACGCTGTTAGGAATTAGCCTTTGTTTGTGTAGACTGGTTGAAATGGGAGGTTCCAAGAGTTGTTAGGGTGCGGCTTTCAGCATATCAAATGGACGGTCTGTTGTCACATTGGCCAGTTTTAAACCTGAGATAGGATGGAGAAGTCAGCCAAAAAGCCGGCCAAGTCGTATTAGGATTGCCTTGACTTTAGATATGTGTGTCAGTTATCTGGCAATGTATTACCTGCACTGGAAAATCATTGACATTATTTATAATATTTTGCAAAGCCAGTAGTAATTCATTCCCTCACATAGATGATCTACTCCAGCTTTTTATGAAATTTGACATTTTTCATAACTCGTGTGACTTTTGTTTTATGCGCCGCAGTTTTAAGACCATTATACTTTCTCACGGTTTACCAAGAATATATCTGTACGTATGTGTGATTTGTGATTGCGTGTGTGTGTGTGTAGTTGTACACAGTTCATCCATTGTCGATCAATCTCAAATGTGTGCCATTAAACTGCCAAGAGGAACGTTTAGCAATCAGGACATTGTCGAGATATGTCACTGGGTGGGACAAGTCATGTATCAGTTTAATGTAAAGATTAAACTGGTGTTAAAGCATTGATTTCGGCATCGTGGAAGCACGGGCGTATTTGAGATCGTTGGCAAGACATGAGCCATTGCAGTTTGGCAAAGCAGTGCAGTCTGCTTCGTTTTTTGTTCCTTTATGCGTGCACTATTGGAGAGAAAATAAATACGTAATGTTCAGTCTTCATTTGCTGCACCTGGAGAGTAGTCAGGCTTACTGTGGGTAATGAATGGAACGTCAGTATTTCCCCACATGGGATTGTTCCTTTTGTCATTATCTGAGAGGTAGTATGGCATGCATGTTGAAAATGTAAAATACATTGCGTGTCAAATACACGCTTATAAACTAAACAATTCAACGTAACATGCACTTTTAATATACAGAGTGCAGTCTTTGATAACAGCTTATTTACGCATGAAAAAATATGCTTGTAAAAAATCGACATTCTAAGATATCCTGTTGACTCCAGTCATCACGTACCGTATACACATTAAGCTTAATCTCAAGTCCCTGCAGCTAATTATTGTCAGTGCTTAGTGAGGTGCCTTGCATATTTTGGTGTATTCAGTAAAGTTTAGAAAATATTTTTTTTAAACACCATCCACATGGACTCATCACCAGGCAGTCGTTCCCTGCGGTCAATGTTGATTGTTTCATCGATTGAACCCAAATGGCATTGCGATTCAGGGGTTTAAACTTTTAAAATGTCATCGCCATACAATGTATTCACAAAGAGCTGCATGAGATACGTTTGGTTGTTTGAAACAGCTGTGTTTCATACTCTTTGACTCTTTCGGTAAAGTCCCGTAGGTAGAAATAAAATAAATATTTGCAATTATTTTGTTTGTTTATGATGATCAAACCCTCTAGCATATAGCGAAATGTTCCCGTTTGAACATTGCTCCGAGGTTTTTTATTTTACACAACCGGTGTTATGAATATTTATCAGTTGGCCTACAGTACAGAGGTCGTGTCAAGGTTGCACAGCAGGCCATGGGTTTGTTGTCGTCACTGTGGCAAGGCTTAGTGCTGTCCGCCCATTGATTGCCTCGATGGTGCCAGATCGTCCTTTGCTGGCGCTATCAAACCACGTGTGCCTGGAGTGAGTGGCAGCCTGTGGCACGTTGGTTTCAAGTGCAGTGTAGAGATAAACGCATTCGTTGTGCAAGTGAAACTGTTTTCATGCTCATTAAAATGTACACGGACACTATAGTTTCATTAAAAAAAAGTGTGTGCGTATGTCTGTTGAACTTCTTTCGCACCGTACGTCGCCAACCGTGCTAAGCAGAGGTGCGGGGAAAGGACAATAAACTAAACACAAAAATCCGTTCTAAAGAAATGAGTTTTCAATGTAGTATAGTTTTTACTATGTACAGTTATTTTGTCAATCCACTGCTGGATGTGGGTCTCCCCATGCCAGGACTCTTTAAGGACTACTTCGTCACCGTTATTTGTTTTTATGAAGACCTACCGTCTCGTTTTCACATGCCATGTGGCTATTCAAATATAGATTTTTTTTTTACCAAATTCAAAAACGGCTCTTCTCGATTTAAAGCTTTCGTGACTGCAGGGATTCATCTTCTTGGTTCTTTCGGTAAAGTCACGTAGAATGGAAATAATAAAATAATAAAAATTATTTCCATTCTACGTGACTTTACCGAAAGAACCAAGAAGATGAACGGCTCTTCTGATTAATTTGATTTCTGATCTCACGTCTCATACCATGCACGCCTTGGGTGTTATTTTACCATACTTCACCAAGTTGCATGGTCAGTGTGTGTTGTTAAATACGGGGAGCGGAGTTATGGGAACATAAAAGTACAGTCGAGTACAGCATTGGATTTTGCTGCACTGCCCTCGGTTGCCCAACATGTAGCCCCGCAGCCCTATGACAACCTGTTTGTGCATGGTGGTCACCCATGAAATAAATAAATCACTATCCTGGGTCATTCCTGTGTGAGGCTATGAGATTTGACTCAATTGGGTGCATTCCAGGTAATAGGGTCACACGTAAATATTATGAGAATCGAAGTGAAAACATAAAATTATATATACCCTATATTCTTGGATGTGTGTAAATATAAAAGGGAATAATTACCCTTCTGCAAAATCTAATTATGTATGTATTGTAACATTTAGTAATTAAAGTTCAACAATCCAAATACCACCCTGGCTGCAACATTTCAGGGCTATCCCGGTTTAATTGATCAAATTGATAATTCAATGCAACATTTAACACCGATGACTCCTTGTAATCAATTAGTTTGATCTTTTTTTTCAATACTGGTCACCAAGCTTCATTGCAACGCATCCAGAAGTCAGGAAGTCCTCTACAAGCCATGCCCAGAGCAACAAGAATTATGAAAAATAAAAATAGGTTTTACACTTTCTGGCAATACAACAGGTGTTAAGATTTTCAAACACCAAATAGATACATTTTAGCAGGCATCAAGTCTGCATTAACCACACATACTTGTGGCAAAACATGCAAACAAACATGCTTTGATAATATATGCATTGTCTTTGAAACTGATTGGCCTACACCAGAGACAGCCTTCTTTATGGTCTTGTCAACTCAGTGTTAGACCACAGAACGCCAAAAGGCGAAACGTACAAAGACAATGCCAGCAGTTTTCAGAATTTTGGATACTGACAAAAAGGTCCCGTAGATACAGCAAGAATGATTTTGCCGATGACATCATCAGGTCCCACCGGTCGCCTCCTGGTTTTGTTTTACTTGTTGTTTGTGCGAATATGATAACGGTCATTTAGATTAGTTGCATGCGAATTAGGTTAAGTATTTCTCACAGTTCATGACACATGTCATCATCAGTCACATGCACCAGGCCAGAGTGTAGCGGCAACCAGGCAACCCTACCCTGAGCACGCCACCACGGTCAAAGACCACGGTGTTTGACGTCAAACTCAACAGTGGCCGTAGCATCCACGTCAGCTGTGGCCTGCCACAAGGTCAGCTCTAGTCCCGCGGTAGGCCGTTGATGATGGTGTGATAGGCCTAAGAGGCGAAGACCTCCTGACCCTGATCATTTCAGTTACCGATGGAGATGCTCTTCGAAGATTGACCAACGCGTTGGTGATGCGCTCACTGGAGTTGATGCGGAGTAACCGTCACAGACACCACCGGTGAAACGTGTCCAGTTTCCTCCACAAAGGCGCTGTCATTGACCACGTATCTGAGCCATGCAGCAGTACGGGGAGGATGCACGCTTTGTAAAGGCAGATCTTTGTTTCCGTTGTAATGGGCGCTACAGTGGTGAGATGTTAACTATCTCGCCTGGTATATAGGATGACGTGGGTTCGATCCCGACCCTGACGATGCCTGTATACTTGAAATTTGAATGTTCTCCCCGTGGTCGTGTGGATATTTCGCCGGGTCCTTTGGGTTTTCCCTACACAATTAGAAACATGTGTTGAGGGTATTTGGCTGCTATACATTTCCACATGATAAGCAACATCTTTGAGCTATCATTTGCGGGCCAGGTCGCTTCTGAAAAAGAGCTGTATAGCTCAGTGGGCCTTACCTGCTAAAATAATTTTAAAAAAATGCTGGAGCACCAGATGTATCTATTGAGCTGTGTCATGCACCCGTGCGCAATTGAGATGCATTTTAATTTCTGCCTCACTGCTTCCAGTATGTTGCATGTTGCAGCCGAGGTAGGCGAATGATTTTACCATTTAAATATTGATGCCTGCTATTTGCATTCCCTTCAGGCCACGTGGCTTCTCCACGGTGGTTGTGTTTTGGTTTTCATCCAGTTTACTTTCCACGCCAAGAGAGTGCTTCATTTGCATGATATCCAGTGCAAGGAGTGGCATTACATGCATCTCACCTAGTAGGGCAATATCATCTGCATAGTCAAAAACAGTGAACATATTTACACGTAAATGTGAATGTGAATTATGTAAATAAATGCAATCGTTAGTAAATGTGAATAATCGGTAATTATTGTGAAAGTGAAAACGTTTCAACATATGGCACCAATATCAATTTGAAGTGACACAAGATACAATAATAGTGAATAACTGAATAAACAGCTACGTTTGTGTATGTGTTCTTTTGGTACATGAATTGAATCAACACGTGAATAATGCCTGGTGTATGTTAATGCCGCGAGTATCGTTAATTGTTTAGTACATTATTATAAAGAACATTCACAGTTTTGCAAGATTATTTATGACAGTAGACTAATACTTCATAGTTGGCAACCTGTACAATGACTCCTGCACGAATTTCAACGAATCATGTTCTGAAAACGAGTTCAAGCTTTGCACGCGTGCCCAACGTATGCAAACGAAAGCATTTTTCTTATCTAAGTCAATCGATCGATTCAATCATTTGTAGAGTCCATCAATAAGTTAGATAACTGTTTATGACGGCTCTACAAGGATATAATTTCGTGGTTTGAAGCATCCCTTTGGCAAAAACAAGATTTTGCCTTGGGCTTGACTCACAGGCAGCCATGAACAGTATCCAGGGGTGCCTCATTTTTAAAAAAATTAACCCGTAAAAACAAAGTTTTTCACTATAAATCCTTTATATGCGTGTTCAATGGGCCACAACCCAGCCCACATTGGTCTTTGAAACGGGCGGCTAGAGTCCTCTCGTCCTCTGGCTTGAGATGGCTGCCACCTATGGGTCAGATGATTGCCTGCCACCATTAAGCAATTGGTAATTAAATATAATAAAAAATAATTTTCCTAAAAAGTGTAAAATTTTGAAAAAAAAATAAATTGTCACGCACAACGAGTTTGTGTGCAAAATGTCAGCTCGATTGGATCACGGGAAGTGGGTTAAAAAACGACCGAAAGATTTGCACGGTCGTAAGCACGCAAGCAAGCAAGCAAGTGAACTTAATATAAAGGATTTAATTTAAAAAAACCTGGTAATTTTGATTAGGCTCTTCACATGGCTGAATTCTTCAACCCGGTTTGAGCCTGTCACAGGAAACTCACTGGGGAAGTTGTCATCCTTCAGCTTCTCAAGAACCAGCCGAGGTGGAGCAGACTTCTGACTCCTCATGGAACCTCCAAGGAGCCCTGAGAGTTGCTACAGCAAGCCTGTGGTGGTCCTTGATGAATAACTCAGCACCCCATACATTCTGGAGGTGTTGTGTTTCGTTGTTTGGGTGTAATTGTCCCTAACGTTATGTCAAGC
This sequence comes from Lethenteron reissneri, assembly GCF_015708825.2. Lineage (NCBI taxonomy): Eukaryota > Metazoa > Chordata > Hyperoartia > Petromyzontiformes > Petromyzontidae > Lethenteron > Lethenteron reissneri. The sequence continues at coordinate 5,721,175 of NC_083797.1, read as the reverse complement.
TTCGCTCGGAGCTATACAGGACCGCGGTCCCTGGGGTTCAGGGCCACTTCCTGGAGTCGTTCAGTAAAGCACTCGTTCATGTTGAAGCTTCTCTGCCTCTGGTCTGATTAAGGAGTGGGGGTTGCCCTGGCGGGTCAAGAGACAACAGGAGGGTGTTGCCGTGGAGGCGCCTTCAACTCCTGTATGTCATTGATTTTATACTGGTAGGAACCTCCTGGTTACACCAGCCCACAGGGGATTATTGTGTCCGTCCGTCGTGCAGGGAGGGGCTGGGTGGAGAGGGAGGGGCTGGGTGGGGAGGGTGGGGGAGGGGCTGGGTGGGGAGGGTGGGGCTGGGTGGGGAAGGGATGGTGGGGAGGGGCTGGGTGGGGAGGGGAGAGTGGGGTGGCGCTGGGTGGGGAGGGGCTGGTCACCCCGTGGTGCCCTTATTAAACTCAACGTTTAACCTTCTCACGCCGGCTTGTGCCCGCCCTCACAGTCGGGCATATTTGTGGAATACACCACGCCGCCGTTGACCCTGGCCATCGACCGAGCAACCCAACGTTCCTACAAGCTCCCTCCGCAGGAATGTGTTACATGTGCACTACAAATAATGGACACCCGAAGCCCTACAGTGCAGGTGAGCATGCTAATACCAGAAGCCAGTGATGTCAGACCCTGAGCTTTGTTATTTTTCGAGAAGGAAACCATTGTTATTTCTGACAAGAGACCCACATGATCTAAACCATGGCTCAGAGAAACCATTATCAGCGTTGAATTTGAACAAGCGTCTTCATGAGGGGGACATGTCTAGCACTGATTGAAGCACCACTTAAAATACATTTTCCCTGCAAGAAGACGACGTATATTACTGACCTCCGTAGCAGTGTCTACACGTGCATTACATGCCCAACAGCCACGGTAGCCTTTCAACTGATGAAACCAGTCCGCTTGAGATCACAAAAGCAACCATTTTTTTGGTGTTCGTCCTGCATAGCAACCAGATCAAAAGTAGGTCTGCCAACCTTAGCAATACTCACTCTTCCCATGGTGACGGGCCTCAGAAAGAGCAGCTAACTCAACTGGAGAGAATCTATAATGCGCCACTCAGATATTCCATCGCAGATTACCTACCAAGTGGAACATTCTAGTGGATGACTCCTCGGCATCAGTCCAGGTGTTGGGGTGCAAACCACGACTCAGAGGCAGGTCTTGTAGGGGGCTTTCGCCAAGTTTATTAGGGGCTTACGCCTAAGTAATTACCTGCTTCCGCCTACACTCCACGGCTATCTATTTCTCCCCCAGGGAAGGGGTAGTGGGAGTCCCTTACACCCCCCCGGCCATCTGGGCTCTACCCGCTGCACCGGCTGAGGGCTCAACCAAGTTTGGCCAATTTAAAGCTTTCGTGACTGCAGGGATTCATCTTCTTGGTTATTTCTGTAAAGTCACGTAGAATGGAAATAATAAAATAATAATAAAAAACATTATAAAATAATTCTCACGACGTTTCGGCCACAACGACAGACCTGTTCTTCACCTGAGGACTGCTGCTTGCGTTGAGGCCGAAACGTCGTGAGAATTATTTTATTATTATTTTATTACTCGCCCAGTGTTGCAACGTGTTATTGGTACCCATGGCACTCCTCTGCTATCAGCTTGAATGGTGCAGCTGTTGATCCGCTGCGCAATGCATTCACCCGATGAGGCATTATTCCATGCAGCCTCCTAATTCCAGGCCAGGACCCTTACAGATGCCACCCCTCCAGGTCAAACGGGACCAGAAGCTCATGAAAGGCAAGGTCACTTTGCTCCCTGGCTATGTTTATGAGAAGCCTACCCACTGCATTGTGTGCACAGGCAGCCGAGTTGGCAGGTGAGGGACAACAACTGTTGGGTTAAGGGCATTGTTGGTAATGGAATTGCTGAACCTGAGTGTTTTGGCGCTTCCATTATCCTTGCAGAAAAACATGATTATGCTTCTTGTCTTGCTCTTTGAAGATGATGTGGGGGACCCTTAGGGGTTCATCGAGGGTACAAATAAATGTGTTTCCATGTCTCTTCACAGAAAAAAACGTGGCACTCATCGTACGCCTTCATTTCAACCATGAGGTGTTAGATCTGCATGATAAAGAAATCAACTTAAACAATTTTAGCACGTGGCTCCTTCACATCCCTTTGGCTGACACTGCACGCCAGGTTCTCTGTACGAGCGTATCTCATAGCTGGAGGAGGCCTAGGGATCAGCCATGACCATGTTGGCCGCATCAGATCTCCCAGTACTGTTGAGACTTGGAGATAAGTTCTAGATTTGAAGCTTTCGTGACTGCAAGGATTCATATTCTTAGGTTTTTTCGGTAAAGTCACGTAGGTAAAAAATTAAAATAAATAAAAGTAAAATAAAAATAAAAATCACGATGTTTCGGAGGCAACACAATCAAGTACTTGATACAGCAATCGTGCTGTGACGGTTCCACCTGAAGACGGAAGCTTGTGTTGCCTCCGAAACGTCGTGATTTTATTTTATTTTTTATTTTACTTTTATTCATTAAATTTTTTTATCTAGGTGACTTTACCGAAAAAACCTAAGAATATTGGAGATAAGTGGCGGTTGGCTCGAGCTGACAGACTTTCCCCCCTCGATTCCAATTACCAGCTTGCATTCACATAGCCTCATAGTGAAATATGTGACAAATGGACTCTCATAATAAAGCAAAAGTCCACCACTAGAAGAACACGCGGTCGACTGATACAATCGGTGAACCCGTACTCTTGACCAAGTCGGTATACAATGCGATCTGCCACTTTGTGCTCTCTCATTTCTATAAATTACCTTTCCATGTTTTTATTTTACTAGCACCATATATGAGACACGCAAAATGTTGCTGTCCACAGATGTGTTTTACTCGCTGCCTATTGAGATTGCTCGAGGGGATGCCAGGAGTGACCCTCGAGGTTAGCGCCAGAAGGTAGTTGCTGCTACGTGCTTTCTCGGTGTATATTCCGACGCTTGACTTGAATTTGTATTCATATAATTGAGTCTATTGCGTGTAGACATTTTGTAAAAAAATTTCCACAGATAAAGCCTAACAACAAACATCATAGTTGTATTTATGCTTTACTGAATAGCACTACATTTTTTTTTTTAACACGTTTATATATATACCAGTATAGGTATAAGTCTGTGTTGTTTAAGTGCATGACTATACGTGCATCTGTGCACGTATAGCCACGAAACAGCAAAATACGTCTGTAATCCAGAAACACATGCTGCTCTCATTGTCTTCCCAAATGTAACTCAAGTGGTTATTGACTCACTCAATGCAGGGTGATGAAAAGGCATGCTATAAAAAAACAATCTCGCTACCTGTGAAAATGATTTTTTTTTCACAACGTAGGTGTATTTATTAAGGTGTGATGAGGCAAGAAGATAAATGCTTGAATGCTGTGTAAAATGCTGGTTCAACAACACCTTAATTGATGGCGGCTAATGGGAAAAATTGAAAGCGCCGCTGCGAAAGGTTCCCATAGAGATGGTGCTTTAGAGTGGACTCAGCAAGCGTGCGTGCGCACCTTGACGTTGGCTCTTAGTAGCATCATTGTATGCAACGATCACTAATTCGAGGGCAACAGCAAATGTAAGAGGAGACAAAAAAACATATCTATGGCGATAGATGGCCTGGCCCATCATATCTCTAAATAATTCCAGAGTTAAATGAGGTATCTCCATGACTCCCCTACAGTTGACAGTATTCTCATGCCGATAAACCATCATCCGTAAGAGTGCTCTTTCAGCAGACGTACACGTTTTTGTTGCATGCAAAGAACATACATTTATGTTTATTTTAAAGTCATCTATTCCCTGTCTACTATTTTATTACCGAGTATCGGCTGCATTCACGATATATGTGGTTAATCTCCTCCTGCTTATTAAGAAGATTGCAGTTATTGGGTTCATAAATATGACAGACAGCGGTGGCATTTGAATATTATTACCCTTAGAGCCTGCGTCGGTCGTATGCAAAGCCACGGTTTTATTTATGCCGGTTTTTTGTTGTCTACTCCGGCTGCACGGCTCTGTGTGCAAGCTGAAAGCATCTAACCTTCGCTACTTCTCATGGCAATCCTTGCGGCATCACATCAGCGCTCGGGGCTACGGTGTGATTTGTGTGTCATAGAAACACTTGTGTGGCACGAGAGTGTCGTACAAATGTGTTTCTGAGTCTCCTAATGAGGAGCAATACTGTTCGGCAATTGAATTGAATGGAGAGTCCCATTTGCCAGTGTTAATTAGTTATAACTGGGTCAAGGACATTTTACCCTCAAGTAAATTTAGAGAGGTAAAATGTGATCCCCTAAATCTTAAAATACTTTGCTAATTGTCACCACAAAAATTGTCGAGTATTTTTTACGTTAAAATTCATTTGTAGTTTACTTATTTATATATTTCTGTTGAACAACCCATCATCATTAAAAAAAAAAATGAGTTGAAAGCGGTTTTGCTGATATGTAACGAGGACGTTTCATGTGGTATGTTAACAGAGGTTGTTTGTTCAAGGTTAGGTTATCTTTCGATGTAAAGCTTTCGTGACTGCAGGGATTCATCTTCTTGGTTCTTTCGGTAAAGTCACGTAGAATGGAAATAATAAAATAATGAAAATAAAACATAATAAAATAATTCTCACGACGTTTCGGCCACAACGCAAGCAGCCGTCCTCAGGTGAAGAACAGGTCTGTCGAGTAGACAGAGTCTGAATGACAGAGTCTGAAAAGGTTATCTTCTCTAGTTTTTGTGAGACAGCCTATCAGAACATTTCAGAAACACGTGGTTACAAAAATGTAACACTTGGGTACAGTGAGCATTAAAATAAATGGGAATGGTTACACAATATTATGCTCGCTAATGACGATCTTTTCGGAACAGCTTGGGTATTTTGTGTGCCACAAAGGGAAGAAATTGTCAGTTTAACACGTAGGCTTTCACGACCAATATCATCATTATGGATCATCCATAATACAGTTTTTTCTTGGGTTAGATCGCGTAAATATATAAATGTCATTAAAACCGCCAGGACCTGACACAGCCAATAAGTAAGGTTTGTCACGTAAACAGAACGTGCAAAATTAGTTACTAGTACAGCACACCGGTGTGTTGGAGAGCAAAGCCACAACATTTACAATCTGAGTACGACGTTTTGTCAGTAATTACTACTAGCATATCAGTGTGCTGTACTAGTAACGAATTGCCATGTTCTATTTACATGACAAACCTTACTAATTGGCTGTCGGGTGGAGGCGAGGTTAACGACACATTTAGATATTTACACGATCTAACACAAAAAAACCTTTTTATTCTAGATTTGCAAAAAAACCTGTATTACGGAAGAATTTTTTTTTTAAGAGCTAGAAAATTATCACATTTACAGCATTATGTATACCTATGTTTTTTTTTCCATGCAATGGTACAGAACTGAGATTGTTTCAGATTCACAGAGGATGTTTTTTTTCGTGTGTTAGTGAATTCAGATGCACAGACACACTTCCGATTAGCACGGTTGCATAGGTACGGTGCAGAATTGGTTCAACATACTATTGGCATGAATGTTGAGTTGTTCGAATGTCATGTTTGGAAATTAATTGCCCCTTTGTAAGAATGGTTGTGTGGGAAGTTGTACTAGTACATGGACAAAAGCAGCATTAATGTCTACAACAGTTGTGGGTATTGTTTTAGATATCTAATTCAGCTCTGGCTGCAGAATAGTAATGATGTCAGTGGGTGTTCAGTGTCCAAATTTATACTGGGCACATTATTTTGACAATGTATGTAAACATGGTGAACTTCTTTCGCACCGTTCGTAGCCAACCGTGCTAATCCGAGGTGCGACAATCACGCACATAGATGACTCATTGACAAAAATACTCTGGGCAATTCAGTCACCACCACATATACAAGCTGTCCCGTGGCGTAATTGATATTTCATTAATGTATATATGAAACAAAATGTTATCAGCTGCATAAAATGGCTTTATCTATTGGGCTAAAAGTGATAACATGCAGCTCTCGTGCAAACACAACACCTCATCATCGTCGTTATCGTGATAGTTTTTGCCCAGCATAATAATAAAACCCAAGTCACAAAGAGACATACTGCAGAAGCTTCAATGAAAGTGACAAGTCAAATCTTTAAACAACTGCAAATATTTGGAAAATGCAACCATAACAGACGCGTGTGAGCAGAGGTATCAGAAGAAATCGAGTGGCTAAAATAATGTCGTGTGCATGCATACATTTGAAGCGAAAAAAATGTCACAAGCGTTGAGACATTCGATGGAATATAGATGGAGATTAAACCCACTGCTCTTAGAGCGCTGAAGGCCATCGGTGTCCCGGGCACCACTTTATGGACCTTCTCTGAGACCTTCACGTTGGCACGGCAGCACGGCTTCATGAACCTTCTGTGAGACCTTCACGTTGGCACGGCAGCACGGCTTCATGAACCTTCTCTGAGACCTTCACACTGGCACGGCAGCACGGCTTCATGAACCTTCTGTGAGACCTTCACGTTGGCACGGCAGCGCGGCTTCATGAACCTTCTGTGAGACCTTCACACTGGCACGGCTTCATGAACCTTCTGTGAGACCTTCACACTGGCACGGCAGCACGGCTTCATGAACCTTCTCTGAGACCTTCACACTGGCACAGCAGCACGGCTTCATGAACCTTCTGTGAGACCTTCACGTTGGCACGGCAGCACGGCTTCATGAATCTTCTGTGAGACCTTCACTCTGGCACGGCAGCACGACTTCATGAACCTTCTGTGAGACCTTCACGTTGTCACGGCAGCACCACTTCATGGACCTTCTCTGAGACCTTCACACTGGCACAGCAGCACTGCTTCCTGTGGGTCCAGGCCTGCCTCCCAAGATTTTTCAAGCACATCTGGAGAACACCAATGATCTCATCCTCACTCCATCCTTGTTTTTTTATTAACAGCAATTGACTGGATCGTGGAAATAGCCTCTACATCATTCCGAATAACGGGAGGAGAAAAGAGTCATGTAGGAACTTGGGTGACACCGACGATGAAGCCCTCCTTGTCAACACACCCAATGACTACCCTGGTGTACTTCCAACAGTTTGAAGATATCGTCTTGGTTCTTTCGGTAAAGTCATGTAGAAGGGAAGTAATAAAATAATAAAAGTAAAACATAATAAAATAATAATTATTTTAAAATAATAATTAAAATAATAATAATTAATAAAACATGATACAATAATAATTATTTTAATGATTTTATTTTATTATGTTATATTTTTATTATTTTATTACTTCCCTTCTACGTGACTTTACCGAAAGAGCCAAGAAGATGAATCCCTGCAGTCACGAAAGCTTTAAATCGAAGTTTGAAGATACCTCGTGCACTGTTGAACCAATTGTCTCAGGCCGAAGGAGAGAGTTGCAGACCGATGGATCGCATCAAAAAACAACTGCATTGTATGCCCTCTCTCTGGCGGACTGGACGGTATTAGTCCAGCTACTGCCGAAGCTATAACACGGCTCACAAAGTTAAACCTGGATGCATAATTTACACCTGCCTGCCACACGCTAGAAGAAAAAGACCACCCAGTGGACCGTCCAAGGGACTTGTGGGTTTATTGGCTCTGCCGTGACGTTGCCCTACAATGTGGTCTTCTCCTTGTCCGTACGGCTGATGTAGATGCAGAGCAACAAACAGCAATTTCACATTCACGTGGTCAACCTGAGACAATTCTAACTTAGCAATCTTTGAAATACGTAATCGACCAGGCTATGCGTTAATTGTGTGTTGACCGACTCTCTGTGTTGTATTACATAACATTTCGATATTTTGCTAGGTTATTTAATTTAGTGTGTTCTTTCTCCCTCTCTCCTAATGTTCAAGCCTGCGTACTTTACTACGCGTCTCTTCGTACTCATTGACATGTAATTTTTTTCTCTAACCCCTCCCTCTCTCTGCCTCCGCCCCCCTCTGTCTATTTAAGGCCACCCCACAGAGACGATCACCTCTCTCTGGACCTTTGTTGCCCGCTCCGTGTATCTTGGTGATATCTGTCTGCTTATATGTCTGTCTATAGTTTTCTGGTTAAATTTTTTGTTGCAATTTCATTTATACCTGATGATGATTGCTTGTGTTGCAATCGAAACGTCGTATGCTATTATTTAATTTATTATTTTATCTTTATACGTGACTTTACCGAAAGAACCAAAGAATAGCAGCGGGGGTGTATCGCTGCGATGTCTCCTTCGAGGCGTTGCGTCGGTATACGTTGTACGGCCTGTTTTTGATGACCGCTAATCGCGTACTGGAGAGTATTTAATTTTCCATGTGTACATCAGGTATCCGCATCTACGATGGTTTGTGTGGATGTGGTTTTGAGTGTAAGACGGCAGGCTCCACTCTATTCGGTGAGGAATCAGGACGAATGCTACCAGCATCGATCTCCCGGTCTCCAGAGCAACAACACATGGACACTGGTTAATGCAATTGGCCTTCATTGCCTACGCATTTCCGTCACGATGTATATCGGTAACTCAATCCAAACTTAACGCTGTTAAGCAACATAGCAACTGCTTTGCTTGACTGCTGACTTTAACGCTTTAAATAGACTGTTGACATTGTTTTGCAAAATTCGGTGCATTGAACGATGAATGCGATAAATGGTAATAACAGTTCCTACACAAACCACCGTACCTACATAAGTGTTGGTAACAACAGGCAATGGGGATAACAGCACTGCAGCTCTTATGGATTCAACGGTCGAGGGAGCTGTTGGGGGAGCTCTTGATTTGGATGTGTAAACACATCCGTGGCAGAGCAATCAAAAAATACAGCTGGCCACATTTACCCTGTAATGTTAGCTAATACGTATCCAGGTGTGCGGTTTAGGCGGAGCAATCTGGAAGGAATAGAATTTGCCGTAAACAACTGACTGATGATGTGGTACTTCTGGTTACACGTGACACAGTCAAGATTTACTTAGCAAACTAACCCCGTCATAAAATTATACGTCGTGCTGTAAACTACCAACAAAAATACAATATTAATTAATAAATTTCAGAACAATCGATATGTTTTGACGTGCAACCGAAGCGGTGACTGTACCTTAAAATTGCAATAATGCAATTATCTACGTTGTGTATGTCCAGCATATGGAACCACATCCCCTGCATTTGTAATAAGAGGGTGATCCATTTTTAAATCCTTTATATTAAGTTCGCTTGCTTGCTTGCTTGCGTGCTTGCGTGCTTGCTTGCTTGCTTACGACCGTGCAAATCTTTCAGTCGTTTTTTAACCCACTTCCTGTGATCCAATCGAGCTGACATTTTGCACGCAGACTCGTTGTGCGAGACAATTAATGTTCGTGAAATTTTTTTTCCAAAATTTTACACTGTTTAGGGAAAACAAGTAAATATTTAATTACCAATTGCTTAATACTGGCAGACAATCATCTGACCCATAGGTGGCAGCCATCTCAAGCCAGAGGACGAGAGGACTCTAGCCGCCACGCATATAAAGGATTTATAGTGAAAAACTTTGTTTTTACGGGTTATACTTATTACAACGTCAAAACTGTTTTAGAGTACTTCCTTGCAGTGCCTCTCCGCTTTCATCACGCGCCTCAGTCTCTGTGGATTTACCATTTGCAATGGGGGCGATGACTCAACATGGCCAAGTATGCCTGCTTCACTAAAACTCTATTGATAGTCTTACTTTAGAGCAGAGCAATTCCCCGTTGGAGTGCAACAGTAATAGAGGTCACTTGCAGTGCCCAGATAAAATTGAGAGCGGTCGGTGTTGTAAGAATTAACAATCGCCGTGAGCCAAAAAAAACAGAACTCTAAACGGTTTAAAACATCAAATTGTAGAATGTGTATCTTTAATTCTAGATTTGAAGCTTTCGTGACTGCAAGGATTCATATTCTTAGGTGTTTTCGGTAAAGTCACGTAGGTAAAACATTAAAATTAATAAAAGTAAAATAAAATAAAAATCACGACGTTTCGGAGGCAACACAAGCTTCCGTCTTCAGGTGGAACCGTCACAGCCACGACAGCTGTATCAAGTTAATGAGAGATTACAGGAGATACCACTCCGTATATATAATGGTTGAGCAATTTTTGTATCGTACCATTTGCATGTTTATTTCACGAGGGGGCACTTGCATTTGTTTGCACAGTTGGGCGACGACCAATGACTTTATTCGCACCTGTTATTTTGTAAGTGATTACTCGAGTGGAAAATTCTGGAAGCAACACGTGGGGCATGCAGAAGCCCACAGGGACCCCACTTGGCTGGCGCATCTCCAATGAGGCATGTGCCATTAGGCTGTGTGCAAACAACTTGTTGTTCAACAGCGTCGCATGCTCTCAACATCAAACCAGATGGTCACTTCTGAAGGTACAAGCACTTGGATTATACTCTGATAAATCACATGCCCTGCTCATTAAGCTTTGCATTTGGTGTAACGCTGCATTAGCAAGGCCCATTGCATTGGAAATCGTAGACATCGCAAATGCTTTTTAGTTTTTACCAAGTAATGTCACGTGATGCCAATAAATGCTTGAAAATTGTACCAAAATATTTACGGAGATTTTTTTTCTCATCATATATGGTCCATTTCTTTAGAACTGCTTTTTGTGTTTCATTTCTTGTCCTTCCACCCGCACCTCCGATTAGCACAGTTGACTACGTACAGGACAAAATAAGTATAAAATAATCATTATTATGGTAAATAAACTGAGAAGTGTCTACAGGATGTCAAGCAAGCATTGTTTTGTGAGCCACAGAGTAATGTCACGTGCAAAGAAATGTGTATGTGTTTTGTACGTAGCCAACCGTGCTAATCGGAAGTGCTGGGGAAGGACAACAAACTAAACACAAAAGCAGTCCTAAAGAAATGAGTTTTAAATATAGTGAATAGCTCCAGTGGCTTCCAGATGGAAGGGCATCAAGAGGACATACATTTTGCATTGTGCAAATGTTTAGGTGACTTGAACACAATGCTGCACATACAATATAATCTTGCTCGTTGAGAAGAATGCAGCTCATCGTGACCATTAAATGATAATACAAAAACCTTGAAATTAAGTTCCAACTGTATTCTTTTATAAGCACATCTTTTAAAAAATCAATAATCATGTTTAAAAAATGCTATCGTAAAGTTTTGCTTTCAGGAATACTCATCAATGTGAAGTGGAAAGTGTAAAGCCACCAGCAGTATCTTTTTGGTTCTTTCGGTAAAGTCACGTAGAAGGGAAATAATAAAATAATACAAATAAAACATAATAAAATACAAAATAGTGACAAATCCCATATCTGCATTTCCCATAAATATGCTAAATTCCTCTGTTGATATGCAAATTCCATTGTCAAGGCACCCTACCTCCTCTAACCCAGCTTAAATATACGCTGCCAAGCTTGGTGGTGCCCATTCAGACGCTGTCTTTCCGACAGACCTGTTCTTCACCTGAGGACGGCTGCTTGCGTTGTGGCCGAAACGTCGTGAGAATTGTATTTCATTGTGTATTCTTTTGATTCTTTTATTATTTCCGTTCTACGTGACTTTACCGAAAGAACCAAGAAGATGAATCCCTGCAGTCACGAAAGCTTTAAACCACTGGCAGTAATTTTGCCTGTGCGTCCTGGGGAAATGTAACGGGGTGCACTTCGTATGCTGCAGACGTGGCTGGGTGACGTGCAGCGAGTATGACCTGTGTTTTGATTTAGTGCGCTGATCTTAAAGGTGCATTGAAAAATTATAATACTCTGATTGATGCTCCTGCTGTTGTGGAGTGACTCATGCAGCCAGCTATGGCTGCAGGGTTTTGGTAGTGCATGTTGTTTATGCCATTTATTGTGAAAATTCCGTCACAGTTCCTATGATCACTGTTTCATTGCTTTCATGGCATTATTTTGGTGACTTCGAAAAGTGTATTGGTTTAGCCATGTTTGTTTGTTGTAGTACAGAGACTGATGGCCTTAATCTAAGTTGTCTTGTGGTTGTTGTTGGTTGTTTAACTTGCATCCCACTGGGATTTTTGCACACAGCGTTGGTGTACGGTGTTTTTTCTGCAATATTTTGCTGTCTTTTCTAGGATTTTCTGTTTACACTCAGTCACATATTCACTTTAAGGTCTTTTTTGTTCATGTTTTTTGTTGCGGTTGCACCCGATTCAAGAGCCGAATGGCTCACAGGGCTATACCTAATAAATGAACTTGAGTAGCCCTGTACCCCCTCGGCCCGAGACGCAGCTGAGCAACGCGCCGACACTCCACCCATCATCTCTTAGCAGCAGGACGTGGACACGTGCTCATCGCGTACAATTTACGTAGAGAGAATTCACATTTACCCAGAATGCTGGTGTCATTTTAAAAAATCCCCTAACGTCCCATATATTATGCACACCAGCAGGGCTTTAATGTCAACAGAGCTTTGTGCTGTTTAATTGGCAGAGTAGTGGTCATGTTACTGTCGTGCTCCTTGGGATTAGAACCCAGGGTGGCGACATGTTCAAATTGTCTAACATACTGCTTGCAATTAGCGTTAAGTCCACATTTCTAATTCAGGGCCATACTTTTTTTTTGTTAATCCCATTTGGTTTTATTCTGCTTTGTGCCGCGGTTTATTAGCAGCAGCTTTAGATCATTTTGGAATTCAAATGCCTTGATTAGGAATCATTTATTGGCGCTTCACCGCATTCGCCTTAATCTGCACAAGTGTGTTATGCAGATGCAAGCTCAACGGTAGCAGCGTACTGGCACGTCAGTCAAGGTCGATGAAACAAGAGCCTTGTGGATTCGCATGCATTCTCAGTATGCTGTCCTTGTTTTTTTATAATGGTTATGACCGAATGCCCGTGTTTTTTTAAGAGTAAAAAAATATACTCTTAGTTTTTTCGGTAAAGTCACGTAGATAAAAAATGAAATAAATATTAATACAAATAAAATAATAATAAATAATTTTAATTTCATTTTTTACCTACGTTACTTTAGCGAAAAACTAAGAGTATGAATCCTTGCAGTCAAAAATATCTTGACTTTTTCTTTTTGTAAGTAATTAGTGTTATTCCATTAACAATGTTATTGCTACAATTGATGATTGACGTCTATCGGTTTTTTTTTCAAAGTCGGGGGGAGTGGTGGCAAAGTGGTGAGAACGCATCAGTTGCAAACGCCGCAGGTGTACGGACTGGCCCTATTCCCCCAACCCACCCCAAAGACAAAGATCACCTGTGTAGCCTTAACAGACTGTTGGGGCAAGTGCTGTTAGCGAGCACCTATGAAGGCCGTCACGACACACGAGGAGGTGGGTGGCCAGCACCACGCCCGGCCGACTTTGTCTCCCCAGTGGCAATGTTCAGAAGAAATGTTCAGATAATTAAGTGTCACTGGGTGTTGGCTGTGAGCGGGAATCGAACTTGGTCGGTCGGATTCGTAGTGCAGCGCGCTAACCGCTGCACTACCGCTCGCCGCAAACACACTTCACGAACCCTCACTCACTCACCAGTGTTGTGACATGCTTAATTAACCTTCAGAACTGACATGGCTCGGGGAGGGCTTTATCCACCAAGGGATTAACAAAAGTGTCGTATTTAAAACAAAAATAAACTCAAAGTTTAGTCTTCATTGGCCTTGTACGAACAAAAAAAATCTGTTAATATTTAAAATTCGTGTGAAAATTTACATTCACGTTGTATTAATTAAGTCCATATCAAAAGTAATAAGCTTAGCAGGTTCAGAGAAAAGTATTCCTGTAATGTAAACACTGTAAAATATAATAAATGAAGGAACATTAAATAGTAATGCACGAATTAATTTCCATATTAAAAATTCGAGGGCATATTTAATAAACAATTACGCAACAGAAGTCATTCATGTCAGCATTTATATATTGCCACATTTGCATGCTGCTAAATCTTCCATAGTAATTCACAATATTGTATTTGTTCACGCTGCATGCATATTTCATATATGCAATTAAAGCAGGACACTGCACTAAGCTGCTGGTGTCCTCATAAATAATCTCAAATGTTCCCAAGAGGAAAATATTAAAACGGTCATTTTAATGGCTCTCTCATATCGTGAAAGGACAATAACATGAAATAACGACAATGAAATCATGAATTGTTTACCGCTCTTCGTCAACCCACCGCTGGCTGAAGGCTGCCCGTGCCATGTCAGTACTGAGGTTCGCTTGATCACACTTCACCGCGCTCATTAGTGCCCGTGGCTTAACGAAGAAACAAGAATCATTTCGATTTAAAGCTTTCGTGACTGCAGGGATTCATCTTCTTGGTTCTTTCGGTAAAGTCACGTAAAAGGAAAATATTAAAATAATACAAATAAAACATAATTAAATAATTCTCACGACGTTTCGGCCACAACGCAAGCAGCCGTCTTCAGGTGTCTACTTGACAGAGCTGTTCTCCACCTGAAGATGGATGCTTGCGTTGTGGCCGAAACGTCGTGAGAATTATTTTATTATGTTTTATTTTTATTATTTTATTATTTTCCTTCTACTTGACAGACCTGTTCTCCACCTGAAGATGGATGCTTGCGTTGTGGCCGAAACGTCGTGAGAATTATTTTATTATGTTTTATTTTTATTATTTTATTATGTTCCTTCTACGTGACTTTACCGAAAGAACCAAGAAGATAACCAGAATCAGTTCGGCTTAACACAAAGGTGGACTTTCGCGACCAATAGTATTCATAATAAAGGGTTTCATTTAAGGGGGGGGGGGGGTTCAATCACGTAAATATAAATGTGTCGTGAACCCACCACCACCTGACTCAGCCAATTAGTACGGTTTTTGCCACGTAAACAAAACGTGCCAATTATTTTACTACTTCAGCCCACCGGTGTGTGTTGGAGAGTAACATCCACAACATTTACAATTTGAGTTGCTGTGCCGCTTCGCAGATGATGTAATTTACATCCAGCATCATCGGGCGATTGTGAAAGAATTGTGCAGAGATCTGCCTGCTTCCGATCTTAAATAGAGCAAGTTGACTTCAACACTGTGGAGGAATACGCCTGTATTTGGACCAGTTCAGATGCCACTTACGAACTGATGTTAACCGTGGCCATCAATTGGAGTCCAGGTTCGTTGTGCAGTATCACCTCTTCCCCCCACCCCTCCCCATAAATACATTATATTATTAAAACAAAAATTACTGTGCAATGTACGTTTTAATTGGCAAACCTTTGCATAATTTGTAAAAAAACACGAAACGTGACTACGTGCAACCAGGCAATAATATAAGATGTCATTTAGGATATACGTATGTTCGAATCTAGTGTCCATCTCTAAATGACGAGCAGATACAATGTCCACCTTGCCGCACTGTTTTGTGTATTTTTTTTTCTTGCGAGCTGGTCAACAGTGTTTTTCCCACTTGAAAGTAGCATTGATCAGCAGCAGCAGCAGCAGCAAATGTTCACTGCAGGAGCACCATTGTCCATTTTGGTGCACAAATTGTGATCTCTCTCACTCCCGCGTACAACATGTCCTGCATCTGAATCTCTTTCTCTTTGTTCCTATTCCTCCAATTGTTTTGTGCATCACTTTCCAGTAACGGGAACTACACAAAGAACATTTTTTTTGCTTTTAAGAAACACATTCCTGCGGAGGGAGCTGGTAGGAACGTTGGGTTGCTCAGTCAATGGCCAGGGTCAACGGCGGCGTGGTGTATTCCGCAAATATGCCCGACTGTGAGGGCGGGCACAAGCCGGCGTGAGTTGGTTAAACGTTGAGTTTTATAAGGGCACCACGGGGTGACCAGCCCCTCCCCACCCAGCCCCACCCCTCCCACCCCCACCCGGCCCCACCCTCCCCACCCAGCCCCTCCCCACCATCCCCTCCCCACCCTCCTATTTTTGGATGCACGACGGACGGACGGACACAATAATCCCCATGTGGGCTGGTGGAACCAGGATGTTCCTACCAGTATAAGTACAGTATAGTGTTTTTGCAGAATCTTAATTATTTTGTATGTCATTTTGAGAATGATCTCATTATCTTTTTTTTATGGATCACTCTGTGGCTTTCAGATTGTGTAGTATTTAGGTTAGAGGGTTTCTGATCTGTACATCACTGCTGGCAATCTGCATTTAGTATTTATATAGTGGATTGTTTTGCTCTTCATGACATCATGACCGTTTTAGAAATCGATCTAACATCTCAACAACTATTTACATAGTTTATTAACTTGTGGTATACCCTTCATTTGGGTTTGAACAATGCTGTCATAAATTTAAATAAATAAGCCGTGATCAATCCACTGCTGGACGAAGGCCTCGCCAAATTGTTATCATGTCGCACAGTTCTGCGATGTCATAATCCACGTGAGATAATTGCATCACTCCATTCCCTCCGAGGCTTCGTTCCTCTTCCCTAACAGTATATAAACAGACCGTAATAGAAGCAAATTGCTCTGCAATTCTTGCAAGTGCAATTTGTCTAAAATTTTAAGTGGATAATCTTCAAGCATCATTTCATGATTTTAAAAATAGCAGAACTTAAAATAGCAAAACCACGGCGGGGTAGATAACAACTGGACATTGTGCAGATGGTTCAGAGAGAATATTTCTGGCACTTACGTGCACAATTACATTCCTCCTGACTGGTGGCGCACAATGGGTGTCTGATAAACAAGCTGAGAGGCGAGGCAACAATTGATGTGCATGTTGGCCGAAGAATACTTCTGGATGGTTGTCGCAAAACACTCCTCGAACTACATTTCATAACTCATCCGCAACAACAACAACCGCCATTCGCCACTAAGTGGCGGTGACGTCACCACGACGCTTGTGCCAGGCTATGTGCACCTTGAGGCCACGTGAAGTGTCGAACGCCCGCTGGCAGGAGGTCGCGGGGCAGACCCAGCAGGTGCCACGGGTCGACTGACCGAGATGACCGAGATGACTGGCTGATGCACCACCTGTGCCCCCTACTGTGCCAACTTGCTGTGTTTTAACCACCCGGCGCTCCGCTCGTTGTTGTGAGCGTCGCTCCTCCGCCCTCCGTTGTTGTTGGAGAGCGACTGCCTCCAACTGCCCAGTAGCAGCGTCCTTCACGAGCCTCCTCCACAGAGACCGATCTTGACATCGCTGGTACCAGTCATCGGCAAGTCCACTCAGCTCCACGTCCTCGTGTACCACATCACTCCATCTCTTCTATAGCCCGTGCCGCGCCCGTTTAGCCCCCTCGATCCGGCCGAACAAAAGCTCAGCCTGGTACACAAGCACGCACAGTGACAGTTAATGGTTAACTGCTTGAATCACCGAGTCCGTCCTTCACAAAGGGTTGTTCGGTACACACGCCTACAACAATAATCAGGGACGCCAGTCTGGCCATCGCCAATCTAGCACAAGAGTGGACGTGTGCATTACTCATAGTTAACATCGTCACCCGCATTACATGAGGGTTTGTATGATGAGGTCAATGGGACCGCCCTACCACTCACCTGAGCGGGGGGTGTCTTCTTCTTTCGTGTGGTTTTTGTAGATGCCGAGCAAAACCGACAATTTCGCATTCAGATTGCAGTGCCGGATTTGGCTAGTGCGAGGCCTGTAGCATATGTGATAAAGGTGCCCTATTTCTTTTCTTTTTTAAACACATACATATTAAAACAAACATTTTTTTACTTGCACAGTAAAGTTATTTTATGTTTTCATTTGCTATACAGCCAGATAATACGACAAATCGCTAACCTTAAACACCCAGTCGTTCATAAAAGTTGAAGGCAGTATAGTACTATAGTAATAGAGCAAGTGCAGAATCACTGAACCTGAATTGAAAGCTTGAAAGCATTTAGCGTGGGGCCCTTGAAAGTGTAGGGCCCGTCGCATATGTAGCTACTTTTGCTACGCGGATAATCCGGCACTGTTCAGGTGGTCAAGCCAGATAACCGTACCAGGAGTAGTGGAGTGTATCGCTGTGATGTCTCGTGTTTGTGGATCGGGGCTTTGCATCGTTATTTGTTGTATGGTCGGGTCTGGATGACCACAATCGTACACTTGACCGTTTTTCTTTTTCCATTTGTGCATCAAGTATCCGCATCTGCCATGTTTTTTTTTACGGATGCGGTTTACGGTGGACCATGAGCTTCATGGAACATCAAACCCAGGGATTGTATACGTTGGAATCTTTCACAAGGTTTGTGTTTGTGAGTTATTTTGAACTCCATTCGGCGATTCAAGCTCTCCAAGCTGAACGGAGTGGAGGGAGTGTGCCGAGGGCTGAAAATGTGATTTTTGAGAGAGTTGAAAGGGAAAGGAATGAAAGGGTTGTAGGAAAAGCATGACACTCGATTTCGCCTTTTTCCAGGCGACTCTACATGCACGCGTTGGTCTGTTCAAGAAACACTAAAAAAACAACCATGCATTTGAAATTCCTCTACACTTCCACACTGGTGATGTGTTTCCGATTTTAAGATGAATCTGCAAAATCCTAAAATCAGGCCTCGATGTGAAATT
The DNA here is from genome assembly GCF_015708825.2 of Lethenteron reissneri. Taxonomy (NCBI): domain Eukaryota; kingdom Metazoa; phylum Chordata; class Hyperoartia; order Petromyzontiformes; family Petromyzontidae; genus Lethenteron; species Lethenteron reissneri. The sequence goes on along the minus strand of NC_083797.1, from coordinate 5,702,678 downwards.
TGGGAAATGTTCCAAATTTTCGTTTGTTTCGGATTGATAAAAAATTGGAAGTGATGTCAATAATGTGACATCGCTTCTGCCAAAAATTACGTGATGTGGTATCAGCTGCTGTCACTTTTGTTAGTATGCAAATTCATAATTGTATAACATAATAGAATAGGTCTAAAACATTTTTTTATTCCCCTTCAAAATCTCTAAAATTCCAACATGTGGGCAGAGAAACGACCGCATTTGAATGGTTCGTTGTACAGAAGTTTAGCATAAATGGTAAAAATGAGGTGTGTTAAGAGCCCAGAACAAAATCATTGTCATTCATAAACCTACTTTAAAATATGCATTTCAAAGGACCTTTTAACCAACTCACAATAGTGGCATTTTGAAGACGATTATATAACCTCCACCATGGTCTCATTTACCAATTCCTCTGACAGTAATGAAGAGAGATTCGTTGCAACACTCCCAAACTGCAACCGATCGGCATGGCAGGTAAAATGCGCGAGTTTGCGAAGCTCACGGTGTTTTTACTGAGCGAGGTGAAATAAAATCGAAGGCAAAGCATCTGCAAGGTTTTTTTGCAGAACTCGGTGTTCTTTGACGATGAACGAGACCTACAGGGATGGCCCATAAGTAACTGCCCGATTGTTTGAAATAAAAACACAAGCTCTAAATGATAGAACGTTGGTTCAATTCACTGAGATTCGACGTAATTATGTGCGAAGAATAACGTCTTGTAAATGACCACCTGCGTTGCGTTGGTATATCCGAGCTCTCTTTCAGCAGCATTTTCCACCACGTTGACACTCTCTCTCACTTGCTCAATAGAAGTCGGAGGACGACCGGTTCGAGGTCTACCAACACGACGCCTTGCATCCACCAATGTTCCACGATTCTCGGAATCGGGAAATCGGTGCGGAGTTGGAGCCGTTCGGCTCTTAAAATATCTGCGATAGTCTCTCTGTGTTGAAATAATTGAACAATTGTTTCAAAAAGAAATTTCAACTTTTCTTGCACGCTGCTGAGATTCATACCGGTTCATCATAAACTCCCAATTGCATCAAAATTGCATGCCTTGCACCATTGGCATTCCATGTCTATGTTCAGTGGAAACCCAGGAGCACAGAGCCGAGGTGATACCATCATTCACTGTGGGGTGACTTGGAGGTCCTGACTTTATCAAGACTGGTTCCTGTTGAACTTTTGGTTGCACTGATAACATCCTGAATTTTTTTGGTGCGAGTGTAATTTTTTGAGCCTGCAAAGTCATTTGCGCGAAAGACACAGATTTTCTCCACATAAATGCGTGTCCGTGGCAATTTATAGAAATGGGTGCCTGGCTAAGGTGAAGGGTGACCCCTTTGTGTAAGATAACACTGCTCGGGTAGCAATGCTTTCCATCAACTGATAACCATAGAAGCTCAAGGTTGGCCTAGAGACATGTCCGATTCTTAGGATTAAGTGCTTTAGCCTTTGCCTTCGAGGAAACTAAGGAGGCCTTACAAAGCAGAATGAGTATTGCAATTCCATTTACAGGGCCATGATGTACCAGGCAATATATTTAAGGCATTTTTTATAGTACATTTACTTTTTACACAGGTGAAGGTTTCAATACGTCGTGTGATTGATGTGTTCACAGAGGCAGGTTCACAGAATTGGAGGTGGGCAATAACCATCACACTAATACAATAACCCTTCTAAGAAGACATTTAACTTCGTTATATTTCATCAGTGCAGCATGTGGTGGCGAGGATTTTAAATGGCATTAACTCAGTGAACATCAGATTAATTTGTTAGAATTAATACATTAACTTTGCAAGATGCATGCAAAGTTACCTTGATTTACACTTCATGAACGCAAATGGGGTCTGCATTTGACAACGATGAAAGCTATCTCCGACACTATTGATCTGTTTACCACAACGTTTATTTATGTATTATATAAAAGCTTGATTGGGTGCATGTGTGGACCCTCTGCATGTGAAAGGAGTGTATGTTAAGTCCAGATACATCCACAAAACAGCATTTGCTAACTACAGCTTTTTAAGAGCAATTCAAATGGTAGCATGGTTTTTGATACTCTGGCTGTAAGACATTGTGGCAGTACATAATTTGAAATGGCTTCAGTTGGAAGCAGGAGACCATGCAATTGTGTTTCTGCTTACTTCTTCCACGTGCTTCAAAAGTTACATGTGTGTTGATGTAGAAAGATATATTTCTATGCATATTGGGTGGGCTGATGTGCATTTATTTACAGGATTATCTCCCTCTCTGTGTATTTATTTATTGATTTAACTCAGCCTTCGAAAAAATCATTAATGGTATTGAACAATTATCCCAATGCAGGACCCTCTATAAAAAGAGTGTTGTGGGTCAGTGATACTTTCTTAGGTAAATTATTGTGGTTAAAAACATGAATATCACAAACTATGCAATGGGTCTCATGTCATGAGATAAAGTTGTTGGGGTGATGAAGAATTTGCTTCGACACAATTTTTTGCATTTCCAGCTATTTTGTGAAGATTACATAAAGTGATTACACCTAATTTGCGTAGGTGGATGTACTGTGCAGAACGGTTGCAGGCCCCGTTCCACAATGAAATCCCGCAGCCAATAAATTTCCAGGGGAATGTTGATGATAATCTAAGTCACGTGTGAAGAGGTCACCATGCTCGCCCTGCTGACACACAAAGGTAACCAGTCAGGCTCTGGTCCATCTCATCCATTAACACAACATCCGTCTTCAGGTGGACGGTTCCACCTGAAGACGGAAGCTTGTGTTGCCTCCGAAACGTCTTGATTTTTATTTTACTTTTATTAATTTAAATTTTACCTACGTGACTTTACCGAAAAAAACCTGAGAGTATGAATCCTTGCAGTCACGAAAGCTTCAAATGTAGAATTAACACAACAAAGACAAAGATCGCCCGTATTGCCTTAATAGACTTTTGGGGCAAGTGCTGTTTGCGAGTAGCACCTATGAAGGCCTGCACGGCATATGTGGGGGTGGGTGGCCAGCATTATGCGCAGCCGCCTTTATCTCCCGAGTAGCAATGTTTACACACCGTACCAGCTATTCATTTGAGGCTGAGTCGACCTAGAGGAGGTCCAGGACCGATTCAGAAAATCATCACTGGTGTTCGCCGTGAGCGGGAATCGATCTCTGAGTTTGCAGCGCAGCGCACTAACCGCTCCCAACCCACACACACGGTTACGTGTTCGTGACATTTGCTCCACCCTCCACGGATGTGTGGAATGTAGTGCCAAGCCAAATACACATGCGGCTTAGTGCTGATGAAAATGAAGACAATGTTGATGATCACAGATATTATTATACGTGTTTATGACAATAACAACGGTAATATTAAATGATGATATTAATGATGGTTGAAGACAATGGTTCTGATGATGATGACGAACTATAAAATCACTGAAGGTCTGCCAATCTCGTAACCACAACAACCCATATATTTTTGTGTCGATCCACAAACACTTGACTCTAAAGTAAACACTGCACCAGCCACCCATTTAAGGCCCAGTCACCTTATGAAAGGGTCATAACAGAAGCCAATAATGTGTGCTGTGTCAGTAATAAAAAGTTACTCGCTAGGTTTATGGCACAATACGGGAACTACTGCTGTACCACTCCCAGCATATACCGTCAAAGGTCGAAGGCAGTCGCTTTTCCAATGAATTGAAATGAATCGCTGTCATGAAGATCCAAGATAAAACATCATAAAAGTTATTTGACAGCATCCCTTCTTGGTCCATTATAGAGGGTTTTTTTGGATTAGATCGCGTAAATATATGTCCTTGGTTCTTTCGGTAAAGTCACGTAGAAGGGAAATAATAAAATAATAAAAATAAAACATAATAAAATAATTCTCACGACGTTTCGGCCACAACGCAAGCAGCCGTCCTCAGGGGAAAAACAGGTCTGTCGAGAAGACAGAGTCTGAATGACAACCCCAGGCTTGGAGCGTCTTTTTAAGCTGGGTTGGAGGGGGGGAAGAGCACCTTGACAAAATAATTTGCATATCAAGAGGAATTTAGCATGAGTGCACCCACAGTTAGTCGATACTCAGGTTGCGAGTGGTGGGATGAAGTGTGGGTACTCCTGCCTCTACAAAGCCACCTGGTCAGCGTGAAAGAGTAGGCCAAAATACCCTCGACAGAAAAGATCTCGAAAAAC